>NW_024720773.1:10223927-10280755 GCF_018991925.1 Homarus americanus | reverse complement strand
AAAGTAGATTAGCTCATTTCTGGAAGTATCGAATTTTAAAATATTACCTAATTTTGCGAAGCAGATTATCATAGAAAACGGGAAATTTGTATCACAGAAAATGGGAAATATTCAATTTACTTTCCTCGAAAGATTATTTTTCTACTTTTTCGAAAGTAGATTATCGACTTTCCTGGAAGTAAATCATCGAATTTGGGGAAAATATTACCAACTTTATTACACAATTAACACAAAAAATGGAAATATCTACTCCAAAAAGCTAATATCTACTTTCCCGAAAGATTATCTACTTCCAACAAAAACAAAAACAAACAAGAAAAGCAAATATCACTTTTTTATCTACCTTTCCGAAAGTAGAAAATCTACTTTTCGAAAAAGTAAATAACGATTCTCAAGGAATTTAACACACCATCTATGAAAAATGGAAAACACCACTTCCGAAAGGCTATCTACTCTCCCGAAAGAATTTTACTACCCTTCTGACTACTTTTCCGAAGTAAATCACAGAAAAAGGAAATTTAATAAAACTAGAAAATTAAATTTCCATGTTTACACTTACCGAAAAGTAGATTATTCACAAAAAACACTTTTAGTAGACATTGAAAACGGGAAATTTGTATCATAGAAATGAATATCTACTTTTCGGGAAAGTAGATTATGGACTTTCCTGGGAAGTAAATTATCGACTTTTGAAAAATTACTCATTCTTTGCGAAGTAGATTATCATAGAAAACGAAATTAGGTAATATTTCCCAAAAAGTCGATAATCTATTTACTCAAAACTCGACTACTTTCCCGAAAGTAGATAATCTACTTTTCGAAGAGTAGATAACCAACTTACACGGAAAGTAGATATTTCCCATTTCTATGATAAAATTTCTGTTTTCAAAAAACCAACCAAACCATTTTCTATGATACAAATTTCCCGTTTTCTATGATAATCTACTTCGCAAAATTAGGTAACATTTCAAAGTCGATAATTTACTTCCCAGAAAGTCGATAATCTACTTTTCCCGAAAAGTAGAAAGTATCTACTTTTCGGGAAAGTAGATAACCAACTTTCCGAAAGTAGATATTTCCCATTTTCTATGATACAAATTTCCCGTTTTCATGATAATCTACTTTCGCAAAATTAGTAATATTTCCCCAAAAGTCGATAATTTACTTCCAGAAAAAGTCGATAATCTACTTTCCGAAAAGTGCAGAAAATCTACTTTTTTCGCGAAGTAGATAACCAACTTTCCCGGAAAGTAGATATTTCCATTTTCTATGATACAAATTTCCTGTTTATGATAATCTACTTCAGAAAATTAGGTAATATTTCCAAAAGTCGATAATTTATTTCAAAAAGTCGATATCTACTTTCCCGAAAAGTAGTCTACTTTGAAAGTAGATAACCAACTTTCCGGAAAGTAGATATTTCCATTTTCTATGATACTGCTTTTCTATGATAATCTACTTCGAAAAATTAGGTAATATTTCCAAAAGTCGATAATTTACTTCCTGAAAACTGAAAAATCTATTTAGTAGATAATCTACTTTTCGGGAAAGTAGATAACCCGAGTAGATATTCCATTTTCTATGATAAAATTTCGTTTTCTATGATAAGTAGATAACCAACTTTCCCGGAAAGTAGATATTTCCCATTTTCTATGATAACTCTGTTTTCAATGATAATCTACTTCTCAAAAATTAGGTATTTCCCAAAAGTCGATAATCTACTTCCTCAAAAACCAATCTCAAAAACTTTCCCGAAAGTAGATAATCTACTTTTCTCTTGAGTAGATAAAACTTTCAATAATAACCAACTTTCCCGGAAAGTAGATATTTCCATTTTCTATGATACATTTCCCGTTTTCTATGATAATCTACTTCGCAAAATTAGGTAATATTTCCCGTCGATAATTTACTTCCCAGAAAGTTGATAATCTACTTTCCAGTAGAAAAATCACTTTTCGGAAAGTAAACAACCAACTTTCCCGGAAAGTAGATATTTCCATTTCTATGATACAAATTTCCTCAATGATAATCTACTTCAAAATTAGGTAATATTTCAAAAGTCGATAATTTACTTCCCAGAAAGTCGACAATCTACTTTCCCGAAAAGTAGAAAATCTACTTTTCGGAAGTAGACAACCAACTTTCCCGAGTAGATATTTCCCATTTTCTATGATACACCGTTTTCAATGATAATCTACTTCAAAATTATGATAATCTACTTTGTAATTAGGTAATATTTCCCCAAAAGTCGTATAATTTACTTCCCATTAAAGTCGATATCTACATTCCTGAAAAGTAGAAAAGTAACTCCATTTTTCGGGAAAAGTAGATTACTTTCAACTTTCCTGGAAAGTAGATATTTCGCATTTCTATGATACAAATTTCCTGTTTTCTATGAGATAATCTACTGCAAAATTAGGTAATATTTCCCAGAGCGGGTCTCTGTTTCCCTAAAGCCTATAATTACTTTCCGGTAGGAAAATATCTTTTGCATAACCCCAACCTTTCCTGAAGTGATGAGCCTACTTTCTTTGCGATGCCCCGCCGCCATAATTTACGCAATGAAAATATTTCAAAAGTCGATAATTTACTTCCCAGAAAAGTCGATAATCTACTTTCCTGAAAAGTAGAAAAATTGCTTCTCCTCAAAATTCAGTTTACAATTATATTACTGGTACAGTTTTCAGTCCACAATTATACAGAAATCATGAGGTGAAAATAATAATCATATGCTTTTTTGTTTATTTCTTTATAATGACACAGAATACTTGAAGTCTGATGCAAAACACAGTGAAGGGAGGTGACAACAGCTCCATAGGCTTGAACCCTAAAACATTACATGAGGTCAAATAAAATATTGGGTGGTCTAATATTCACACATGAAAGCTATTAAGACTGCCTTTTCATGTCTGAAATAAAGTAACATTCACTGGTAATACCTTAAAGTTGAGCCTCACATAAAGCTTCAAAATGATACCTCAGTGTCTACAGTCATAGTACCATACTTCTCTATACTATACCTTGATAACTTGTAACTTTTTAATTTTCATCAAATATGTGGTTGTAAAATATTTAAGCTAAGTGCCAAAATGTGTCCAAGAGGCTTACAATCACATAATGCACCTTAAGTATGGAAAGAGAAGTCATACTGGTACTAAAAGAACTCAGTACTGGAGGAACTGTCATTCAAATGACCTTTAGTTTTCAAAAATAAAATAAAATTAATGATCTGGGAAAAAAATATTAAACAGTTAACTGAAACAGAGTTCAATGCAAGTTTTTTTTCCCTCAAATAAAATGATAAACCCCAAAAACCACAATCTTTCCTATCACTCATTACTAATAGGTCAGATGTTGAATTCATCCAGACACAGCTTCTTGTGAACGTTGTCACCAAACAAGAGTAACTGGAGGCATCCTTCCTCGGGAATATGGACACAAGTGGAGCGTTGTGCAGGAATGAAGCATTCTCATGAAATCTGGTTGTATACATCAACACAACCAAGCATTTGATTCGTGTATGGAAGATTCAAGGAATAGTTGAAGCCTAAAACTATTTTGACAAGTATCCTAAAATGTATATGACTCAATATTATCATGAAATATAACAAAACTTGGAACAAGAACCTTGGCTTAGTTTGTCCACTTCAACAGTTAAAAGTAATTTTACTCATAAATAATAATTAATTTAATAAATGTACATCAAGACCAGTTTAGCTGTCTACAGCACAAGTTTGTTAAGCATGCCATGAATGAATAGCCATGTTATTAACACTTTCAAAAATGTATGTAGTTTTAAACATCTTGGCCTTTACAAGCTGGTTATAAACCTACAGAACATTGTACACTGCTTCATCAACATGGATACTTCCATTTTAGATGGTTTTAGGGTTATTGCTCTTTAAGACAGTGATTAATTATTACTCTCCTTGGGAAAACAAAAGACAGGCACAATTTTACCACTGGACTAAGCTAGGTTCTCTGGGAAATGTGCATACAGCTACAGAAATAGTACCATGAACACTGAGTATTGAAGCTGGGTTATAATTGTTCACATGAAAAGTAAATAACTGTATATAAACTTCTAGAAGGAAAAGCAAAGATGTTCATTAACCTCTCTGTACATAAAATATTTGTCAGGTTTACCATGTATCAAAAGCAGTTGCAGTTTCACTTGTTCACATGCATCCCGTAGGTGAATTAACATATCTATATCTGGACTGACATGGAATGCATATAAACAGACTGTAGTGGACAGAAATATCCTCTCAAGCTTTTTCTAATATCATTAAGTTTCCAATCAGCATTTAAGGAGAAAAAATTTCTGGTGTTTCATTGTCATCAAACAATGTCTTCTGCTGTGGATTCTATACACCACAGAGAAACTCCACTGTCATCAATTGCAGTAACAGCATAGTTAACTAAGTCCGCATATTGAAGATGAAGCATCATCTCCACAAAGCACATATCACTTTTAATAATTTCCCTGTACTGACTGCTGCAGTTTCCTCTCACTATCAAATCAGTTTGTGAACCCTGACTTAAAGGAGGGGCCTTAGGTCACCATGGTTCACAACCATTCCTTGATGGGAAGCTCAGTGTGCAGGAGTCACATCTTGACTGGCCCCTGCTTGTTCAACCTCCTCATCCTCCTATGAAAAACAAAGATTAATATTATTGTTTAATAATATGAATTCAATAAATATAAATTATAGATTAGTTTTATCAACATACATGTTGAAAGATATTATCTTTATTGCATATGTTACATCAGTCTGTGTGGATTCCATTGTGTTGAAGATAAAATGTACTTCCTGTGTTGTAACAAAGACCTGTTCCTTTAAATGGTTTAAATCCCACATCTTGATGTACCATATATACTGTAGTGATTACATGATATTCTTATAATTTTCATTTTGATGAGAATACAGTACCGTACACGAGTTTATTTCTTCTATCTCACTCTGTGTACTGTATATGAACGTTGATGTAGGTGTGCATGTGTATGGCGTGTTTCTACTTTTTGCCTCACCCTTGTTGCTCAATATTTTGTACAACACTTCCCTATTATTCTTGCATCTTTTGAGGGTTCTTTACCATCTGATCCAACCCCACAAGTGTCCCATTCAGAGAGGTATAGCCAACCTACTTAATTTTTCATATTTAGAATAAACTTCAAAACTGGTTACTGTAAATTTGTGGTTAGGACAAAGTAAAGTAGTATAATGAAGTTGCACCCAACAGTACAGTTAATGAAGTGTGTACTTTACCATCTTACAAAATGTTGAACAACGTTGCATTATGGTTCTTCAACTTTGCACTTTCAAATACTGTAAGGAATACAACATATATGCCCCCACATCATTTTTCAGGTCATTTTTTTTAATAATGTTATACCAACCCGGCACTAACTGAACCTAAATAATGTTAATTATGGTGAAACTACATAAAGATGTGTTATAAAAAGGTCCTGGGGGAGGGAGCCATCCACCTGCAGCTCCCAAATACACTCTCGTCTCCCAGTTTTTTCTTATGTATAAAGCATACAAGCCCACTGAAATGACTCCTCTACGAATTCTGTGGTTACCATAACTTCTATATAACACTCCATGGTGTGAAACAGTCATATTAGTGAAGTTGTCAACAGACTTGTGTCAGATTTTCTTGAATTTTGCTTTTTTCTGAATTTTTTTTTATCTGGACTGAGGTCTGTCCCAATTAGTCCGGGATTTCGATTATACTACAATACTATGTGTGTGTGTGTGTGTGTGATTTAATATTTCAAGCGCTGTACTGTATTTTTCTACAGTACCAATAAAATAAAATTTAACATTTAACACTGATTACAAATACAGTATAGCAGTAAATAATACAAGCTACTTACAGAAAACTGAAATGATGCAATAAAAGTGTCATTAAAATCTAAAAAGAACTACAAGTACAGTAAATGCAAGAGCCAGTAGAGTAAACAAAAGTTGTACACTGAACCATAGCAGATTCCCAGTGTTTAAGTTAACTGAAAGTAATAATAGACGAGTTGACGGTTCTGGGTAAACACAAGAAATACACTCTGCCACGTTCGTAGAGTAATACGGTATGTATAATTTGTAAGAAAAGTTCAAAGTCCTACAATGATAGTCGAGATAAGTTTATTTCTCTAGAAACAGGGCCGCCATTTGCTATGACGTCACTAGTTTCAAACTCACAGCTGCAGTTGTACGTAGTAGAAAGGATGGCCTCTTCAGACCCCAAATGCCACGTTCAGGTAAGTTTTAAGGGTGTTCTTCTATGGTCTAAGTCATAGACATTTCTTAAGTGAAGAAATGTGCTGTGAAGAACAGCTTCAAACTTAAGTTGGATGGGTATATGAGCGATAGGGGTTGGGTGTAAATGGGACTGCCAGTGCTCAGTATGGGCCAATAGGCCAGATGCAGTTTCCTCCATTTTTATGCTCTTTTGGACATAAAATAATCCAATGTTCACACCTGCAGCTCAGTTGTCAAGTACTCGTACCTGGTAGACTTTTTTTTTTCAGTGCATTTACAGAGTATATCAGTACTAGATGGAGATACGAGCAAATTGAGAAGTGATGACATTGTCTGGACTTTGTTTCGGTAATGCCTGATACTAGCTAAACACAACAACATCGTGCTGTTATTGTTTTGATGATTTACTAATGAACCACTGGGATATATCATCATTTATATTATTTAATGGGTAAAATTTTAATTTAAGTACCACAAGTACTTTGATGTTTAGATTCGAGATAGGCTATATTGGGTAAATTTTAAGTTTTGGTCATTCCTGTACTCAGACATGCAGACCATGTTTTTTCTGGTGGTTTGCGATGGGTTATGAACGATTTTGACCTTCATTTCTATTGGAAATCATTAGTTTTGAGTTACTTCCCCACATTACCGATGTATGTTAAGCTAACCTTATAACTTATCATACCCTAACCTAACCTTTTGATCTGTATCATACCCTAACCTAACCTAACCTAACCTATGATCTGTATTTTCTTTTGCGATCGAGAAACGTTTCGCGATATAAATCTTGTAGAGATAATGTGTCTTATTGTTTAAAATAATTAATCCCATAGTTAGAAGCTTAAGGTTCCCCAGATGACCCAAACCAAAATAATACCAATATTGTTTGGAATGTTTATACGATGAATTTGTTGTATGGGCAGCTAATATCCATTGAATTAGTTTATGTGATTAGTAATATTTATATATTTAAAATAGTATTACTGTGATGCACAACAAAAGCACAATTAATTATCTAATAATATTTATTTACAGAGCCGATCAGCTGAGAAGGCTGGACAAATACAGCTGGTTGCCTCCCGCGGGGAAGGTCGCCCCAACCAATGACATCACAACCAATCACAGAGTTTTTGCAGTCACATGACGTTTTAGCAACTTTAACCCTTATTTTTGACACTTTTTGGCCCAATTTATTTAAAAATATCATTACCAAGGTAAATTTAAGCGTTTTCTTTACCCATTAACCTGCCATCTTACGAAAAAATTCAGACCGTCAATTCGTCCATTCCAAAAACACATCCCAGGAAATATAAACTATTTCATATACCAAAACGAAAAGGAAGCGTAGTTGCTACTCTAACTTGCAGTGCTATCAGAGAAGAAAAGCGTGCGAAGACAGGCGGAAGGTGTTTGATTTGCAGGCAGGACAGAGAGTTGTTTCAGGAATTCTTTTACGTATTGTTACCTGTGTTGCTGGTGACATTAGTCCTGGGCTGGGGCTCTGAAAGTTAACATTTCAGAAATTATATAATTATTCAATCATTTCTGAAGCCTAAAAACTTTGTCAATCTTAACATTTTTAAATTATTTCATATGGTAATACAGTACATTTACCTGTACAGTACCTTAAACAAAAAAATTTCCTCCATCTAATTTCTGTACAGTATTTAACGAATCTTTATTAAAAATGCTTTTTTTAAAGTACCAGTACTCACAAAATTTATAAATGAGAGTTACCTTGGTAAAAAAAGCATTAGGTAGTATTGCTGTTCACATTATTTCTCCATTACAGTATATTGATATTTAAATAAGAATGCAATATCATAAATTTTATATATAATCCTATTAAAAGTGGCCTAAAGTAACTGGATTTAGTTCCAATATTTTAAGATAATAATTAAATGGTGCAAATACACAACATTAAAGGTAAATTTTACTACATACTGTACATACCTTTTTCTGATGTAATTATTGACTAGATCCTACTTGCTGTTTGCAGTACAAGCAATACAACAGTACAGTAATGAACTGTCTCTTAATTTACAGGTGACTTGGTGGACTATAACAATCATTTTAAGTCCTCAGGTGGAGTAATGGTGGAATAATAGTGCACTGGTAATTCAACAAATGTTGAATAAGGCAACCAGAGAATTAAGCTATATAGAATCTGAATGTTTTTTTTCTGCTGTGCTGGGGACAAGCATAATACCCACCACATGTATAAATTTGCAGTGCCATTATTTATATCACAAAATATTGTAAATCCTTGATATAAGATAATTTGACACGTGATCAATATACAGAAAAGGTACTTTTAAACCCAAACTGTAAAATACAGTGCCTCAGCACTGCAAATTTCAGTGGGTCAACTTGGCAATACAGTACAGGTTGGAACCCGCTAAATCCAATCCAGGACCCGATAGTCCGGCAGCTTCAATAGTTTGGGACGTATATAGTGAATACTTAATCTTATGGGGAAAATTAGGATATGTTCCAAAACTTCAAAAAAGTCAACAGTGTATTTAGCAAATGCTGCAGCTGCTGAGAATGGAGGGGGGCCGGAGTCACTACCAGGAGCAAAGACATTACCGAAAACAAATTCTGGCTTGAATGTCATGTACACTAATACTGACATGTTCCTTGATAAGAAAGAAGCGTTTGAAACACTACTGAAGGTACATCAACCCGACTTAGTAGGAGTTGTAGAACTGTTGTACAAGAACTGGAGAATCGACCCAGAGGAATGTGAGTTCAGTAATGACGGATATGATTTATTTACGAAACTTTCTCAAGAAACTTGCAAGAGGGGTGTGGTTATCTATGCTAGGCAAGACCTTAGAGCCAGTCTGGTGAGGGTACAGGGAGAGGATGTTTTTGAAGAATCCAAGTGGTGTAAAATTAAATTAAAGGGAGGGGACTTACTTATTGTCGGGTGTATCTACAGATCCCCAAACTGTAGCTTACAACACCAAAGGAACTTAAGAGCCTTAATAGACAATGCAGCAATGCTCAACCCTAGCCACCTCCTTATCATGGGGGACTTGAACTTTGGTCACATCGACTGGAGAAGTGAGTTCACACCAAATGACGTCAATAACCCCGCTACTCTTTTTGTAGAAACTCTGAGAGATAATTTTCTTTTCCAACATGTTAAAGACCCGACACATGACAGAGGGGAGCAAACACCCAAGCCAATGGACCTCATAACAAATGAGGAGGTTATGATGGCCAAACTGGAACATCTAGTCCCAGTTGGCACCAGCCACCATGTATTGGTGTCCTTCAGATTTAACTGTTATTTAGTTCATGACAAAACCAGGCCAAAGTGCAAATATTACAAGGGAAATTACGACGGGATGAGGGAAGAGACGAGGGGTATCCATTGGCCTGACTCGCTAAGGTATAGAACACAGACACTACACTGAATATCATAACTAGTAAAGTGAACCATTTGATCCAAAAAATATATACTGTACCCCAAAATCGAACCTAGTGCCTCTAGGAATACAAGGAGACCCCTACACACGAAGCATGTGGCGGTCGACAAAGTTAAGAAGAAAACTCAGAAATTCAAGGCTTGGGTTAGGTCAAACGATGAGCAGGCCAGGAAGATGTATGCAAGAGCCAGAAACCAAGCAAAGGCAGAGTGTAGAAGGGCTGAAAATGAGTTCCAGAGGCTGGTTGCAAGTGAGGTCAAGTCAAACCCAAAGGCGATGCAAAGTCAAAATTAAAAATGTGAGGAGGATTATCCAACCTGAGGCTTGAAGATGGTAGTTACAGAGATTCTGACCAGGACAAAGCTGAGGCAATGAACAATTTCCTTTCCTTGGTGTTCACGAGAGAGGATGCGATTAATCTTCCTGCATTTAAGGACAGACAGTTCAACAGCACTGACCCACATTGTGTTCAGAGAAGAGGTTATAAGAAATAAACTGTCAAAGCTAAAGGTTCATAAGAGTCCTGGCCCTGACATGGTGCATCCCAGAGTGCTAAGAGAGTTGTGCAATGAGCTTGCCGAGCCCCTGAAGTTCTTGTTCTGTAAATGCCTGGATGAACAAAAGGAGACTGTCACTCCATGAATAATTACAGACCGGAGAGCCTGACCAGCATAGCGTGTAACGTACTAGAGAGCATTATAAGAGATGCCATGATGGAACATCTACTACGAAACAACCTTGTAAAGGATTGCCAACACGGTTTTATGCCAGGATGCTCTTGCTTAACACAATTACTCAAGGTACTGGATATTTGGACCCATATTCTGGAACAGGGTGGTAATATCGACAGTATATACCTAGATTTTGCCAAGGATTTCGACAGTGTACCCCATGAAAGGCTGAAAATGAAACTGGATGGGTACGAGATTCGGGGAAATGTCCTATCGTGGATCGGAGACTTTCTTCATGACCGCAAGCGGTGTGTAGTGATAAATGGCATGGAATCATCATGTGTACCTGTCACAAGTGGGGTACCACAGGGCAGTGTATTGGGCTCGCTGTTGTTTGTTTGCTTCATAAATGATATGCCAGAAGCTATACCGGTACACTCCTCTATACAAATGTTTGCGGATGACATGAAGTTATTTCGGGATATTAAGAACCAAGCAGACTGTGAAGAGCTGCAGAAAGATCTCTGTGAGCTTCAAGAATGGTCGAAGGAATGGCTGCTAAGATTCAATGTCACGAAGTGTAAGAGGCTGCACCTGGGACATACCAACGGTAAGGAGGCATATCATATGTCCCAACGGTACGAAATTACTGCATTAATTTAGACCGAATGTGAAAAGGACCTAGGTGTGTATGTTAACAACAAGTTGAAGTTCTCAGGCCATTGCGAGAAGAAGGTGAATCAGGCAACTAAATTATTAGGTCTGATAAGAAGGTCGTTCAGATATCTAGACAGTCCGTCTCCGTCTGAAATGTTGTCACCCTGTCTGGTCCCCGAGATATGCTAAGGACTGTCAGTTGATTGAAAATGTCCAAAGGAGGGCCACCAGACTGGTGCCTGCACTTTGGCACCTCAGTTACCCTGAAAGATTAGAGCACCTGAAATTGCCTCGCTTATACTACAGACGGGTAAGGGGAGACCTAATTGAGGTATATACAGTAGAACGTCGATTTAAAGCGCTTCAATTTAAGATTATTGATTTAAAGCGACACCCACAATTAAGGACAATGTTTTAATTTAAATCGAATCTTTCCTATTTTGTGCAAGTCAATCAGGCCCATCATATTTTAAAATTTGAGCTTAATGTTTCTCTGGGCACGCTACACTGTCCTAAGGGCAAAGCTGTACTGTACATGTACTCAAAATAATGTACTAAATGATTACTAAAAGTTTTGTCTTGTGCAAACTATAGCATGATGATTCAAATTAATCACTATCTTATAAGAATTCCAGCAATGTAAATTATATTCTCCCCGGTCACCTCCCCTTCCTCTCTACATCCCCCATCTTCCCAGCCAGGGTTTGGTGGTTATAAGCTTACTAAAGTTAGCAGAATATAATTTGCATTGCTAGAATTCTTGCAAGACTGCGAATAATTTTAATATAAACGTCATATATTTTGCACAAGAGATAAATTTTTTTAGCCCTTTGTAATAAAATTAATTAGAACATGTCAGTTCAGTGACATTCTATACGAGAAAAATGTAAAGTCACTCTTAAGGACAGACAAATATATAGGCACTAGACCTTGGCATCAGCTGTCAAACATATCACCTCACCCCCCTTCATCTTCCTATCAGCTGATCGCTGGTATACAGACTATTTCACGTCCCTTAATTTAAGATGTGTTAATTTATGAGTGTTTGTTTTAACATAACACATGTACTACAAAAAACAATGTTTTGTTTATTCTCGGAGATGGGCTGATGTGCATCTGGGTAGACTCTGTCTTTTTAGTATTTTGTGTTTCTCTCAAGTACTAAACTAAATTATTCCATTGAAACAACACTTTGATTTAGTGCAAATTCGGTTTAAAGCGACCTCTCTTGGAACATATATCGTGTTATATCGACGATCTACTGTAAACATCTCAAAGGGCACTACTCAGTCGAATGTCCTTACCTGGAGCTGGCAAACACTGACTTAACTTAGCAAAATATAACTTACATTGCTAGAATCCTTGCAAGATAGTGATTAAATTGAGTATAATCATCTTATAGTTTGCACAAGAGATAAATTTTTTAGTCCTTTAGCTTAGTACATTTGAGTATGAAGTGAGTACAGTAATATGTTGCTCAAAATTATGGCTTTTTCACAGGGAAAAGTCTGTATAACTGACCCCAGTGGTCAGGATATTATGGCATAAAGCGAGGGTCCAGTGTACAGTAAACTTGTGCCATAGCACTAACACTATCATAAAGAGGTCCACTAAGCCTGGGCTAGATTTATGCTGATGTAAGTTGTATTGGTACCAGTAATAGTACATTTTATGCATTATTTTGCCTTTTTTTAACCTCGGCTTCGATGGTTCATAATTTTCGCTAATTCGGAACTGGTCTGGTCCCAAGCTTCCCGGATTAGCGAGGTCCAACCTGTACTACTGTATATACATCCCAGAATCCCTGGGTAACAAACTAATACAAACCAGGTATAAAGGAGTACAATTAAATGGATACAGTAATAGATATTATATAAAAAATTTTTTACTATACTGTATCCATATAACTGTTTATCTTATGTACAGTACAGTACAGTGTCAGGATGACAAACATTCTTATGTCATTTAAAACTTTTAAAAAAGTTGAATTTTGAATTATAGTAATATGCTCTTGAAATCTGGAAATAAAATCTCTTTTTTGCTTTAACTTTAAGTATAGTTATTATGAATTTTGATACAATAGAACTTGTTTAAAAACATAATCTGGTTGAATAAAGAGCTTGCAGTTTTATGCATTTTGAAGTTTGGAAGACTGACAATACCAAGGGGAGGCATTCATATATACGTAGTCATATTTCTGCCAGTCTTTGGTAAAAGTAAAAAATCTGAAAAATCTCATCAGGAGTTGCTAGATACTGTATCAGTCAAATCAATGTTTAATGTAAACCAGTGAAATCATTGTTTACATTTCAAGGCTGTGTTGTAATTACTGGAGCTGTACATGGATTCATCCTAAATGGGCTGTAATGACACACACACACATATAAGAGAGAGAATACAGCTACCGAGAAAGTATGTGGGGTCATACCTGAGTTCGTGACAAATTCGCCTCAGAGGAAGCCTTACTGGTTGGTGTTTTACATGGAGAACCTTGCACCTGTCTCAGGTAATCCTTGTCATCAAATATTTTCTTCTCACCTCCTCCAGCTTTATGCTGAACATTATTTAGTGACCCTACTTTACTGGAAGCCTTGTCCTTGAAGTCCAGCTTTTTTTTCTCAATCTGTAACAGTGCAAAGTAGTAGTGTGATAGCAGTTGCAGTGGTGCCAAGCAGACTATGAACCAGTAGGTGGAGGAAAATATACTCATACAGTATACTATGGTTAAATTTTAATTACTTAACTGCTGATGCAAGTGCTTTCCTCAAACTACTATGATAGACGATAAATACCTTGAATCAAGTTGAAAGGAGAAGATTCACTTATGAGACTATTTCTACAGAAGCCTTTTTTTAATGAGCTTCTCCTTTAACTTTGGGGCATGAGAATATTACTGTAATCTAAAAAAAAAATATATAGATATAGCAAAGCTCTAGCTTGTGAAATCTACAAAGATGATGCAGTGTTTGCTGAAAGAGTACACCTCCATTAAGTACAATGCTCTCAAGTCTAATTTACACATGCTTCTCTTTGGTGCTGACATATCAGTTTAATCATGTGACAGATTACCTTTGTACTCTTCTGTGCACTGGAACTTATGCATTTCCCTAGTCACAAATTTCTGCACTGAATTAAGCACAGGTACCATAAATCTGAGTAAAGATGCATTCCCCAAATTACATCATCACCTTCATATAAGTTTTCTAATCTCGAAACAGTAAGTTGTTGACCCACTTCATCAAACTAGCACTGAGACAGTTTAATGGTTTCCTGAAGAGCTAAGAAAAATATTTAAATGTAGTTTTGTGATTGCTCCTAACTGGTAAGAGAGCAGTCAGTAGCTGAGGGTTGTGGTGTGAAAAAAAGATAGTTTTGCATTGAATTTTGAAAAAAATTCTAGTGATCATGTGTTGATTAAATATTCTACAAAAGCTACAATATAATAATTAATGAAGGTGGATTTGTAAACATCTTATTCATTTATACAAATATACTGTCATTGGCTTTAACACATTTTCATTAAACTCAAAACCTATAGCCAAGTGAGGTTTGAAGGACTATACACTCCAAGGAAACACTTGACATACATGGATATACTGTGTTAGGTTGTTCCCATGTTACAATTAGTAACTGGACTGCACGAGTTTTTCAGTATATAAGTGAAGTACAGGTACATGAAGTACCCAGACCATGTGTAAGTCGTGGAGAGTGAGTAGGAGACAGCCATTCAAACATTTAATGACTACTTTACTCTTTACCCCAAACCATCCTGATAAAATCATGGCTGTGGGGCCAGTAAAATCAAAGCTAGATATGAATTATCACACTTAATATAAGGTATTTATCCCTTTATCAATCTTCCTCATCAGGTTAACACATAATTACTATTTAAAGAACATGAAAAATGTAAAGATATTCTTAAATCTTTATGCAAAAACAGTGACCTTCAAGTAAATAAAAGTATAGTAATTATGGATGAAGTTGTGATGATGTATTCCTTATCAATCACATTTAACGTAAAAGGTAGCCAATAATTGGTTTTAAATAGCATTATACTGAGAATCCCAGATACTGTACTTGTGGATCAGGAGTGAGGCCAAGGGCACAGGTCAGTCAGTCAGGAATGGCAACTAGATTGCATTTTATCTACATACAGTATACACTGTAATGGTTTATGCCTCCTGTAATATTTATTACACAATTTCTGCAAGGCAGAACAATTCCCTCAAATCAGAAAGAACCTGGCAGTGTAGTAGTGCATAAAATGACTTCTTATGCATAACAATTAGGAAACAAAATATATTTCCTTTCCATTTTAACCTTGCAATTATGAGATGGTATATCAAGCTCTTGTTAAATCATGGTAGCTGTAATGTGTCCCAATGGCGGCAATGAAACTGCTAATGGCTATATTCATGGACCATAAATTCATTGAGGGAGGGGGGGGCCAAGTTGCATTTTGAGATTGTAAAATATGTAATATTTGGGTCACTATCTACAGAGAAGTCAATACACGAAACACTGACACCACCCTCCAGCTATGCAGAGTGATAGTGTACATCCTTTATGAGTTGTGCGAGAGTATGGATGAACACAAGTTACTGAAGGACAGGAAATCAACTCATGCCAGTCCGAAATTCATAAGGAATGAATGATAACCTGCATGGTTTGTAAAGTGACACTCATGGTCGTCATGATAAAACTGGGTTTTATTAAACCAATGTTTCATGTAGGAATTTTGGGGCTTCTTGGTCAAGAATGCATGCAAAAACTATTATACAAGAAAAGGTGAAGGTTTGCAACAAACTTCAATTAATTCATTAAAAAAAATCCATAGGCCTAATTGTCCATTAAGGTTAGCATGGATACAGCACATACTACTGTATAGTAAATCTTTGGTCACACAGGGAGGCAGTGTGCTCAGCACTGCACTCAACTACCATCAATTCCCCAACTGAAGAGTCAAGAACCCATACCTAATTACAGCTGGGTAGACCGGGAATACCCAGAGATCAAACCAATGAGCCCTAAGACAGGAGGGAACTACTGTGTCCACTCAACTATGCACCCCATGCTTGTCATAATGAGGCGTAAATCATTAAATTACTGCCCGCCAGGCAAGATAAATATGTCAATATTTTTCATTAGCAACAGCAGCAGCAGCAACGATGTTGAAGGCATTATCATAAGAGTTGTATGAGGGTGGCATATGAGGTATTTGTGTAAAATAATAATCACCATGTAAAACTTCTTTGTGAAGACGTGCTTTTACTGAGGAAGAACACATAGGGATAATATTCTGATGTGCTCAATTTGTAAATCATGGAAAGATATTTGATAAATAGTTAAACATTTATATGAGAAACATGATACCTAATGGTTGGCAGTGTTAAGTGAGGTCAATTATAAATTATGCAGTGTATACAGTAAATGTCTTCAATCAGTCTTGATAATTACACTGGATATCTTACTCGGATTACAATTAGACCATGTACCAAAAAGTAACAAGCAACCCAAGTTCATTTTGCTTCACAAATTTGTTAACATCTTAAAGATATCATATTGGAGGAAGGATATTATGACAGCACATGATTCAGAATCTCTCCACAAAGGATGATCATCTCTCGGTACAGAATAAGCGCTGAGTTTGGTGTGATGGATTGCCGCTCTTCAGGCTCCTCAAATAAAAAAAAAAGAAAGAAATACAACTTGTGTGTGACTACTGTGAAGTAGAAAAATATTTTACTTGCCCTCTTCCTGAAAACAGGACAAGCAGTGTCTCAGTTCCTTTAAGTCATGTGAATCTTTGTTACATGCAGCCCTTCCATGCATCCAGTCTTACCTCTGTAACTGATGAGAAGCATTTGTCTCTTACACTCATATGCAAACCCTTTGTATAAACAGGTATACCAATAATTTCCTTTCAATCAAAATTCCTAACAGTTAAAGCAGTGCAGATGACAGCACAACTCTGACATCAGTCAGTGACTTACTTTTCCTTCTGACTTTGCACTCTTCTTCTGTTACCACGGCAAGAGGTTGGCAGAAGAAAAAATGTATGATGCATTATACAGTACAAGAAAACATAACAAGAGCAAAATTGGATTTACAAATACAGTACTTGTATTCAAAGCACACATGCAAAGTAGATTTTTTTTAATGAATAAATAGTACAGTATGGATGTATGTAGGCAATATGTATGTATGCATAAAATACAGGGTTGTTGAAAATTGGCACCATTTTGCCCCAGTAACATCAAACACTTGCCTTCATAAGTAAATATACTGTATCCTTAAAACTTTATTTTGCCAAGGCTTTCGACAGTGTACCCCATAAAAGGCTGAGAATTAAACTGGAAGGGTACGGGATTCGGGGAAGTGTCCGAGCATGGATTGGAGATTTTCTGCATGACCGCCAACTGTGTGTGGTGATAAATGGTACAAAATCGTCATGTGTACCATTGACAAGCGAGGTACCACAGGGCAATGTATTGGGCCTGTTGTTGTTTGTTTGCTTCATAAGTGATATGCCAGAAGCTATACACTCCTCTGTACAAATCTTTGTGGACGATGTCAAGTTATTTAAGGAAATAAAGAACCAAACAGACTGTGAAGAGCTACAGAAAGGTCTCTACGAGCTTCAAGAATGGTCAAAGAAATGGCTGCTAAGATTCAATGTCACGAAGTGCAAAAGGATGCACCTGGGTCACACCAACAGTAAGGAGGCGTCTCATATGTCCCAACAGAATGAAGAAACTGCATTAATTGAGACTGAATATGTAAAGGACCTAGGTGTGTATGTTGACAATGAATTAAGTTCTCGAGCCATTGTGAGAGGAAGGTGAATCAGGCAATGAAACTAGTAGGTCTTATAAGAAGGTCGTTTAGTTATCTGTATGGTCCAAGACTCATAATGATCTTCAAGAGTGAGGTGCTTCCCCATCTGGAGTACTGTCAGTAGGCATCAAGTCCTCTGGCTGTGATGAATGTACTTGGGGAGTTAAATCAGTTTTATTTCCCATAATTATAATTGTATCACTTAATATGTACACTCGGTAAAAAAACTACCGTACAGGTGGGGTCCGATGATTTCCCAACTGAACATTGCCGTGGTCTTGCAAGGGTAGGTACAGTAGGTCTGAATGTGAGACATTTTGTACTTAATTTGGTAGGCCGAAATTAGCTATTTCATTGACAATATTAAATTACTTTGTTACAATATGACTGGAGAATGTCAGTATAACTAGATAAGTTAAACTATAGGTTATATTAATGTTCCACACACCGTGGACTACAGTAACCATGGAAGTGGATGAGTTGCCATATAGGAATGCATCATATGTTTGGCAGAATTAGTGGATATAGTAAAGGTATAAGATTATTTTGTAACTGAATTTCGAATCTGTATTTGTAGTGCTGCTACTTCACTTTGGGCTAATGCCACATTATGTCATTCTTTATTTGTATTAGAAAATATACCATGCTGCTCCAAAATACATGAATACCTCCACAGTTTCGCATGCCGTCATAATGGAACCCGGCCCAACAACGTTTTACCATACGGTCGATAATTCCGGAAAGTCTAGTACTGGGTTTCGTTTCAGAGTGCCGATCACTTGTTTTGAGCACTTGCTGCTGAACCCATGCACGCGCAGGGCTGCCAATGCAAGGAATGCCTCAGGGGCCTTTTTGAAACACTTCGTTTGTAGTGTCAGTTTGTTTTGCGCAGAAATTGTAACGGTAGTTTTTTTACAGAGTGGACCTATTGCTAGGGCAGCAATGACTGATTTTAACTTTGTATGTGTCACACGATTAATAAACTCTCCCGCTTTTTACATATACTGTACATTGATAACCATTAAATATATATCTTTATTAATATTTGAATAGATTTGGTACCCATGATGAGTGGTTGGTGAGAGCTATGCAAATAATTTCTCTCCACTAACACTATGAGGTTTGATCCTCCAGATCAGGCCTACCAAAATATTTGTGCTAAAAAAGCATGTCAAGTTAATATCATAAATGCACAAGTAGTTCACTTTGCGGTCTAACAGCTGTTTCAACACATCTTGTTTAAATGCGAGTATCCTTGACAGATTAAGAGACTCAGAGTTTCCATTCCTAAGTGGCAAAATAGGCCTTTTGTTCATAATCCCTGTACTTGATGCTGTCGTGGGCTTTCAGTAATAAGAAGCAGCTCCTTGGTGGGCTACACCGAGAGGAACGTTTCTTTCAACAAAGGTACACACGAATCAAATATCACGCTGGTTGTATGTATGAATATAAATAAATAAATACATAGTGAATATATATAAAGTCAAACTGGTAAAAAAAAAGGCAGTTTCATCAGTGCTAGTATATACATGCATTACCCTGGTGCAGTTCATTAACAACTCTGGATATTCAGAACAACGTTGGGCACTGTTTAACATTAATACCCAGCTGAATATTTCCTTAGTAGTTGACTACATAAAATATAGAACACCTGAGCTGCATGAAATATTAATTAAGACTGAATTTGTACATTAGTTACACAAAAAATAAACAAGAGGTACATCTGTAGGATAGTTAAGTTAGGTTTAGACTAAGTCTGTCAGGTATTAAACACTTCTACAGTATACTAATACTTAGAGGTCATGCTACTTGTGGCATCAGTTCATTAACATAACTTTTTAGACAAAGCTAAAATTACTTATTTAAAAAATGAGGACCTTACTAATAATCACTGTCATGCTGTCACTGAAGAATATGTCCTGTCTTAATAATGAAAGTACCTTTTAGACAAATGTCATTTATAGTAGATCAACAAAATTGAAATTTTTCACACAAGAAACTTGAATTTTATTATGATATATACCATTACTCATCATACCATTTCATCTCTGATTATTTTTTAGTTTCCATTACATCAGTAAACTAAGACAAAATAGGAGTGGATAAAACACTATGTGGATTCTGTAATTTTAAAGCTTTTTATACGGAGTATTCCTCTTATACCAGGAGTATAGTCAGAACAGTTCATCATTGCCTTGAGAATTGCACTTATCCATATGATCAACATCTCAAGTGTAGGTTATTTAACTTATCTGCAAAACCACTAATGAAACTTTTGATAGATTAACAAAAATATTAAATCTACATGATACCTGTACCTAACTAACACTTACTGAACTAGTTATCTAAGCATTTATATCCTGTTTATGCAGCAAAAGAAAGAAGCAAATAAAAAGAGAAAAAGAACTCCACCTGTGGGAACTGGATACGCCTGTAACTGATAATATTACTGTAATAATAAAAATGGGGGAGGGAATAACCCAAGGCCTGTTTAGTGCTAAATGTCAACAGTGACTTGGTCATTTATTTGTTACAACCAACATTATCCAAACTTTACAAAAGAATCTGTCACACAAAACTGAAGTGAATATGAAGGCACCATACAACTAACATTCAATATTTGACTGACACCACCACATCGTAGAACAACTGCATATTTAAAGGTGTCAAAATATTAAAAAATTATAACTAAAACATCATTATATCACCCACATCTAACTTTCAAATCCAGTAAATTACCATTTTTACTGGAGTAACTGGTGGCCAGTACTTTTGCACCAAGATTTAGCACACTTACAAGAACACAGGCACCTAGAAAGTGAGCTTATGAATATACCACCATGCAAAATTAAAATTTATTATCACTATACAATATATATATATATATATATATATATATATATATATATATATATATATATATATATATATATATATATATATATATATATATATATATATATATATATATATATATATATATATATATATATATATATATATATATATATATATATATATATATATATATATATATATATATATATATATATATATATATATATATATATATACAGTATATATTATATATATAATTACATTTGCCTACTTTCAATACTGTCTTTATGGAAGAAATTCTATCAAAAACCAATGTGATATGAAGGTTGTGACCTAAAGCCTGTAAATTTTCTTACCTGGATATCCCCACCTCCAGGCTTGTGTTTAAGGTTATCCCTGGAGCCAACCTTCGATTGAGCTTTGATCGCAATTTTCTGGCTTTCAATTTTCTTGTCTCCACCGCCTGGTTTGTGATCCTTGTTGTCCAAGGAGCCAATCTTGCTGGAAACATTCCACTTCAATTTTTGGGACTCAATCTGTTGGTGGGAGAGGAAGTATTTGTTTATGCAATGTAATATTCTCAATGGAAGAAGCTACTTATTATGTTATTTTTAACTGTGTTACCTTAAAAAAAAATTAATGATGCAAATTTTTATGCAGATTTTTTTTAGCAAAATGTATTTCTAGATGACTGATGAATCATGCCTAGTAAGTCATAGAAAATAAAAGTCCAATAAGCAAAAGAGTTAGACTGGAAAACAGAGGTGATCAATACAACAGCAGAGGACACAACAATCTGGTGGAGAGTTGGTGATCAAGCTAAGAGCAACTGACAAAGTACTTCGCTTCCTCTAGGTCATTCAGGAGTTTAGAAATTCACATCTAAGCTTTCTTAAAACACTCTTGACATTCAGTAAAAACAAGAATCTGCTCGTTGCCAATGATCCCTGTGAAAAACAACACAAGCTGTAGTGGGAGATTTGCATGTGTGACGATAAGGGAATACAAGCCATCAACATTATACTAGAAGAATACTGACACAAAAACATCATACACCATGATGTGGGGGGTACATGGTTCACTGTTAATGTAGCCTCGATAGTAGCCTGAGGCATCACGAGTTACTCATAACTTCCATTTACTACAAAATTACCTAAAAAGCAAATATATCTGCTTCAGATTAAGTGAATTTCCATCTGTTTCTTATTGCATCAGACAAAGGCATTACCATCATTCAATGGGAAACAAGGTCCACTTCCTTTCCATCAGGTAGCACCTCTTAAAGGATGCAATGCAATAACAGATTTGCTCTTTAAAAAATTCTCTATAATCATTACTGTACTGTATACATTTTATGGTTAAATCTATCATATGTACTCATAAACACCTGTACATATGTGCACCACATGCATTAGGTTCTACTTCAACTCTTGCCATGTAAGAACTCTCAAGGCTTTTATCCACTATTAACAAAAAAATATTTCTCTTCCTACCTTCTCCGGCTAAGATGAAAGAAAATGTTCTGTGTTAGAGACCTTAAAGGGAACTGAAAAGTGTTGCAGTTTATAGAGCCGGGACAAATGTGGTTATCATCTAATTAAGATTAAATACTGTATACTTAAATACCAAGATTCTTCTTTGTCCACTTTTCATTACTAGATACATAGTATACTGTACACAGTATTTACATTTCCAGCACTACATCCTGCATTGATATCACTAAGTAAATGGTACTTCTAATTCAGTAACTGCATATAACTAACAAAAAGAAGAAAGTGGATGATTATCTCAGGTAATGGTTGAGAGTGCTCTCCTGGCTCCATATTGGTCAAACTTTCCACACTTATATCTAATTTAAAAAATTATGACCAGAGGAAAGAATACCATTAGTTATTGGATTATTTTTGGTACTGTACTGTATATTCACCCAAGAATCATAAATAAAAATACAACTGTATTGTACTTGTACTGGTACATATTTACAAATCAACAATCAGAATTAACCAAGTAAACATGAAAGTTGGTACAGTATTTCTCTACTGAATAAACATTTTATATATGTACAAGTCTTACCAACTCTCCCATTTTCATGAACAAAGTGTAAACATTTTTGTTCATAAAAATATCTATGGCAGTACAGTATACTGTATGAAACAACAGTCATGTAAATATACCTGTACAGTACAGTACAGGTACTATTTCCTACCCATACCTGGTAAACTAAAACTAAAGGCTGTGTAGGTTATATGAGAAAACTACAACAAAATGATGGGACATTTTCAAATACTGTATATAAAAAACTGTAGTACTGAAGAACTAAAAATCAACTCTGTACCCGAACAGCATTTTTTAACCATTGTACAGGAAGGATATGGCATCTACACATGATTGTAAGCCTAGCTATAATCACACAGTCATACTATTAATCAGGGCATTTTTGTACATTAAGTATATTTGCCACACTCAAGTTTGTTAAAAAATGGGGTCATTATCATACCTGCCTGCCGATGTAAAACTTAGCAAAAGTCAAAGAAATTATGAAAATTTTAAAGAAAATCACATTTTCCATAACTATCATCAGCTCTTCTCAACTGACTTCATCAATCTTAACCAAACCATCAAAATGTACAGTACCCTGTACTGTACTCTAAAACTATCTGCCTGACATACCTGTACCACATTTATGAGTTCTGTACACCTATTCACCACAATTAACACTACTTCCTTAACCTTTTTCATCATTATCACGGCTAAAACAACCTTCCCAAACTACTGCTGTTAATTTGCCTTGCGTGAGAAAAATTATTATTTGTAACTAGCAGCAATACCTTTTCTTAACTAAAATATTCTACCTTTTATACTACAGCACCATCAGCCCTTTCAACTATAACTATCTATTTTAACTACCACCAGCCAGCACTTCATACCAACTACAATTGAGGCATTCTGTGAAACAATGACGAGCCTGCCATGGGTTGAAAAACTCGTTTTCTATGTCCCCAGATAGCTCTGTTCCTCCTCTACACAACTACACTGACATCATATGGCAGGCTCGTCAGTATCGCTCTGTAAATATGCCTTGAATGCAAGGGTTTGGATGCCATGTGTTGTGGGAGGGGGAGAAGTGGTCATACTGCTCCGGGAAGACATGATGAGGATGCCACTGACACCAGCCATTGAGCGTCAGCTTAGCCACGCCAGCCAATGAGCGTTGTTTACACCCCCTCAGTCTTGTGATTCATGCAGATGGAAGAACATTATTCACGATTGCAGTGACTTATTATATATTTTCAATGTGTTACTGTCATCAAAATGAGCAGCAGTGAGGGTTTTGCCTGTAGTGTATGCAACTACAGTAAAGCTAAGTGATGAAGAGCTGAAGGATCTCAAAGACCTAATTGTCTATGTGCCGCCACCACACCACAAGCAGTTCCTGGAAAACGTTAATAGCCCAACAAAGCACTAGTCCTGCAGAAGTCGCTGAGGAGGAAGATCCCGATGACAATTTGCTGGAGTACTAGAGCCAGCACCTCCTACCACCCCCCATCGTCACGCAAGCAGACAAAAGGCACCAGTCAATGTAAGTGCCCATTACCGTTTGCAGTAATACTTCCATAATAATAAGGAGACAAGAAGTACTACCTTAAGTATAAGTACAATATTTCTTATTCTTTCACTCTTTTAGTGACCACTTACACATTTTTGTTGATTATGGATGTATTCTGTGATAAAAATTATTTTATTAATATGATCCCATTCATTAAAACAGGATAAAAATTCGTGATAGTACAAGGTATAGTGGGTTACACTTATTTGCATTCTTTATTATTTTTATATTTATAGACACCACATACTTTAAACACCAGTACCAATGTATTCTTTATAAAAATATATTTAAAATGAGCCCTCGAACATCTTCATAGGTTAATATTTGTTAAAGTTATGGCTATTTACAGTAAAAAAAACTTGAATCGCCATTATCTCAAAATTTTATTTTGGCGGGCTCGTCATTATCGCACGGAACGCCTCAATTATCAACACAATCTACTTTCACTCTTACATCCTTCCTGACTACAGTATTGTACTACCATCTGCCTTAACTACCAATTTCTCAATATCTGCCATAATCATCCCATATGTATAAAATTAAGAAACTGGCAGTTGTAAAATGACTGTGGGTATAAAAACAGTTACAAAAATAAAGTTACGTAAAATAAGTTCCATTAGGAAAAGAAAGATAGAGGTGGAAACTACAGTAATGTATAGTTTAATTTTGATATACAGTGCTGTACATACACTATATACTCTATGTACAGTTTATAAAACACCCTAGGTTAGATTACCGGTATGAGTGTCAACTGAGCCATGCTTATCCGGTACTTTAGATAAGAGTTAGAGAGAGCAGAACAGATCAAAGTCTAAACCAGACCCTGATCACATCCAGAGCTGGAGAACAGCTCAAGATACTAGGGTAATATCTACAGTAAGAGTGAACACTTTTAAGAAATAAATTAAGAGAGTGAGAGTTGGTGAGTTTAGAAAGAAGTCTTTTTTTTTAAGTTAGAGAAACAGCTTCGAAATTATTAAGGAAAGACCAATATTATCAGGATTACAAAGAAGAGAGTACTACTGTAACCCATTTCTATAAGCCACCAGAGAAACCAACACAATAAATATAAGCCAATTCAGTACTAAATATGGTACAGTATGTGAAATGCATGCAGTGGAGGATGTGTTAGTTATTGAGAAACAGCACCACTGGTTTCACAACCAGTGGTGCTGTTTCTGCGAGGACTGGCCAACACACATACAATACTGTAGCTTTAATTTCGTTGTGACACACCAAAAGTAAGTCTACTGTTTGTACAGTTGCCAGCAAAAGTTCTCCAACAGCCTTGTGTGGCAAGTTTTGGGAGGACTTTTGCCGGCAACTGTACATATATTCTGTACATTTGGGGATCTTTTATTTTCACTGAATTTTATTTTTTATATGGTTTTATCTGAAGAAGAAATGTTAGACATCCTTACTAACCTTGTACAGTAACTGTATAAGGTCAATGTACCGAAACACAAGAGCAACAAAACATACTGTAGTAGTACAAACGTTATCTATTTCCCTTAATGAACGTATATTAAAAACAGTGGTGCTATTACCTTTTGATGTCTTTGAGAAAAACGTGAAACACCAGCTCAGGGTGATCTGTTGTTGTACATGTGCACCACACGGGTCATGGTTAAATGTCCGTGTAAACAAACAAGCGACGGACAGACGGCCCACACCTTGCCATCTGCTGACCCCGCGGCCAATATGTTATGTGGGTGGTTTAAGCGGTTTTCGCCTTGTTTTCCCGTCTTCCTTATATAGTCTTTGATAGTAACTCGAACCAGATCACGTACAGGTATAGTATTTGGTTTAAAAAATAATAATTACGGCTCAGAGGGCGCTTTCGGGATAATAATAAGTAATAGCCGTGTGTTTCAGTGTTATTAAAAATTTGAACTGTGTTCCAAATATTTGAGAATGTCGATCGCACACACCTGGGTAAAAACCATCTACCATTAGGTCACTTCTCTAAAATTTGCTTTTGTCTAGGTTAAAGTTAGGTTAGGTTAGGTTAAGGTTACATTAAGGTTAGGTTAAGTTAAGGTTACATTAAGGTTAGGTTAGGTTAGGTCAGTTCTCTAAAATATGGTTTGTATAGGCTAAGGTTAGTTTGGGTAGGTTTCGCTGAACGAAAACAATGATTTTAAGTTATTAGTTATTTTCATTCATCAGCAGACACTGTTGCTGTTCCCTCTTCCCACTTTCGTCATCACTTCCCTTTTTTATGCAATCTTTAATCTAATAACTCACTTTTGTTTGAGGTTAAAATTTCTCAAATTAAACCCGGCATTTTTGAATTACCAAATGCTCTGGGAGGAGAGGGTGCCATAATGTGATGTATAAAGTAACTACAGTCTATTGTAATATTTCTTATTCGTTCGTTTCTCTAAGTTTCAGCTTACTAGCCCGGTCGGCACTCAACCATAATTGATGAATGTGTTATACGATATGATACTATGAACTATATGATGGATTTCGTGTTCCAGCAATGTTGTTAAGTCTTTAGCTAGTTGTTCAATAAACGGTAACATTTATCTAGCTTTACTAAACAAATAATCAAAAGATAACGAGAAATATTTCTAACTTAACATAGTATTGACGAATTAAGTTATACATTTAATTTACAAAATACTGTACTGGTGTTTAAAATAGTCGCAATACCACTCACTCCTCGTTTTAATTATTATTCCCACTAGCGTTGCGTAATAGTGTGACGTAATAAACTAGGTGTTCAATGGATCTAAAGCGGATTTAAATTGTCTGCAGCCCTGCTTCCAGATTATCTGAGGGTTTGTAAGATGATGTTTCTCGATTAGTGACTGAAGATTATTGCAGCCTACACCAATTAAACACTGGTGATTCTACGGCCGGCCACTACGAAAGCGCAAGTTACTTTACTACCATCAAACTTTTATTTACCGTGGTCAGGTTAATCAATTATCCACTGTATCAAGGTAGATGCATTGTATCAGCACCGTACCACATCGTGTCCACTGCATCAAGTCACCAGTTTAGTTTAGTTCCATGCAAGAACTGTCTTGGTGAGTTTATAGTAGTTGTGAGCATTACTGAGTCACTATGACAAAGTCTAATTATATATGAGGTCCGTTTACCTTTGCTGGTTACTTTAGTGGCTTACAGAGACTTTACCCCCTGCAGGAGAAAAAGAACCACACAGAAGGATGACCCACCTTCTTGTCACCTCCGCCGGGAGTGTAAGTAATGTTCTTGGCAGCGATCTTGCTGGAAGCCTTGGAGAAGTCTAGCTTCTTGCTCTCAATCTTGATCTTGCCACCCCCGGGCTTGTAGGTGGCGTTGTCCATGCTGCCGATCTTCGACTTGACCGCCTTCAGGTTGGGTGATGCAGTCTTACCCACCTCTACCTTGTTCATAGGCACTGTTGACCCAAATATCATTAACTGGTATATTCACATGTAATTATTATTTTTTGCTTGACAGTATAATTTACAAGGAGAGAGAGAGAGAGAGAGAGAGAGAGGGAGAATTTTGATCCTAATTAGAATATAAATTTTCTTGCTGAGGAAATCTGAGGTGTGTGTATATAGTGTGTGATGGTAGAGAATGTAGGACAATAAATGTGTGGTAGGTAAGGTGTGCCAGGAGTAAGGGTGCAGTGTCGAGCGTAGGCGTCGACTTACACTTGCGCTCGGCGGAGGCAGCTGACTGTGTGGAGCGTTGTTTCATGGGGGACGGGTCGGAGGAGCGGGGCATCCTCTTCCTGGGTGAGCCGCGGGAGCCCTTAGAGGGTGACCTGCTCTGACCATTTTCCTGTCGGTAAAAATAGAAATGTTAGGCTGACAACGTGGACTTATTTATACATCACCTGTAGATGGATTTAAGTGACTGACGCCACCCAGGCAACACAAGTTGATTGGTGACCTCAAACACAAACAAGTGATCGACCACCCGCACACCCCACACACACACTCTCTCTAGGCAGGAGCACCAATATTCCCTCCCTCAACCATAACAATACCTCCATCACAGTCGGGGATGCATATCAAAACAAACATCCATACAAGCCTTTTTTGTTTACATTTTAACGAAAAGACAAATTTCAGAGCATGAGATAGTTTTTTTCTCCAAACCCCCAGAATTAAAAACTAGATATAATTATGTTTCAGGTTCATGTTAAAATATAAAGTTAAAATGTTTATCTCTTAACCCTGTGTGCAAGCTGTGGCCGAGTAGTCAGATATCTCGAATTGGGTTTTAACGTCCCAGGATGGAGCCTTAGGACGCGGAGGTCTGTCTTCAAGGGCTTTACAAACCATCGACAAGCCTCCAGTATAGACCCAGGAACGAATGGATTGACTCGACCATCAAATAAGCAACAGGTACTGAGATGTATTAAGGTAACATTATGGTCATCGTATTCAAAGGGTTTCAGACATGGTACTCAGGGATTAAGTCAGTGTACCCAGGAAGGTTGAGATAGTTTCACCAAGGGATTATTTCACTGTACAGGGGGATCGGCCTCGCACTGAAGGGGGTTAAAGGTGAAGGCAGCAGCTACACGATGGCACTACATGTAGGGAGACGGAGCGCTTATCAGTTACCATGGCAATACAGCTTCCCGTGGTGACGCCTGCTGGAACCACGTGATCTATAGAAACGTACGTGTGTGTGTGTGGGGGGGATAATTGATTCCCTCTTCTAATAAAAAAAAAACAAGAACCTAACAGCTATCACCAAGACGCAGCGAGTGTTTTACGTGAGGTTCAGTGTAGTGTTTTTCGTGTCGCCACTCAGTCCTGACCTCAATACATTGCTTCTCGTCCACTGTCCTGCCACGTTTAATATTCATCATTTCTTTATCTGACTGATGATTAAAACTGTATCATACGAATGTCTTCTCCAAACTTGGGGATGAATGAAAAAAAAAAAGAGGTCAAAATGTGTAATTTATAAATCCCAAAATGATGTTAGTGCTGACTGATGCTTCTCGCTGTGACAAGTCCTGACGTCATGGTGTAAAATATAGAAAACAAGTGACGATCGAATACCCAAGATAATGATGGCAGTCAGGTGTTGTATAAGACGTTCCTGGTGCTAGAATTATATATAAAAATACTAAATGGTCATATCAGTGGTGTGTGTGGGGGGGCACCATTCACGATTCGAGGGGGGTTGGGGGTAATTTTAGTTGATGGTTGATATTGTGTTATACCAAAGCCATCCATTCACCTGCACTACTCATCCACCACGCCTCACCATTCACTCATCCATTCACCACGTGTCACCTCACCACTCACCCACACGAGGCGGCAGACGCAGCACACACCCACACGTGTCCTGACTCACACTTCATCAATAATTAAACAACTTCCCTCTGAAAATGTCAATACTAAATAAAAGCTTTCGACACACACACACACACACACACACACACACACACACACACACACACACACACACACACACACACACACACACACGGCGCCTCCCCCCCTCGGTGAAAACTTCTGGAACAGGATTCAAACAAGCAAAGAATGGAGACCCAAGGAAGATGAAAGAATGCCCAAAGCTGTTTCATTCTTAAGTTAGCCCAAGTACCTAACCTAACCCAACTCTAACCTAATCTAACCCTCTCCTAACCTAACCCTATCCTAACTTAATCCAACCCTAAGCAATGGACCAACATCTAAGGTCAATGTGTCTAATTAACCACTTGTATATTCAACAACACTTACTTAACCCTTCATGTGGACGATAGAATGAACGTGTGTGTGTGAGAGTGTGTGTGTGTATGTGTGTGTGTGACGTCAGGCCCGGAGGTGGTGACTCAGCCGTGTGTATGAGTCAGCTGCCGTCAAACAGTCTTCTTCCTCCCCACCCCCACTGCTGTATTTATGAGACTACCAGCCGCTCCCCTACCACTATTACTACTACCACTATTACTACTACCACTACTCACACCCTCCAACTTTTACTGTACCACCAGCCTCACCCTCTACCACCAACCACACCCTGTACCACCAACCACGCCCCTTCTAAACCACCCAAACAAACTACGTGCACACAAACACTCATGTCCTTATTGCCACTATTAATTTAACCGATTAGAAACACTTTATTGTACCACAGTGATAATAATTTGACCCACTGTATTGTCTTATGTATACCCGTTGTTGTTGTTGTTGTTGTTACATAAAATACACCAGGACATCACCTGTAATTAACCATATTCACTCCACTGTGTTATTGCCACTGCAGGTACAGGTGAGAGTGGCAGAAAAGGGTGTGGTAAGTGACTCAACACCTCCACACCCTATCAACAACATCTGCTACCACACTCTGACCATCTCCCTCACCACCACCCAACCACCAGGGCCCAGATTCTCAAAGGTTCATATACGCTAAGCTCCCCCCCCCCCACCTCCTATGAGATAACGTCAACATTGTAGTGATGTTCTATAGTAATTATGTAGTTTCTTGTATCTCCATTACAGGGGAAGTGAGACGTAAGAATCTACGAGAGTCTGGTCCCAGTTAGCGCGGTGTTGACAGTGGCTGGTGTGAGGGCGTGGCAGTACAGGAGCTTGCGACACATGACAGGTTAGCAGCTAGTGGTGGCAAGTACACTGTGGGTAGCCTGTAATACTACCTACAGTGTGTTGTCTCATATTAGCTGGTTAAGACATAGGTATTGTTGTTTTAGATCTGCTGAGGATGGTCAACAAAGCGTTTCTCTTGGATCAGCTGATAAAAGTCAATGCAACTCGACACATACACACCAAAACAAACAAAATCTAATCTACTGCATTAGTATCTTTGAGTTTTGTAGAAAATTAGATTGAGTTAGTTGCACGCGGAGACATCTGCATTACGCGATACCTGTGATTTCGAAACACCTGAGGGAGGCACAGCTGGGGGCGTTACCCGTTTACTGTGCCTCTCGTTAACCTGTAAGTTCCTCTCGACCTTGAGGACACTGGAGGAGGAAGAGACGGCCATGTTTGACACCTCCACCTACAAAGATGATGAGAGCCAGTCAGAAGGAGGGAGGGAGTGAATTAATGTGAAAGTGAGCGAGTGAATTAGTAAATCAGTGAGAGTTAGTGAATTAGTGTGAATGAGTTAATGTAAGAGTGGGTGAGTTAGTGTGTGTGAGAGAGAGAGAGAGAGAGAGAGAGAGAGAGAGAGAGAGAGAGAGACCAGCAACCCAGTGTAACCAACTCCCCTCAAAAAAATCAATAGAACAGAGGAAAATGGTGATAAATGAAGAGAAAAATAAACAATAACGAAGAAAATAGATAACAAGGGGGGGGTCAAAGGGACAATGGGAGGGGAAGAGATAAAGAGATAAGAGAAAGGAATTATGGAAGAACGTAAGAATAAGGAGGGAAAGACGTGATAAGAATAGAAGTAAAGATTTTGGGGGAAGGCGTGGGAGTTATTGCAGAGGAAGAGAGAAAACGAATAAAAAGAAAACGAGAGCATGTAGGGGGAGGAGGAAGAGGAGGTGAAGGAAGAGGAGGTAAGGGAAGAGGAGGAAGGGGATGAGGAGAAGGGCGGAAGTGAAGGAAGAGGAGGAGAGCGGCGAAAGAGGAGTAGAAGGAAGAGATGGAGGAGGAAGAAATGGAGAAAGAGGAGGAGAAGGAAGAGGAAAAGGGTAGAAGAAGAGAAGAAAGACAGAAGTGGAAGAGGAAGAGACGGGAGGAAGTGGAGGAGTAGAAGAATGAGATGGGCGAGGTAGAGAAGGAGGTGAAGGAAGAGGAAGAGATAGTGGATGAAGAGGAGGAAGCGTAAGTGAAGGGAGAGGAGAAAAGAACACAGAGGGAAGGAAAAGAAAAGGGGTTTGGGAGAGAAGAGGTGAGAAGAGGAGAGAAGAGGAGAGAAGAGGGTGACTGCCGCACATTACACACCACCAACCACTCAATACATACACTGTACAAAAGTCCCTCTCAGATCAGCGAACAAGACGACAATAACAACACAGAGGAAGACTATCGATAAATAACACGATGGAGGCAAATCTTTCTCTCTCGTTACACACACACACACACACACACACACACACACACACACACACACACACACACACACACACACACACACACACACACACACACACACACAGAGGAAGATAATCAGAATTTAGGCCAAACAAATCAACCAATCACAGGTTCACCTTTCCTACGTCATACATGCAACAATAACCAATCACAGGCCACCTTTCCTACGTCATACATGCAACAATAACCAATCACAGGCCACCATCCAGCTTCAACTTAAGAGGGAATATTAAGTTATGTGTACATTAGATTAAGCTAAGTTAGGAGTCGTTTATGTAGGGTCAAGTTTAGGTGATTAAGTTAGCTCGGGGTTAAGTTTGGATTAAGTAATGCAAGGATTAAGTCAGATCTAGGTCGGTTAAAGTTAGTTTTATGAGTTTAAATTACGATTACGCCATAGAGGGTTAAGCTGGGATTAGGTTAGGAAATAATGTTATCGTTAGATAATGGAAAATTGTTAGGCTGAAAGGTAATTTTACGTTAGGTTAAGATTAACTTCCGTACCATTAACGTTAAATTAAGCTTTCGTTAACTTCATGTACACTGACGTTAAGTTCGCGTTGTCAACCGGGGAAGTTTTTGAGTTAAGTTCACCTGAGTTAAAATAAGAGTGGTATGGGTGACAGGTATGGGTGACAGGTGTGGGTGGCAGGTGTGGGTGACAGGTGTGGGTGACAGGTGTGGGTGATAAGTGGTTGAAGGAAGGTGTTGGAGGTAATCTGGGTGATAAATGGTTTTAAGTCAGGTGGAGTGGAGAGTGTGTGTGGAAAAGCTCGCTCTTGATTGGTGAAGGAGCTCAGGTGTAACTTGTTAAGCCTCTGGAGGTGATTGGCTCCCAGATGGATTGACCTTCTTCACTCATTTAAAGACTTCGAGGTGGCAAAACCATTACTTGTGGTTAGGTTAGGTTAGGTTTCTTAAAAAATAATATAAAATGTAAAATTATATTATAAAAAGTAGAGGAATGAACTGATGCAGCGGAGGAATGAATTTTCTTCCGTCAGTGAGTGAGTGAGTGAGTGAGTGAGTGAGTGAGTGAGTGAATGAGTGAGTGAGTGAGTGAGTGAGTGAGTGAGTGAGTGAGTGAGTGAGTGAGTGAGTGACATCCTTCAACAGTAACAAAATCACTGGGTTGCTGACAGCTCTATGTAGTGGAGTTAAATTAAGTTAAAAAAAACTAATTCAAGATGATAATTTGAGGTGGATTTCGTTTGTTACTGCAGGAGGGGAGGGGGAGAAGGGGGGGGTTCTCCGTCAGCGAAAGAGTGAGTCAATACAAAATATATGACACCGGTAGCATCAACCTACACCTTCCAGTAACTTAACTTTAACGTGAGCAACCTAACCTGACCTACTCATAACCTCCCCCACCCCCTACCCCACTTCTCGGCACCCCAGAAGGCAGTGAGAGGTAATGACACAATGCCTCTCACCTGGCACAGGCACCCTCCCCCACACACACACACTTGGCACCTCAGAATTTATATATACCTGAAGTAAAGTGGAGGAACCTGATTTATTTCTGCGTCACGTGAGGCTGATGGATTGTGGGTCACGGTGAGATGGTGGATGGAGAGGGAGGGAGGGATGGAGAGGGAGGGATGGGGAGGGAGGATGGAGAGGAGGGATGGATGGATGGGAGAGGGAGTGGGATGGATGGAGAGGGAGGAGGGATGGAGAGAGGGAGGGATGGAGAGGGAGGGATGGAGAGGAGAGGGAGGGATGGAGAGGAGGGAGGGAGAGGAGGGATGGATGGATAGGGAGGGATGGATGGATAGGAGGGAGGGATAGGAGAGGGAGGGAGGGATGGAGAGGGAGGGAGGGATGGAGAGGGAGGATGGAGAGGGGAGGGATGTACAGAAACATGCAAGGTAACTGTCCCACACACACACACACAACCACCATCGCGATACACAGCCCCCGCCCTACACCCACGCTGGCCACCCACGTCCATCAAATAAGCTGCTCAGGTGAGTCACACTAATGAGAAATCTACAACCAGGTGGACATTCCTGTAGTAGGGAGCAACTGTAGTATTGATCGAGGGTGTCTGATGCTACCACCATCACCATTAACTGCCATTACCATCACTACCATCATCACCATCACCACCACCACTTCCAACATCACCTCTACCACCAACACCACTGCCATTACTACCACCAGCACTACCACCAATACCACCACTAACATTACCACCACCACCACCACCACCACAACCCAACCACTATCATCACCACCAACAACATCACTACCACCATAAGCACCATCACCACCTGACCAAACACACTTTAAATCTGGTGATCTATCCTCACAACTAACGCACTCAGGAGGTCCAGCCATCACAGTCAATGAGTTTAATCTATAGCATTAATTACTAGCAAGATGACACACGATACAGGTAGTACAAGATACCTGTAATTAAGCTCTATGCCTCTTTACCTGTCAAAATACCTGTCACCTTGGCAAAATAATCTCAGGTAAGAATTTGGTCTAAATTTATATCAACACTATTCTTCATGACACGAGACAATCAACTCCAGTGACACTTATCTGACTCATAATTAATCTATATGACACTTTATTTAATCTGTACTAACACAATAATGAGACTAATTTATAAAAAAAGTGTCTCCACCACGAGAAGATAAACGTCTTCACCTGTCCAAACTCTACTTAATTAACCCATAAGACTCTTCACCTGTCCAAACACGACTTAATAAACAACACAATTGACTTACCTTAGCCTGGGTAGACTCGTCCACGCCACTGTCATGACCCTCTTCTGAAAAAAGGGAAGGTATTAGAACAAGAGTTTGGGTGGGCGTGTGAGGTGGCTACTCCTTCAACTCTACGGACATGCCCCTTCACATTTGACTAACTATGTCCTAAATCGAAGAAAATTGACAATATTAGAAGGTCATTTTAGGGAGTTCAACTATGGCACGATATTCATTTTGGAACCTGTGTTTGTGATATGTGTATGTGATGTGTGTGTGTGTGTGATGTGTGTATGTGATGTGCATGTGTGTATGTGATGTGTGTGTATGTGTGTAGGAGGAGGAGATGCTAATGATGTTTATACCGTATGTAGTTACAGAAATAGTATGGTTGTGTGTCTATATGAGGAGTTATCATTGTGTGAATCTAAGAGAGAAAAACTTACTATTGTAATGTTAACTGTGAACGTTTTAAGGTGGCTCCTACACAAACGTTCACCCGGGTTGGTTAAGGAAAATAAACGAAAAAAAAAAAAAATATTTCACAGGTGATATTACACAAGTAGTCGAGAATCCCATAGACACACTGTTGACGTCTACAGTAAACACACAGGTTCCAAAAATGGTTATCGTGTAAACTTTGTATCCATGATGACAACTCCTACTAACTTGAAGTTCTGCATAAGTTGAATGTTATGAATATCAAGGCGTAAGGTAAAGCTATAAATATCTTTATATAATGCAAGAAGCTGTGGTGGTACATGCATTCTTCAGGGTACGGTAAGATCATGTCAAAATATCCATCATAAATGGCTGGTCATTAGCAGACATCATCCAGGAGAAAAAACAAAAAAAACAGCAAAAATACAGCCTAGGGGAAACGTCGAAAGGGAAGAGGGGGGGAGTAGGCTAGAAAATGAGGGAGAAAAGTTTGATACGAGAGGGGAAAAATTGGCTAAGAGAGGGAGAGAGAGAGAGGGTAGGGGGCGACTAGTGAGAGGTGGATGACATACTGTTTACCTGAGGGTGGCGCGGCCGGGAAGCCACTCACTCTTACATTGGTGATGACGCAACACCTGCGCCAACACTCGCCTCAGCACTGCTCTCTACCTTAATACTCATCTAGAAGCTAAAGGATTCACTAATGTATAGCCAACGTTAGTAAAACACACACACGCACGCACACTCACACATAGGAAAGAGGAACATATAATTCCCACAGTGTTTGTGTTGGACTGTGAGGGTGAGACTAAGGGCAAAATTTCATCTTTCTAACAATTTTCATAATATTGGATTCCAATTGGTTTCAGAGGCGAGGCTAAGCTGGTCCAGGGATGCTAAGCGTCTAGTCTCCCACTGCCGCACAAGACGATACAGATGATGGGGGTAAAAATAAAAGCCTCTCTTGGGTTCATGCAGTGGCCTGCGGGATCCACAGACTGATGGATGGGCGTGGGGGGGCAGCTTGGTGGCGGGCGTGTGTGGTGGGCGTGGTCAGGTGACGAGCCGCCCCTGACCCCGGCCAGAGACCACCCGTCCACTGTGTCAGGTCACGGGGCCGGTCGTGTTCCTGCACCCCCAAACTGTACAAGAGTCACAGTGCGCCGCCGCAGCAGCAGCAGCCAGCGAGTGACGCCCCAGGAGTGAGATGTCGTGCCTGCCGTGTACAACTCTGGCTGTTGTGACAGACAAGAAGCTGCGCCGGTGACATGCTATCTGCCGGTGCCAGGTGTGGTAAGAGTGGAGTGTGGCTGCCATGCACTGTGTGGAGTGTGAGGGGGACGCTCTCTACTGAGCCTGGTGCTGATGAGGGCGGTCTGTGCGCTACATGCTTCAGAGTCATATCAAAACAATAAGAGAGGCTCCTCCACAGGCAGCGTGTTGATATCACTGTGACAGCATGAAGGCGACGGTGGTGGCTACTCAGTACAGAGCGAGCCGTGTGTGGTGGTGGCCCCTGATGGTGAGTGTAGCGTGTGGACCAGGGGAGGAAGCGTCTGTCCTGCTCCCTCACGCACACCCTACACTCCACTCAACCTCTACTTCTCTTTTCTACCCCTATAAACAAACTAATGGAGTTTTAACAATTTAGAACACTAGATACCGCTGCATATATGCATAAATATATATATATAATACAGGTACAAGTCCAATCAATAATTTGTCATATAGTGTAGCTACTGAGAGATGACGTGTGACGAGAACTTTACAGAGTGTGACGGAATGGGACGACGGAGGTGCAGGGACAGGGAGGTCTTCCACGGGTACACAACAAGCATATATGAGAAACTCTGTCAACAGTGACCTGGTAAAGCATACAGTGAAGAACAATAATGGAAGACATTAGCAGAGTAAACAATATAAAAATCCGTGCATATAAGATGGTGGGCCTCATGGTGGCTGGGTCGTGAGACCATACACACACTGCAGTGGACGCCTATTGAGATGTGGACATCACTGGAGAAACTCCTGAGGACGTCAAAAGCCGAGACAGTCTACCTGTGGACGCTAATGTGCACGCCCACTCTTGAATACCTTGTGTCAGCAAGTACTGTTGCTACAGGGGGCACCATGGAAGGTCACTGGGTCTCCGTTTCAAACTTTAGTGGGCTTGTTGTGTGGTTGTACGATGACCCGACATGGTCACTTGACGCACGTCCACTGATTTCTCAATTTTTTTTGTGTCATTTATGGGGGTTCAATCCTACTAACACAAGATATTTAAGCTGGTCCAGACTACGGGGCCCACAACAATATTTGGGGAGCACTTCCCATTAACAAAAGAATGGGAAATGCACCCCGCAAGGCCCACACAGCGGCTGGTGCCACGCGCCTACTTCACTACGACTACAGCATCAGGCTAAACACAGCTGGGCGGACACTCCTCCCACTACACCCCAACTACTACTTTATCTTACACTCACACCTACTACACCCAGCCAATAACATCTCTATTCGAATATTTGGATCTTACCTCCACACTCTGGCTAAGTACTGTACCTGCCCACACCTGACCCTTGGCATTGAGTCTGTAACCTAAACTAATGGTGTACAGAGTCTGGCTGTGTTGTTGTGATGGTGGTGGTGATATTGATGGTAGTGGTGGTGATAGTGGTGGTGATGGTGTTGTTGGTGGTGGTATTGTTGGTGTCAGGTGAACTCTCCTAGCTGGCCCAAATCTCGTGACTCTCCATTTTTTACTAGAAGGGAAAGGTCCACCACACCTATTGATTGGATAAATACCTGACTCTTCCTGGCTGCCTGTGTGGTGCTCTCAAGAGGTGTGTGTGTGTGTGTGTGTGTGTGTGTGTGTGTGTGTGTGTGTGTGTGTGTGTAAATCCTATACTGTATCTTCAATCCCATTTCTCTCACAATTCTAGGCTATATATCAAGTCCTAATGAGAGTGAAACAGGAAAATGGAACTAGACTTTGAAATTTCCCCCAAAACAACAACACTGTCCAAAGTCGTCTAACAATGAGAACCTAACCTAACCCAACCTAACATGGGGAAATTACTCCTTATTAGTTTATTTCTCCAAGGGTTTATTTTTTTCCCTCTATTTTCTTGATTTTCCTTTTTGTTATTATTTCTTCCTTTATCCCCCTTTCCTTTGGTCCTAACCTCTCTTCCCCTATTGTGCCTTACCTCTGTGTCTCACCAAACCCCCTCACTGCCACCGCGAGAACATGACCTTGGCACCGCGAGAACATGACCCTGGAAACATGACTTGACTCTTTAGGAACATGCCCCGACTCTACAGTGCTTGTGGGAGGTGTGTCTGCCCGCGTGTGTGAGGTGGCAGCAACGTGAGGGTGTAGCATAGCTGGCTTGGCGGCGTCGCAAGGCCTGGCCAACCTAACCTGACTTCCACGCCCAGTCCGCCCCCCTTCCCGACGCGACTCCTGCCTCCTCCTCCTCCTCCTCCTCCTCACCTCATCCCCATCCTCCTTAAAACGTTCCCCCTTCTCCTCGGGCTTTCTGAATTGATCACAAACGTTTCATATCTGGATCTCTGAATCAAAATCACAAACGTTTCCCCATCTGATGAGAAAAGTATTATTGAAGTGAATAAAACTTTGAAAGAATTAGTAGGGTTTTTTTTTTATCGTAGTCCAAAAAAATATGAATTAAGCCTCAAACTTGATGTTACTCAAGTTATCAGCTTATGGAAACGCCTTTGTTTACATTATGGGGGAAGATTTTTTTTTTTTTAAGTTACCAACGAGAAATATTTTGTCTATATGAGGTTGGGTTGGTGAGGGAGGGTAGGGAGAGGAGCGAAGAGGGGGAGGGGGAGGCAGGCGGGGGTGGGAAGGGGAGCACACCTGCACTCCCGTAGAGGCAGGACCCACGACCCACCCTTCGCACCTGCACGTTTCCGTCGGGCAGACTTGCGGGGTCTCTTAGCTGACACTGTCTTCTTCTTTTCCTTTGGCTCTTCCTCTTCCCCTTCCTTAGCTTCTCCTTCTTCCTTTCCTCCTTTTTCTTCATCTTCGTCTCTCTTTTCCTCTTGTTCGCCGGGCGCCTCTTCTTCTTCTTCCTCCTCCTCCTCCTCCTCCTTAGCTCCCTCTTCCTCTTCTTTAACCTCTTCTTCACCTTCGTCGCCTGCCGCCGCCTCCTCCTCTTCCTTTCCTTCTACTTTCTCTGTTTCCTTCTCCTTTTCTTCTTCCTTCTTCTCCTCCTCCTCCTTCGCTTTATCACTCGCTTTAACTGGTTCCTCTTTCGCCTCTTCTGTTACTTCTACTTTATCCAATTTCTCTGTCTGCTGCACTTCTGATTCCTCCTTCCCAGCATCATCGTGTGTCGCCTTTGCCTTGTCTTTCGTAACCTCTTTCTCTTCCTTCGCCTTATCGTCTACTTTGTCTTCTTCCTTTGGTTTTACGACTTTGTCTTCTTTTGCCTTTTCTTCTACTTCCTTCGCTTCTTTCTTTTCCTTCTCTTCCTCTGCTTTTTTCTCCTCTTTCTCTACTTTCTTCTCTTCTTTCTTTTCCTCTTCCTCCTCTGGTACTGCTACTTTCTTTTCTTTCGCTTTCTTCTCTTCTTCTTTTTCTACTTTCTTTTCTTCTAACTTCTTATCTTCCTCTTTCTCTACTTTCTTTTCTTCCTCTTTCTCTACTTTCTTTTCTTCCTCTACTTTCTTCTCTTCTTCTTTCTCTACTTTCTTCTCTTTTTTCTCTACTTTCTTTTCTTCCTCTAATTTCCTCTCTTCTTCTTTCTCTACTTTCTGTTCTTCTAATTTCTTCTCTTCCTCTTTCTCTACTTTCTTTTCTTCCTCTACTTTCTTCTCTTCTTCTTTCTCTACTTTCTTTTCTTCCTCTACTTTCTTCTCTTTTTCTTCCTCTACTTTCTTTTCTTCTACTTTCTTCTCCTCCTCTTTCTCTACTTTCTTTTCTTCCTCTTTCTTCTCTTCTACTTTCTTTTCTCCCTCTTTCTTTTCTTCTACTTTCTTCTCCTCTTTCTCTACTTTCTTTTCTTCCTCTACTTTCTTTTCTTCCTCTCTCTTCTCTTCTACTTTCTTCTCCTCTGTCTCTACTTTCTTTTCTTCTTCTTTCTTTTCCTCTACTTTCTTTTCTTCTTTCTTTTCCTCTACTTTCTTCTCTTCTTTCTTTTCCTCTACTTTCTTTTCCTCTACTTTCTTCTCTTCTTTCTTTTCCTCTACTTTCTTCTCTTCCCCTTTCTCTACTTTCTTTTCTTCCGCTACTTTCTTTACTTCCTCTTTGTCTACTTTCTTCTCTTCTACTTTCTTTTCCTCCTCTTTCTCTACTTTCTTCTCTTCCTCTTTCTCTACTTTCTTCTTCTCCTCTTTTTCTATTTTCTTCTCTTCCTCTACTTTCTTCTCCTCTTTTTCTACTTTCTTCTCTTCCTCTACTTTCTTCTCCTCTTTTTCTACTTTCTTCTCTTCCTCTACTTTCTTCTCCTCTTTTTCTACTTTCTTGTCTTCCTCTACTTTCTTCTCCTCTTTTTCTACTTTCTTCTCTTCGTCTACTTTCTTCTCCTCTTTACCCTTATCTCCTTTCTCCTCCTTTGCATCAGTAACATCGAGTTCATCCTCCTCTTCATCTTGTGTTTTGTCTTCTTCTGATTTATCACTGTCTTTACCTATTCCACTTTCTTTCTCTGACTCGCTTTCCTTCCCCTCCTCTTCCTCTTTACTCTTCTTCTCCTCCTCCTCTTTACCGACTTCTTCCGTTTTACTTTTTTCTTCTGTTTTACTTACTTCCTCCTCTTTTTTACTCTTGTCTTCCTCTTTACTCTTTTCCTTCTCTTTAGTTTTGTCTTCTACTTTACTCTTATCTTCCTCCTTAGTTTTGTCTTCTACTTTACTCTTATCTTCCTCCTTAGTTTTGTCTTCTACTTTACTCTTTTCTTCTACTTTAGGCTTTTCTTCCTCCTTAGTTTTGTCTTCTACTTTGCTCTTATCTTCCTCCTTAGTTTTGTCTTCTACTTTACTCTTATCTTCCTCTTTAGTTTTGTCTTCTACTTTACTCTTTTCTTCTACTTTAGGCTTTTCTTCCTCCTTAGTTTTGTCTTCTACTTTGCTCTTATCTTCCTCCTTAGTTTTGTCTTCTACTTTGCTCTTATCTTCCTCCTTAGTTTTGTCTTCTACTTTGCTCTTATCTTCCTCCTTAGTTTTGTCTTCTACTTTGCTCTTATCTTCCTCCTTAGTTTTGTCTTCTACTTTACTCTTATCTTCCTCCTTAGTTTTGCTCTTATCTTCCTCCTTAGTTTTGTCTTCTACTTTACTCTTATCTTCCTCCTTAGTTTTGTCTTCTACTTTACTCTTATCTTCCTCCTTAGTTTTGTCTTCTACTTTACTCTTATCTTCCTCCTTAGTTTTGTCTTCTACTTTACTCTTATCTTCCTCCTTAGTTTTGTCTTCTACTTTACTCTTATCTTCCTCCTTAGTTTTGTCTTCTACTTTACTCTTATCTTCCTCCTTAGTTTTGTCTTCCTCTTTACTTGTATCTTCCTCCTTTTCCCCTACTTTACACCTCTCTTTCTCCTTCTCGTCTTCCTTTCCCTTTTCCTCCTCTTTCTCCTCGGCGTCCCCCTTCTGCTTTGACTTTTCACCACCTTCGGCGCCGTTTTCACCACCTGCGGCGCTGTTTTCACCACCTGCGGCGCTGTTTTCACCACCTGCGGCGCTGTTTTCACCACCTGCGGCGCTGTTTTCGCCACCTGCGGCACCCTTTTCACCACCTGCAGCGCCCTTTTCACCACCTGCAGCGCCCTTTTCACCACCTGCGGCACCCTTTTCACCACCTGCGGCACCCTTTTCACCACCTGCGGCGCCCTTTTCACCACCAGTGGTAACTTTATCACTTACAGGCATTTCCTTATCACTTTTCGCCCCATTTCTCGTCGTCTTCTGGGTCGAGTCTTTATCCTCGGCTGTTTTGTCCTCCTTCCCTGTTTTATCATCGTCTTTGCCTGTTCCGTTTTCCGTGGCTGTGTCTTCATCCTTGCCGTCGTCCTTCTCTTTCTCCTCCCGGTCCGCCTTTTCCTTGGCACCTTCCTCCTCTTTTTTCACTTGTTCTTGATCGTCTTTCTCCTTCTCCTCGTCCTCATGCTTCTCCTTTTCCACTTTGCCCTCACCCTCAGTCTGTCCCTCTTTCCCTTTCCCACCATCACCTTCACTACCTGTTGCACCTTGCCCATTACCTGCCCCGCGCGCCTCTACGGTCGCCGACGATTCCCGAGTTGAATCTTCCCTTGAACTGGCTCCTTTCTCTCCCTGTGTTGGCGTTACCCCTCTGTCGTCGGTCGAGCCGTCTACTGATGACCCGTCGCCGCCAGGGTCACTGCCTCTGTCGTCGTCTACGGGGTGTTGGTCGCCGTTGGCTGCTCTGCCGTCGATGACGATGGAGATGGCTGGTCCGGCGCCCTGGGTTTTCGCCTTAGCGCCAGTCTGTTCCTCGTCCTTCTTGGCATCTTTCCCGCACGGCTCCTCTGCCTTGCTCGCCGCGTCTGCCTTATCGCTTGGTTTGTCTTGCACGCCTTTATCCTTGGGCGTGTCTGCGGGGACGTCCTGCTGGGGTTTAGGTGGCGTGGGGGTGGCTGCGGTGCTCACACTAGCCTTCCCGTTCACAGACCCGTTCTGTTTGACGGCTACAGACGACGGCTGCACCACCACGTCGTCGTTGTCGTCGTGTTCCTGTTTACCGTTGGCCGCACTGCCCACTTTCTCCATCTTGGTGACGTCGACGCCTGGGGAGGGTTGAGGGGCCTTAACGGTGACTGTGGTCGCAGGAGCTGGTGCCTCAGGCTTGTGGTCCGCCACCTTCGCCTCCACCGTCGACACCTGTACACATAACCATCAGCCAACAGCACAAGTCAGGGGGAAGCAACACTAAATACCCAGACCCGGACCAGGGACTGCAAACGTTTAATAAGTCAAGTTAGGTTATGTGAGATGACGTCAAGAGTAGGTTAAGTAGGGAATGGGGTTCATTAGGTTAGGTTAAGTTAAATTTAGTTAGGGGTAAGTTAAGTTAGCCTTGAGGTAAGCAAGATTAAGTTAAGAGTATAATCCGGGTCTGGGGGGTTGAGCGAGTCCCCAGGTGAAGTTAAGTGTAACCACAAATTCTGCATCAGTAATGTCATGACAGAGAGCAAGAGTTGGCGGGGCTAAAGGGGAGGGCCTCACCTGGGCTGGCGGGGGCGGATCAGCTGGCCTGGTGGCGGCACCGTTCGCTGCGCCAGGGTCCATCACGACTCTGCAGAGATGGCCACCTGTCATCCTCTCTCTCTCACTCAAACTCACAAGAACACAATTCACATACATAAACATACACGTTCTGTATCACTCACAAACAATTTATTCTTTCCTCTTTCACAAACATATACTTCACATTCTTTCACATACACGCATTTGCACACACACACACACACACACACACACACACACACACACACACACACAGTACACTGCCACACTCCGACTTGAACCAAAACAGTCGACTTGAAAAAAGGTGTAATACTCGTCCTATACATCGGTGATATGTCCAGAATTTGAGCCCTCCCCCAGCTTATTTCACCTGATGATTAAACACCATAACGGCACCTGGGAATGAGAGGTTAGGTTTGGTTCGGTTTGGTTTGGTTAGGTTAGGTTAGGGTAATTCATCTGAAGTTGAAATAAGCTGGAGGTTCAATATTCACGTCTAGTTGTGTCTTTCTCAAAATTGTTTGACCTTTGACCTCTTGACTGATACAGCCGGCACTAATCTCCCTACTCACGAGGCGAGGTTAATACGCACCTCCAATATTACGTAGTCAAAAAGAGTAAATACTAAAATACGCCATTTCTAGTAAAACACAGTACTGGACCCTAAACTAGAGCCTGGGTACTATTTATAGTAAAAGTTAATCTAACCCAAACTAAGTTACTGTGTCAATAACCCAATTTCAGTGTTTCGTGGCGCTGACTCTAACCTTTGACCTACCAACATAATCAATACGGATCTTCCTAGTCACGTGGGACACCACCAGTGAAGCCTCAACTTGGGGTTCACGTGATCTAAAGCGTCTAATAACGGATGAGCGCACACACAAACAACCTAACGACCAAGCCTAACTGCCAACTGGGACCTGTCCACCAGAAGAGGCCTAAGACTATAACAATACTGTACACGTAACTAGAGGCAACAGGTGGTGGTCAGACGCCAGGAGACCGGTAGGTGTATGAGGCAGCACAAGGCCAAGAGTAAAGGTGATGGCGAATTCTGAGCGGAGGCGTCATAAACTTTCCACCTTAATTACACCACTGGACAATGACGGGCGAACCTGCAGCACTAAACAGCATCAGCAACAACAAGTGCAGCAGGTTCGGAGGTTGACTGTAGCCAGCTCAGCCTCCGGGGACAGAACCATCAAGGGCGTGAATGATGTAAACACACTCCCTGGGTAGTCTTGGTGGAGTCTCTGGCCTGGGATACGACACCACACACCGAAAGGTCAGACCAACACCCTCAGGGCCCTGTATACCACGGCGGAGGGGAACCACGAGAGAGAGAGAGAGAGAGAGAGATGGAGAGTCAATGAAGTGAAGAGATAAGCGAAATAGAGAAGAGAAGAGGGTTTAGAGAAGAGAAGAAATAGAGAACTAGACGGTATATGATATGTGGATTACTCAAACCATGACAGCTCAAGAGTCCCCCCTTCCTCCCTCTCCCCCAACCCACGACCACCAACCCACAGGTCTCCCCCCCACCCACGTCATGGCCCCTCCTCACCCAAGGCTCATCATGTTGAATAAAGGCAAAACTATAAATAAATACAAGAGAGAGACTCGTTATCTCCCCCTGGCCTCCACACACCCAGGCACACCTGACCTCTACTCACCCTGGCCTCCACACACCCAGACACACCTGACCTCTACTCACCCTGGCCTCCACACACCACACCCCTGACCTCTACTCACCCTGGCCTCACACCCAGACACCCTGACCTCTACTCACCCTGGCCTCCACACACCCAGACACACCTGACCTCTACTCACCCTGGCCTCCACACACCCAGACACCCTGACCTCTACTCACCCTGGCCTCCACACACCCAGACACCCTGACCTCTACTCACCCTGGCCTCCACACACCCAGACACACCTGACCTCTACTCACCCTGGCCTCCACACACCCAGACACACCTGACCTCTACTCACACTGGTCTCCACACACCCAGACACCCTGACCTCTATTCACCTTGGTCTCCACATGCCTTGATCTCCACACGCCTTGGTCTCCACATACCCTGATCTCCACACGCTCTGGCCTCCATACACCCCCTGGCCTCCATACACCCCGGCCTCTACACACAACTAACCTCTTTTCTTTCACATGCTCTGTCTAAATACACCCAGGTGCTATTTAATTATCATCCTACACCTGTGTAAACATTCCCTCCACCACCACCTTCCCTCCACCACCACCTTCCCTCCACCACCACCTTCCCTCCACACCCTCTCCCCCAGTCCCCCTTCCTCACCCCATTCTCCTATTTACCATTTAATATCTTCCCCTTCCCTTCTCTTCTCTTCTCTATCTCCTCCCTCTTCATCCACTCTCCCCTCCACCTCCCCTTCATAACCCCATCAGTTATCCTTTCCTCTCCTCTCTCTTCCCTCCTATTCCCTCTATCCCCTATCCCCCCTTCCATCCACCTTTATAACAAATGAGTGAAGAAGGAATCAAGATAAAGAAGGTAACCGAGCAATGAGAAAAAGGAGAGAGAGAGAGAGGAGAGAGAGAGAGATGTAAATAAATAGCATAATATATCACCATTACCAGCTGAAGGGAGATCTTGTTAGGTGGTTAGTGGACAGGAGCAGGAGTCTCTCAAGGGCCCTTCCTACCACACACTGATGCCCTCCCGACCCTCGCACTCCACGCACCGAGAGAGAGAGAGAGAGAGAGAGAGAGAGAGAGAGAGAGAGAGAGAGAGAGAGAGAGAGAGAGGTAAGAAAGATAGACAGACAGACACAATAAAGTGTATATACAGCTGACAACTAGAACTAACCTAGTCTTAAATTCTAATGTGGGGGAAGGGGGGGGGTTAAGTGTCTACGCAGGAAGGGGGGTTAATTGTCTTCACGTAGGGGAGGAGGTAATAGAATAAGAAGGAGGAGGAGGAGGGTGAGTTTAGACCATCCAGCATCCTAGTAAACGAGAAGATCCTCGTCGCCACGCCCATGATGCTGCGCCACGCCTATGAGACAGTGACGTCAACATCCTCCTCCTCCTACCCCCCTCCCTCCCCCCCTCATCTTCCCTAGCGTCGCCGGCTGCCTCCACCGTCAACACAATGGCACACGTCCCCATCACCAAGGTTATCTGTCTGTCCTACACCAGCCACACACACACACACACACACACACACACACACACACACACACACACACACACACACACACATTAACCTCCTCGTTTCTCAGATCGTCTTAAAGAGAGGAAAATTTCTTCACACACACACTTCTGGAGGTAACTGTATCTTGTCGCTGTCTCCGTTTACAGCACTGCTCTCTCTCTCTCTCTCTCTCTCTCTCTCTCTCGAGCTAGGTCAGGGCAGCAGGTACCGTCCCAGACGCTGTGTATCGACGTGAGTGTGTCGGGATATTGACTGTGATATTACTACATTCTCACGACCGACACCTGCTTATTGGTGTCCTGCCAGGTGAAGCAAGGCTAGGGTGGGGAAGGGGAGAGAAGAGGGGAAGGGGGAAGGGGGAGAGGGGGAGAAGAGGGGAAAGTGAGTGAGGGAGGGAGTAAGAGAGAAAGGACGAGGAAAGCTTCAAAAGGACAGAATAGGGTAAGAGGAAGGAAGAAATGAGGGAGGGAGGGATAAATGTGTGTGTGTGTGTGTGTGTGTGTGTGTGTGTGTGTGTGTGTGTGTTGGATTAAGTTCATTTGGGTGTAAAGGAGTTGTATTTGCGGTTGGGTGTGACGTGTAAATGGGAGTAAGTGGGTGTAGGTGAGACAGGTAAGTGGGTGTAGGTGAGACAGGTAAGTGGGTGTAAGTGGATGTGGGTACAAGAGTATAATTGGGTGGGTATCGGTGTAGGTAGGTGAGGGTGGTGGGTGGTTGGGTGGGTGGGGTTATAAGAACAGGTGTGACTTCAAATGGGTGTGGCTGCAGGTAAATGGGTGTGGAACGGACCAGCATGACGATACACACACACACACAGACACACACACACACACACACACACACACACAGATAGCAGGTGGGGGTGCATAACAACTTGGTGGCTACAGTCGATACACCTCGCATTCCTGACCTACAGTGACCACTCCACCTACCACACTACTGAGGTATCCGATTCAGCTGGAGGCGTGGTGGTGGTGGTGATTGACGGGAGGAGGGGGGGTGACGGGGCCCTAACAATAATTCAAACAAACCAACAGATTATTAACAGGTGTGGAGTTAATGAGGATAAGCTGATGTACAGGTGTCAACAGGTGTACTTAGCAGCCTAACGTTACCGTGCAGGTGATGGAGAGGCCAAGTTAACAGCAGACAAACACTCAGGCATACCATAACACTCCACCATCCCACTGTGCCCTCCCCCCCTCTCTCTTCCTTACCCTTCCACCCTCTTACACCCACTTCCATATTTCCCCTCTCATAACTATCCCTCACCTCCCTCCCCCTCTCATAACAATCCCTCACTCCCCTCCCCTCTCATAACCCCCTCATTTCCCTCTCCTCCCACGCCCTCTCACTCACCAAGAAGAATTTAATTTCCTAAAAGCTTCAGGTCATTTGATAGAGGGAAGTAGTTCCTCGTTGTCAACACCCTTGTTTCCTGGACATAATTAGAGTGGCTTTTAAAAACTCGTAAAATCAGTGTATAATTTATGTGTTTATATCTTCGTTAACTAACTTACTGATTATTATTATTATTATTATTATTATTTATTCATTTTGATGTTATTACTATTATTATTATTATTATTATTATTAACGTTATCATTATTACTATTATTATCACTTATTATTATTATTATTATTATTATTATTATTACTATTATTATTATTATTTATTATTATTATCATCAATGGTTAAAAATATCTAGACGAAATAAATTAATATAATACAAATTGGAGCTAAATTTACCGGGGTCTGGTTTGTTGCTTGGCGTAAATTATTATCAATTATACATGTACTATAATTCTGGTTGTAATTATCGTGTGTATTCATGTGTTATTAGCTGAAGGGAATTATATACGAGGTGAGAAAGAAAGAAAGAGATAAAAAGAAAGAAAATGAAAAGAGAGAGAAAAAGAAAGAAATAAAATGAAAGAGAGAAAGAAATAAAAAATGAAAGAAAAGAGAGAGAGAGAGAGAGAGAGAGCCACCATTCCCTAATCTACGCACTTCACCGCTCACGTTTCACTTACAGTCGCCATAAGATCAACAACTTTTACTCAGCCTTATAATTACAAGTAAGGAATTCCAACAGCTCAAGACTCACCACAAAATTACTTTCTATTAACACGAGTTGTCATTTTGGGTAGAAAGTTAAATTAGCCTAAGTCGCCATAGTGAGATAACAAATGTATGGAGAGGGACCAATCACAACACATCACCCATGACCTCTGACCAATCATCTACCAGGGAACAAATATTTACTCTCTGATAGGTCAAACGCGGCAGCCGTCAACCAATCAGTTTTTCCTTAAACCTTCTAAATAAATACACGTTAAACGCTCCATATAACATCACCACCTTAGCTTTAACATTTTTATCTGCGTTCTGTTTCGTTAAATTGGTTCGTGGGTGTTCAAAGGTTCTCCAGACACCGCCGGACACGCAGACGGTGAGCTGTAATTACTCAGGAAGGTCTTCTGGAAAAAATACTCCACGAGCCAAACAGATAAAGCCAAGGGGACCTGTCGTCTGCATGCAAAGAAATCTTTATTGGAACTCGGTAACAATTTACGAAGGGAGGAGACAAAGGGAGGGAGGGGTAAGGGGAGTGGGAAGAGAGGGAGGGGAGTGGGAAGAGGGAGGGAGGGGAGGGGTAAGGGGAGTGGGAAGAGGGAGGGAGGGGAGGGGTATCCGAAAAATGAAAATCATGTTCCAGAGCCGAAAATATTTTTGCTCATCTATATTTACAGGGACAGGTGAGCCCGCCTCATGCACACGAACACGGCAGCTGGCTGGGCCCTCAGGGACTGAACCCTTGAAACATATAGATGACCTAGCATGACCTGCCGAATACACTGGTGATCTAGCTTGACTTGCCTAATATACTGGCGACCTAGCTTGACCTATCTGTCCTGCAGGCAAAACACAGGTAACCAAGTCTTCTCCCTCGTATGACCCACCACCAGCCTCCCTCACGGTGGGATGGACCGAGTGGCACTTGGATAGCATAGATTGAGTGAGGTTAGGTTAGGTTAGGTTGAATGAGGTAGAAAACGCACACAATACCCACTACCCACCCACAAAGATCAACCTCACAACCATCAACCAAAACACAACAGAAACATCCCACCACCCACACCCACCACCCACACCCACCCAGTACCGCCCTGATATTCACCGTTCACTTCACTTAACTCTCCCTCCCTCCCAAGAAACTCGGCAACAAAGTCTGGGCTTAAGTCGTCGTCAGTGATGTATTTCGCCAAAGTTTCTCAAGTTTATGCCGAGGTGTTTTCTGAGGAGCTCTAAGACTGCTTTACCGCTGGTGATTGTGGACGAGAGAGGCGCCAGTCAGAGAGGCCAAGGACCCCCGTGGTGTAGTGTTTTATATTTGTTTATCTAGCCATCTAGCCATCTATCTGTCTGTCTGTCTTTCTCTCTATCCATCTACCTGTCTGTTTATCTATTCTTCTATCGGTCTCTCTATCCATCTGTCTCTCTGTCTGCTTTTCTATTCATATATATGTTTATTTACCTATCTGTTTGTGTATCTAGTCATATGTTTATCTCTCTATCCATCTATCTGTCTCTATCCATCTCTTCTGTCTCCCCTATCTACCCTCCTACCCCCTCTCTGTGTGTGTGACAGATCAAGTGGTACAGACAAGAGAAGAAAGTGTCATCATAACATTCCACCCTCCCCACCACCATCCTTTTCAACATCCCTCCTTCCCCCACCCACCTCAACATCCCTCCTTCCCCACTCACGCCCCTCTTCTTCCCCAACTCCTCCCCCTCCCTCCCTCCTTATTATCAATTTGCCTATTCAAGTCCAGATGAATAGAGACATAAACACAGATCCTAATAAACGTGTGGTAAGGTTAGGTTAGGTTAGAGTGGTAAGGTTAGGTAAGGTTAGGTTAGGAGGGTTAGGTTAGGTTAGGTTAGGAGGTGGTTAGTTAGGGGTTAGGAGAAGAGTTAGGAGTGGTTAGGTTAGGTTAGTTAGAGTGGTAAGGTTAGGTTAGGGTTTAGGAGTTAGTTTAGGGGTTAGGAGTTAGAGTTAGAGTTAGTTAGGAGTGGTTGGGTTAGGTGGTTAGAAGGTTAGGTTAGGAGTGGTTGGTTAGGGGTTAGGTTAGGTAGAGTGGTAAGGTTAGGAGGTAGGTTAGGGTTAGGGTTAGGAGTGGTAAGGTTAGGTTAGGTTAGAGTGGTAAGGTTAGGTTAGGGTAGGTTTGGGTTAGGTTAGGTTAGGTGGTTGGGTTAGTTAGTTAGGTGGTGGTTTAGGTTAGGTTAGGAGTGGTTAGGGTTAGTTAGGTTAGTTAAGTTAGTTAAGAGTGGTTAGGTAGAGTTAGGAGGTTAGGTTAGGTTAGGTTAGGTTAGGGTTAGGTAAGGTTAGGTTAGGTTAGGGTTAGGTTGGGTTAGGTTAGGGTTAGGTTAGGTTAGGGTTAGTGGTTGGGTTAGGGTTAGATGGATGTAAATGTTGCATGTGTAGCTTATTGACTCTGATGGTTGTGTGTGGTGGTGGTAGTAGTAGTGGTGACTGGATTTAGCTCTGATTGGTCCAGGTTCAAACACAGAGGTACAGGAGCCACAGCCAATCAGAGGAGGTAGTCAGATTACTACTGGGAGGTGGGGTTGTCTGCACGGCCAAAGTCCTCCTCCTCCCTACCTTCTCATCCTCCTCCTCCACGAAGGTTCTTTACCCCGTCTCCTTCACCGTCTCTTTCGTCGCCTCCTTCACCGTCTTCTCTAACGACTCCTTCACCGACTCCTTCACTGTCTCCCCCATTGCCTCGTTCAATACGTCCTTAGCAGCCAACACACTCAAAACACACACACAAACATACACACACACTCACGGCTGGCTGTCAAAACACACACACACACACACACACACACACACACACACACACACACACACACAATACAAGTTACAGTTATGTATTCTTATATTACAAAACCATTATAATCGAACACTTAGAACAACTATGGTCTAGGGATATATTATAGAGTTAAACTGTGAGTACAATATGGCATTAGAGGGACATATTAAAGAGGTCATATTAGGGGTTCAAAGAGGGTGTGTGTGTGTGTGTGTGTGTTTAAAGAAGACGTGAATAGTGTATGTATGTATGTATGTATGTATGTATGTAAAGACGTTCATAGTGTCGATGTGCTAACTTTGAATCCCTGACGTGACCTCCTTATCAACATACGAGGAACCTGAAAGGATGAACTACAATATTATAACATCTAGGAAAACACAAGTTAATATAGAGGTGTTAATGATAAAAAGACAAGGTATTAATGTTAGATTCACAGGTGTTAATATTAAGCTCTCAGGTGTTAAAATTAGGTACACAGGTGTTAGTATTAGGTTAATGGGTGTTAAAACGACAGATGTTAAAATATGAAGCTCATGGATGTTAATTATACAGAGGCAGGTTATCAATGTTAAATACACAGGTGGAAATGTACTCGAATAAAAGGTGTTTTTAGCTGAGGGTGACAAGGGGGCTGGTGACAAGGGGCTGGTGACAAGGGGGCTGGTGACAAGGGGCTGGTGACATGGGGGCTGGCGACAAGGGGCTCGTGACATTCTACTGGCATTTCCTCACCGCTTCCTCCTCGCTCTCCGGCCAAACTCACACTCCATACTGGCCAAGCATTCCTTCACACTCTTACACACACACATACATACATACATACATACACATATGCATACATACATACATACATACATACATACATACATACATACATACATACATACGTACACTTAACAAGATGGGTAATGTCCTGTAAACACGCATGTATATTAAGAGCCCATATGCATATGTATATAGAGAGAATATTAAGTTATTATCTATAAGAATGATCATATAAGAATACATTATACGTGTGTCTTATGTATGCCACCAAACAGTCGTATAAATACAATGAAATATGAATATACACCTCCTGTCACATACTAGTAAATGTAAGCTAGTATACAAGCACAGACAGGCGAATAAGAGGGTCACATACTAGGAAATATGAAAGCACGGGTGAAACTGCATACAGGAAGAACCCGCATTAACCCGCACACACGCACACACACACACACACACACACACACACACACACACACACTTACTATTAACTATTAAAATATATTTCTTTTCCTATTGCAAAAAAATAAAAATAAAATATCCTGACTGTAACCCAACCATTTGTCTATACTGTAACTGTAAGCGCCCTAAGTCATAATACTGTACTGTAATGTCATAATACTGTACTAAAAATCTACCCCACTGAATTAAAACATAAATAATTCCTCCTTTTAAAATATTTGTGGTAATTTATTTCCCCCCCTTCCCTCCGTCCGTCCCTTGAATGACGTCTCAAGAGGCATAACCCGACTCTCACGTGCTCTTAAGTGGCTGTTGCCTTATGTACACCACTTTACACATATTAATTAATCAAATCTCCCTAAAAAAATGAGACCTAGTGTTTGGTGATTATTTTTAGGGCGTGAAAAAATGTCATAAGTGCTTAGGCTTAAAATTTAATGGGGTTTTATTGGGAATGATTAAGGTGTTTTAAGGGAAGAGGATTTAGGATTTAAGGAGAGGATTGAGGGTAGGGGTTAAGGGTTTAAGGGTAGGATTAAGGGTTTAAGGGTAGGATTGAGGGACAACTAGTGTAGGATGGAGAGACAAATAGTGTAGGATGCAGGACAGGGTGTGAAGGATGCAGGACAGGGTGTGAAGGATGCAGGACAGGGTGTGAAGGATGCAGGACAGGGTGTGAAGGATGCAGGGAGGTAGGAGCCATCATTGATCAGCTCGTTCTAAAGGAGAAACGACGAATGGGTGTAAACGCTTGGTTGACTGCTAGCGGGAGGGGGAGGAGCAGGAGGAAGAGCGGGGAGAGGGAGGAGGGAGGAGGGAAAAGAGGAGAGGAAGAGGAAGAGGGGAGGGAGGGGGAGGAGGAAGAGGGGGAGGAAGAAGAGGGGGAGGGAAGAGGAGGAGGAGGAAGAAGGGGAGGAGGAGGAGGAGGAGGAAGAAGGGGGGAAAAGAGGGGAGGAGGAAGGAAGGGAGGAAGAGGAGGGAAAAGAGGAGAGGGAAGAGGGGAGGTGGGAGGAGGGGAAGAGGAGGAGGAGGAAGAAGGGGAGGAGGAGGAGGAGGAGGAAAGAGGGGGAGGAGGAAGAAGGAAGGGAGGAAGAAGGGAGAGGAGAGGAAGGAGGGAGAAAACTTTACCTTTACACTCAAACAACATTTTCATTTACTTCTTTGATATTTATAAACAAGGACTCAAACAAGTTATTACTTAAACAATCTTATTAATCAAGCAATTTCTTATGCAGGCTACAGTGACAACCTCGATATAACGGGAATTTCATCTCTATATAGTTCGTTAGATGGGAGGTTTCGCATATAACGGACCCTCGATATAGCGTACTTTCATCTCTATATAGTTCGTTAGATAGAGGTTTCACTATATGACTGTATCTCTAGGAACAATCAACATCTTGCTTATCTTGATTAAAACAAAGAAACTCAGCCTCATTCTTAACCTATCAACATTTGCAATCAACTTTCAACATTTGCAACATTTACCAGATTAAAAAAAAATTTATCTTCACCAAATTAATCACTAAACTTGCTTCCTTTCAATTATCGTTTATCCATAATCAAACAATGAATTTCAACTCCATCAATCCACCAATCAATCACTTAATTAAGCTCAACCAATCACCACTCCCTTACCTTGCAACTACCCAATCACCACATCGTCTTTTATCCAATCAAGTAATCGACTATTTGTATCTCTCTAATTAATCAATCTATCAAGCAAGCAATCAAGATAGATAGATAGATAGATAAAGATGGAGGTATAGATCAACTGATAGACTGAAATAGCTCGATAGACTGATAGATAGATATAAATAGATGGATAGATTGAAATAACCAAATACTCTCTCTCAAGACTGACAAAACTAAGCTTCACACGCACGCACGCACACACACACACACACACACACACACACACACACACACACACACACATACACGTTAAAATCTTCCTGATGCGACACTAAGATGAAACTAATTATACTAAAAATATGTTAAAATTATATATATACCCGTAATTAGGTATTAGGAAGCAACTCAGTAAGCTATATGAACTTTATATTCTCTGTGTTAAGGTAAAAGTTAGTTTATATTGAGGTAAAATTACTTAAAATGTTAATATTTGGGTTAAGTTCAAGGAGAAGATGTTAACTTTGGTAAATGTGGTGTTAAGTGTCTTATATGGGTTAATTCGTTAGGTTAAAGCATCGGTGTGATACTGCCATGGGTAAGAGTTAGTGTGGTGTTGTTTCTGACCCTTTGTGTACAAGGCACTATGACCTGTCCTGGTGTGCCACAATTTCTTTCTCTGGCACTAGTGACCTGAGGACCACCATGACCAGGTTACTCAGATACTGGTGACCTAAGGACTATCATGGCCAGGTTACTCAGATACTAGTGACCTAAGGACTATCATGGCCAGGTCACACAGATACTGGTGACCTAAGGACTATCATGGCCAGGTCACACAGATACTGGTGACCTAAGGATCACCATGGCCAGGTCACTTTGTCACTACTGTAAGACTTTGTGACGCCATACTTCTGCCCGGCCATGGCCACACGTCAGCACAGCACGAGTTGACGACCCAGGCTGTAGGAGCGGCACCCGGGGCGGCACCTTGGTCTGGGGTCATGAGTGGGAGTGGCGCCGCGTAGCAACAACTCAGGCTGTGGTGATGTGGTTATACTGACCTGATGCATGAGGTGAACACACAGCCGGGAGGTAGATATATGACCATGCAGCGACAACTCCACACTTAACATCGTTCACACACTCTCAACAACAACATTCTTCATATATTTGGCCCCGGTCGGAGGAGCGACTGATCCACCACACAATAGGTGACACCCTCGTCTTCACTGTCAGGAAACCGTGTCACTCTCAGCCTCAACTGCCGCTACGTAATACATCCTACATAAAGGTTGTGTTGGGGCGTGGTAGAGCGCTGCCCCCTTGGGTGCCACACCAGTCTCCTACCTTCCCTGGAGAGAGACAGCAAGTAGTTGCTGCGTGTGTGTTAACGTGAGGCTCTGCTGCTCACTACACCACACACCAGGGTCTGGTCCGTGACTGCCGCCTGCACACACCCGACACTCTCACTCGCCAAGTGTGACTGACTGACCGCCGGACGACCACTGCCTTAAGTAACCTCTGTGGGTGTAATGGTGGCGCCACCCACCCTGATGGACGGCCGACCTCAACTCCTGTCCTTAGATGGCTGGGATCACTCAGGTGCGGCGGAATAGGCTCTCTGAGGCAGAAGGAAGAGGGGCAGTGGGTGGGCGTGTGAGGTGGGCGTGTACAGGGAGGAGAGAGTGGTGTGGGCGGCGCGGGCGGTAGTGTCCCCCGCGACGGTGCTCGACGCTCTGCAGCAGGAATGCGGCCCGCGCTGCTGACTGCCAAACACGATGGCTGCCGCACGCACCAACATCCACATATTGTAACCACATTTTAATACCCAACCGACACCCAGATCGTGACCCTGGCGGGCGAGGTGGCTAACACGTTGTTGATAGTGTGTGTGGGGGTGTGTGGGGGGAGGGCACCTAGGGCAGTGGCTGGGCAGGGGCCCCAAGATGGGTAGAGTGGCAACTATTCCCCAGCAAGTGGTTACCAATGGCACGAAGACACGAGGGGCCCCGGCGGCTCCCTCCCTCACACCAACACAACATCTCCACCTCTGATTGACATACACAAACACAAACACACACACACACACACACACATCATATCCCTCACCTAATCACCACTAACACGCCCCTTAACGCCG
>NW_024720773.1:10181427-10218927 GCF_018991925.1 Homarus americanus | reverse complement strand
TACTACTACTACTACTCTTCCTATTACTACTACTACTACTACTACTACTACCACCAATACAGTGATCAATGTATAAACTTCAGAACTGAGAGGTACTTTAATTTTTTTCATACATTGTAAATTCACCAAAATGTGTACCTATAAGAGACTATCCTCACCCCGCTATAACAAACATTTCTTCTTTTGTTTACAATTTACAGATTCATATTTTCATTAATTTACAATGTATGAAAATAATCTCTTAGCTGTAGAGTAAAAAAAAAAGAGAATTATTATTTACAAAGAAAGAATTGTTAAGTGTGTGGGTCAGTCTGGGGGGGGTGTGTGTATGTTGAGGTCTTAAACACAGGAGGAATTTGGTTCAGTAAGAGTTTAGTGTGTTGAATGGCAGCACGCGAAGGTGGTGATGGTGGTGGTGTGGTGTTGTGCACGATAACTTAGTGGTGCACACATACTCAAGCATAAATACAGTACACACGCATGCATACACACAAGCATTATATACACAAACACACACACACAAGCATACAAGCATACATATACAGTACACACGCAAGCATACATACAAGCATTATATACACACGCATGCATACACACAACACACACAAGCAGGGATACACACACACACACACACACACACACACACACACACACACACACACACACACACACACACACACACACACACACACACACTCCACATACCTGTACAATCACACCGACAAGATACAACAGTAGACTCAAGTTAACTTTTCAAAATAGTCAATAACAGTTCACCTCAATGTTAACATCCACAAGTACACAAAAGTCACCCAGAACAAAAGATTAACACGAATGAAGTTAAATACCACAAGACCAACTGGAGAAATAAAGACCTAATATTTACCCCGTGTTAGGTTAGGTTAAGTTAGGTTGGGTTAGGTTAAATTAACACGAGACTCATGAAACGCAGGTTAATTCTGTCCGCTGTCACACCATAACCAAGATCAGGGAGGAGATAAGACCCCCCTCATCCCCTACCCATCCCCCCTTCCCCCTACCCATCCCCCCTAAACCCCCCTTCTCCCCCCCCATCCCTCCCTCCCCCCGATGAGGTGAGGCTATTTACTACACAATAAAGGACTTTCATAACCCGCTCCAAATACTCATCTCGCTACATACTAACATCACTCGGCCATATACTGTACAGGGTGTCTCAAAAAAATAATATATATATACACAGAACTTGACATATGTTCGTGGTTACGGCGTGAATGTTTCTATTACACCAGCAACATTGTCCTTACCTGTGGGAGACCTATTTGCATCTTGGTTATTATGGGTAAATTTTGATTACGGAGAACTCATGTTTACAGACACACACACACACATCTAGATTGCAATATCCCCCTTTGGCTGGGCCGGGGAGGAAGGGGGGGGAAGTAAAAGCTGGAATGAATAGTAATTAGAAACTGAAGGATAAAAGAACAAAACAGCCGATGACAGGGAGACGCAGCGAAACATCAATAACTTTAAATGATAAAAAACAAACATAACAGAGGCAGCAGTGAAGACCTCGTGCTGAAATACAATACAGTACTTTGAGGGTGACGTCAACAACCTGCTGTGTTATGTAACCCGAGGCCCTCACCACGACCTTCTATTCTCAGACTCAATGACATCATGGGTAATTAAACAAACTCGTAACTCTTTATTAACCTTTATTACTGAGTCTTTATTACATCACCACTCACTAAACACCGCTCGCTAACAATGGGATAATTTGGTCCAGAACGCCGGGACGAGAACTGTATCTCGGCCAAGTGTTACTTAACCCAACGTGTTTTCTTAGTTCTAAACCCATCAAACATTAATAACACTGAGGCCCTCACAGCCTGACGGAGGAGTGTATCACGGCCGAGTGTTTCCTCAGTCAAATGTGTTGGTTCTCTTTATTAATTAACACAACCTAGCCTCAGCCTCAGACACAAAGGCTAAGAGAACCTAAAAGAGGAGCGTCACCTCTTTAGGTGTTTTTTCAGCCTGAGTGTGTTGTGTTTACAGCATAACACGCCCAACACTGAGACAAAGAGGCCGTCATCTCTTGGTCAAATTTTTCCTCAGCCCAGTGGGTTCTGTTTATTAATGTGGTGACTTAACGAAGTGTTCCTTCACTCCGAGCCAGTGAGCTCGGCGGCATAAAATATAGGTCTGCGCCAGACTGCATTACCCAGGAGGATAAACACCGCCCCAATGAGGGAGGAGCTCACATGCTGCAGCCTCCAGCAGATCATCTACACACTCACACACACACACACACACCGCGGCAGGTCTCCGAGGTTTACCTTACTCATGAACGCTATTATATCATTATTCTACTCCTTGACCTAACTTGGGGGGAATTTGTCAAGAACAGCCAAGGGCAACTTCCTGGAGAGGCGGAGACAAGCTAGGCGGCGTTAAGGGCCTCCCGGCTCACGTTGCCAGTGTGGTCGATACACACGGAAGTGGCGGCGGCCGCTCTCATCTTGTAAAGTGGGGCACTCCCTCCCGCACACCACAGTCTGCCTGTCTCATCAGCTGACTCTACCACAACAGCTGACTGGCCTAGCCTATGTTACCCGCTACTTTACCTTGGTGACGCAGGAACAACGTTGGGTGGCCGTAACCTTACCTCACTTAACAGCAGTGCCAGCGGTGACCTCGGCCAGGTCTCTGTACACAGTGATCTTGACACTACATGACAGCGATGGACGTGTTCCTTACCTGTGGAGGAGTAAAAATTATAGTTTAGCTTAAAAATTCTCATCTGTCGGACAATCATTTTAACAGTTAATACCAGATATATTTTAAACCACCTGGACAGTGAATTACAGTGACACTATATCTGTAATTATGATGGTGTTTTACAAGCCCAGGGAGAGACACCACAACACTGAACACAAATACATCAACATTTTCACCATTTAAGGACGATGGTTTAACCCTTCATCAAGAACGATTTAACTCCTTTAGAACGATGACTTAAACCTTTATACTCCACCAAACAATCAACTCTATAACCACCACAATCACACACTCACTCCCTCAAAACACTGGAATATGAGTTAAAATATTCCTTGATATACTTACAGTACATATTTTCATAACAAAGAAAGAATGTAAAAAAAAAAATAAAAAAAAATATTTATAAATTCCTCATAAACTGCTACTCCTGAATGTTTACGTGCCATAGGTAACATTCCTTTGAGGTCACTGCTCTCAAGGTACTTCACGTCAGACACCTTTTTGTACTGGTTACCTCTATGAGCCCCCCCCCCTCCCCCAGGTACATCAATACAAACTAGTTCTTTCTTAGATTATATACATATTTATCTATCTGTATGTATGTATGTATGTATGTATGTATGTATGTATGTATGTATGTATGTATGTATGTATGTATGTATGTATGTATGTATGCATGTATGTATGCATGTATGTATGTATGCATGTATGTATGTATGTATGTATGTATGTATGTATGTATGTATGTATGTATGTATGTATGTATGTGTGTATGGCAGTCTAGGATCTTCTTGTTATGATGATGTATACAGTTAAGATCTCTTGTCAGCAAAGGTAGGTAAGGTAGTGTGTCTCCAAATCCCAATTTATTACACTGAGGCATGAGACGGTCACCACACGGGGGGCAGAGGGGGAGGGGGGGGGAGGACAGGAGGGGACAGAGGACAAGCCTGAATGATGAGGGTGATGTCACGCGTCAAGCATTGGTCGGCACCTGGTGATTACAAGGTAGACGCAACAGGTAAAGCCAGGTGAGGTGTCATGGTTAATTGGATACTTGGTAAGGTAGAGAGGGAGGGTGGTGCAAGGGGTAGAGTGGGGGGTTGGAGTGGGGTTGAGAGTGGTGTGGTAAACTAGTGCTGACTGTCACGGTGATGGCCCGTTGTGGCACTGGTAGCTCTCTCTCTCTCTCTCTCTCTCTCTCTCTCTCTCTCTCTCTCTCTCTCTCTCTCTCTCTCTTTCACACACTTCAAAAACTTTCGTGAGAAGTCGTAACAGCAGTTGATCTTGTAGAGTGAAAGCGCCAATGTCGGACACACACACACACACACACACACACACACACACACACACACACACACACACACAAAATGAAGACTTCAACCTTAGGAGGATATCGGAATTACAGGACGAAAACACCGGTAACACAAAACGGAATACCGGAATTACACACAAGAATACCGGAAACACAAGACAGAATATCGGAACTCAATATCAGAAATACCAAGAAAAATATAAGAATCACGGCAGGATATCGGAAGCACGGTGGAGTGAATATCGGAATGGGTTTCAATCAAGAGAAGAATCAAAGGCAGATGGTGGGCGGGTGGGCGGGTGGGTGGGTGGGTGGGAGAGGGCCATCCACCTTCACAATGGTTCCTGGGGTAATGAGCGGCGGTATGAGGATAGATAGATAGATAGATAGATAGATTGAACGAATATATTTGTCCGCGTCTGTCTGTCTGTCTGTGTCTGTATGTGTCTGTATGTCTGTATCTAAGTGAGTGTTCGTAATTCTAAAAAAAAATATTAATAAATAAATAAATAAATAAATTGTCTAAAACTGGAAATAATTTGTCCATTTATATGCGGGTCATTTTAAGAGTTTTTTCCCCCTTGAGCTTTGATGAAATTACTGAAGCACACGTAATCAAAATACTGTATAGATAGAGTTGGACGCCAGATGAACTATACCACACGGCTCTGTATCGTAATTCTATATAACTAGTCATTAAGAGGAACAACATGATTGAACAGGGTGGTGGTAGTGGTTGGTGTTGGTAGTAGTGGTTGGTAGTGGTGGTTGTTGTTGGTGGTGGTGATGGTGGATGTTGTTGGTGGTGGTGATGGTGGTGGTGATGGTGGTGGTTGGTAGTGGTGGTTGGTGGTTGTTGTTGGTGGTGGTGATGGTGGTGAGAGAGTCTATGTAAGCCTCTCTGTGTGATGTAGGGGAAAAAGGTTCGAAAATGAAGGAAACAAAGGGAGCTTGAAATTTCCCGAGTAGATTATGGAGTCTTAACACCATGATTTTGTTAACTACCACCTTCCTAGTGTCGTGACGTTACCACACCCCATGCCTCTTAATTCTACCCTCACCAGGACCTATTGCGTCTTATCTGCATATAAGGGGGTGAGGTCCCAGCAGAGCAAATACCATGTGGCAAGTTTCCCAGTCATGCTACACACAGCCAGACGAGCTGCTGTGTCGCCACTACCCCCCGGGGCTCCTCACGCTGTCCCCGCCAGATACTCCGCCACTTTTATTGCCTGAGGTTGACCCCATGAGTACAATGACAATCCCCTTGAGTACAATGACAATCCCCTTGAGTACAATGCCAATCCCGTTAGTACAAATAAAATCCCTTGACTAGCCTGACTTAATTCTACATCATCCAGTAAGTCGAATCAGTTCCAAGCAAGATCAGAATGGCGTGCGTGGAGTGTGGTGAAGACGACTTGAGAGCGTCACAGTGTTTGGGTGGATGCAAGGTCAATGTAGAGACCTTGGGTGGATGTAAAGGCTGCCAAGGTCAATGTAGAGACCTTGGGTGGATGTAAAGGCTGCCAAGGTCAATGTAGAGGCCTTGGGTGGATGTAAAGGCTGCCAAGGTCAATGTAGAGACCTTGGGTGGATGTAAAGGCTGCCAAGGTCAATGTAGAGACCTTGGGTGGATGTAAAGGCTGCCAAGGTCAATGTAGAGACCTTGGGTGGATGTAAAGGCTGCCAAACAACGACTGAAGGACCCGCTAGCTAGTGTGCTCGTGCTTTGTAACGACACGATAAGGGGCTGGAGACGTGTTTGAGAGGCTCGTAAGTCCCTCTACTAAAATGTGTAGAGCTAGAACCACATCGAAGAGAGGATACAATCATGTTTGGAAGTGCATCCGGTGTGTGTGTGGGGGTGGGGGGTGTGGAGGTTCAAGGACTACCACTCAAGCTGGTGTATGGAGTGTAGCGACGACAAGACTCACGTAGGATGCTGAGTCGTGTTTGGGGAACATGTGACGACCTCGACTCATAGATATGTGTTGTGGTGTTGTGACGACATGGTAGACTACTTGAGGTGTTGTGAGGGAGAGATAATTACAAGGTAGAATGGAATGTTCTAGTATACCGTGAGGCGGCGTGATGTGAGTCGTGGTATATGTATTATGCACGGTAACATACCTTACACGTTACTGGGCTGTGTGTGTGTGAAGGTACCACCACCACCACCATACACTGCACCACCATTACCCTACCTCCTATCAATACTCACATCGAAAGCACACTCCTTCACACACACACACACACACACACACAGATCCCTTCTTCCTCCTTCCCCTTCCCACATTACTCCCCCTTCCTCCCTCCCCACACACACACACAGGTCCCTCCTTTCCCCACACACATAGCTACCTTCCTCCCTTCCTTCCCCACACACACAGGTCCCTCCCTTCTCTTACACACACAACTCCCTTCCTTCTCCCTCCCACACAGTCCCTCCCTCCCCACCACCCTCTCTCCCACATACACAGGTGGGCGCCCGGTAAATAATTAGCCGTCGTATCTAATAAAAAAACAACCACTGGCAGACAAAGAACGCCGGAAACACGCTGCTGGACTTTAACGAGTGAATTACCCAATTGAAGTGAGCGTAGATATGAGGTAAAACGACTTGAAATGATTACATACAGATGGGACGGCAATTATGTTCACTGGGGTGGTCGTAGTGGGGGTTGTGGTGGTGTTGTGGGGTGTTGTGATGGTGTTGTGGGGGTTGTGGTGGTGTTGTGGGGGTTGTGGTGGTGTTGTGGGGTGTTGTGGTGGTGTTGTAGGGGCTGTGGTGGTGTTGTGGGGGTTGTGGTGTTGTTGTGGGGTGTTGTGATGGTGTTGTGGGGTTGTGGTGTTGTTGTGGGGTGTTGTGATGGTGTTGTGGGGTGTTGTGATGGTGTTGTAGGGTTGTGGTGGTGTTGTGGGGGTTGTGGTGGTGTTGTGGGTGCTGTGATGGTGTGTGTGGGGGTTGTGGTGGTGTTGTGGGGTGTTGTGGTGGTGTTGTAGGGGTTGTGGTGGTGTTGTGGGGTGTTGTGGTGGTGTTGTAGGGGGTGTGTTGTGGTGGTTGTGGGTGTTGTGGTGGTGTTGTGGGTGGTGTTGTTGTGGGTGTTGTGGTGGTGTTGTGGGTGTTGTGATGGTGTTGTAGGGGTTGTGGTGGTGTTGTGGGTGTTGTGGTGGTGTTGTAGTGGTGTGGTAATTATGCTGGTGTTGTGGTGGTCGTAGTGGTGTTGTGACGGCCATAGTGGTGCTGTAGTGGTGAGAATGGCACCACTCACCAGGGTCTATATACTGTAATGGCGGCACAAAAGACGTATGCAGGGAGATAGTTCACTGACACCAGCTGTAAAGTTTACCAGGCTCTCTCTCTCTCTCTCTCCCTGAATTATGAGACAATGATGAAGGCGTGTTCTGGGTGGCGCTGACGTTACAAAACATTTAATCAACATCCAATCAAAACTCGCAGCCGACAAAACACCCCCCAGAAACACCAATCACAGCCCGCCCCTGACAAAACTTGTTTTAAAAGAACCAATCACAGTTTGTAGCCAATAATAAAAAAAATCCCGTAAAACAGCCAATAACAGCAGTCCCTAAAACCACCAATCACAGCTCGTACCAGGCTAAAAAAATTCCCCCCCCCCCCACAAAGAACCAATCATAACTCGACAACTGGATCATCTATCTTCTTATTGGTCAATGGCTGTAAAATGATTGGTTGTGGTGGTCAGCGGCGGCCACACAAGGTTGAGGCATTAAATTGCACTCAGGTCTTGGGATTCTAAAAGGTTCTTACGATAAATGATATAACTTAACTCTCTCTCTCTCTCTCACCTTTACAATGATAACCAACAATATAACCACTACATATATTACATAACTACAGATATATATATACATTAAATACACAGATATATTACAGTGTTTTAGTTACAAGAGGAATATTATGTTTATGGGGAATATTAAAGTAGGAATATTTTAAAAGATAAAATCAAACTAATATGTATGGGTTATATTTTTATAATTAAATATTCAAAGGGAAATATTAAACCTCCTATTGGCATTTAACACGAGGGATATATAGAAGACTTAAGAATATTATAAAAACAAAGATTTACATTATTAAAAACAACACACTGAGAATATTGCTGTGGGGGGGAGGGTCAGGGGGCAGGGAGGTCAGGGGGCCAGGGAGGGTCAGGGGGGCAGGGAGGGTCAGGGGGGACGAGGAGGTCAGGGGGAGGTCAGGGGGGCCAGGAGGTCAGGGGCCAGGAGGTCAGAGACCCAAGCAGGGTCAGGGGGCCCAGGGAGGTCAGAGGGCAGGAAGGTCAAGGGGGGGGCCAGGGAGGTCAGGGGGCGAGGTGGGTCAGGGGCCAGGGAGGGTCAGGAGGCAGGAGGGTCAGGGGGCAAGGGAGTGTCAGGGGGGAGCGAGGAGGTCAGGGGGCCCAGGGGGAGCCAGGGAGGTCAGGGGGCCAGGGAGGTCCAGGGGAACCAGGCAGGGTCATGGGGGCCAAGCAGGGTCAGGGGGGCCAAGGGAGGGTGGGGGGCGAGGAAGGTCAGGGGGGGCCAGGGGTCAGAGACGAGGAGGGGTCAGGGGCCAGGAAGCGGGTCAGGGGCCAAAGCAGGTCAAGGGGCCAGGAAGGGTCCAGGGCGGGGAGGGTCCATGGGGCCAGGCAGGGTCAGGGGCCAGGCAGGGTCAGGGGGGGCGAGGAGGTCAGAAGGCCAGGGAGGTCAGGGGCCAGGCAGGGTCAGGGGGCCAGGCAGGGTCAGGGGCCAAGCAGGCACTGTGCCACGGGTTAATAAATGCCACAAACTTCCAAACTTGTGTGAATAATTTTGACTGAGAAAAAATTATTCATGACGCCGGCCCTGAAGTCTTCCCAAATTCGGATGATAGTTTATTTTCTATTTTATTTTTTAATCTATCAAGTTTGTTTTTGGTTCAGAGAGACGGGACGGGAGGGGAGGAGAGGGGAGGGGAGGAGAGGAGAAAAAAGGAAGAGAGGTGAGGAGAGAGAAAGAGAGAGAGAGAGAGAGAGAGAGAGAGAGAGAGAGAGAGAGAGAGAGAGGCCACGGGTCAGGTCGGCCACAGACCTCTGGCCATACCACTGGAGTGAGTAACTAAGAATGCCAATTATTTAAACTGGGGAGGGAGGGAGAGGGATCCGCCCCACCAAACGTTTATACCACGAACGATTGTTGCCTCTGTCTAGGGCTGTGGAGTCGGAGTCGGAGTCGAGGAGTCGGAGGAAATTTCGGCTTGTGGAGTCGGAGTCGGAGTCGGTAAAATTGTCCAGACTCCGACTCCGACTCCGACTGAAGCTATTCTGTTCCTAAGAACAAATATATGAACTCAGGCATATTCATTGCAGTGATTCCACTGATCCCACTAATTTTCTTAAATTATTAAAAGAATTTATTTCCATTTTATAAGCATTATTATGAATTTATTGTAGCAGGCACAGTATAGCACTATAATTTTGGACGATAGTCTCTTCTTTACCATTTGAAATTTTGAATTATATCAAATTTTGTTTCGTTGAAAACTGCACAGAGGCTCTCAGCTACAAAACAATTAGCTACAACCTGTTTTTGGTGAGATTAAGGCAAATTTAATTTAATAACTTAATCATGTAAGGTTTATCCATTTTCCTTAATAAGGTATTCATTTCTTTAATGTACATAAATATATAACTTTACTTTAAAAGGAATTGTAGGATCATCATTTAGATCCACATCAGATTATGAGCTTAAACAAAATTCATATGCTGAGATCGAACTTTTAGATATACATGTAAATGGTGTTTTCTAGTTAATATCTTGAATTCTTAATAAATTTATTTTTCTTTTGATTGAAACTTTGAAAGTCAAGCCTATCATCTTTTTGTAGTTCTTAAATATCGTCCAGATCATTAATAAAGCTGTAGCAGTATAGCCACGGTGTTTTACTTTTTACCTATGCAGGTTACAACATACAAATTACAATTAGGATGGTAGAAATAGTTGTTACAAATAGGCCAAATCGGAGTCGGAGTCGGAAGCATAAAAATTTGAGGAGTCGGAGTCGAAGGTTTTGTCTTCGACTCCACAGCCCTGGTACCTATACTGAAATTTTGAACAAAATCCATTTTTTGGCCGAAAATGACAAAAATTGTAAGTCTAAAGCCTTAAAGGATTTTTGGCCAAAAATACGTTTTCTCTCTGAACTAAAATTTAATGTGCCTAACTATTTAAGTACATCCAGAATAATACACAAGCACCAAGAAATGACCTCGAAAACCCATAAGTGGCGAGTAATTAGCATTGCAAAAGTAATTAAAATATTCTAAAAATCATTTGAACATTTTCTAAAAGCCATTTGAACAAGTTATAATCAAGATATCAAATTTTGGTTAACAGATCCTTAAGCAGCACATTCAGGAGTACCTATACTGAAATTTTGAACAAAATCCATTTTTGGCCGAAATGACGAAAATTGTAAGTCTAAAGCCTTAAAGGATTTTTGGCCAAAAATACGTTTTCTCTCTGAACTAAAATTTAATGTGCCTAACTATTTAAGTACATCCAGAATAATACACAAGCACCAAGAAATGACCTCGAAAACCCATAAGTGGCGAGTAATTAGCATTACAAAAGTAATTAAAATATTCTAAAAATCATTTGAACATTTTCTAAAAGCCATTTGAACAAGTTATAATCAAGATATCAAATTTTGGTTAACAGATCCTTAAGCAGCACATTCAGGAGTACCTATACTGAAATTTTGAACAAAATCCATTTTTTGGCCGAAATGACGAAAATTGTAAGTCTATAGCCTTAAAGGATTTTTGGCCAAAAATACGTTTTCTCTCTGAACTAAAATTTAATGTGCCTAACTATTTAAGTACATCCAGAATAATACACAAGCACCAAGAAATGACCTCGAAAACCCATAAGTGGCGAGTAATTAGCATTGCAAAAGTAATTAAAATATTCTAAAAATCATTTGAACATTTTCTAAAAGCCATTTGAACAAGTTATAATCAAGATATCAAATTTTGGTTAACAGATCCTTAAGCAGCACATTCAGGAGTACCTATACTGAAATTTTGAACAAAATCCATTTTTTGGCCGAAAATGACAAAAATTGTAAGTCTTAGCCTTAAAGGATTTTTGGCCAAAAATACGTTTTCTCTCTGAACTAAAATTTAATGTGCCTAACTATTTAAGTACATCCAGAATAATACACAAGCACCAAGAAATGACCTCGAAAACCCATAAGTGGCGAGTAATTAGCATTGCAAAAGTAATTAAAATATTCTAAAAATCATTTGAACATTTTCTAAAAGCCATTTGAACAAGTTATAATCAAGATATCAAATTTTGGTTAACAGATCCTTAAGCAGCACATTCAGGAGTACCTATCAGGGCTGTGGAGTCGGAGTCGGAGTCGAGGAGTCGGAGGAAATTTCGGCTTGTGGAGTCGGAGTCGGTAAAATTGTCCAGACTCCGACTCCGACTCCGACTGAAGCTATTCTGTTCCTAAGAACAAATATATGAACTCAGGCATATTCATTGCAGTGATTCCACTGATCCCACTAATTTTCTTAAATTATTAAAAGAATTTATTTCCATTTTATAAGCATTATTATGAATTTATTGTAGCAGGCACAGTATAGCACTATAATTTTGGACGATAGTCTCTTCTTTACCATTTGAAATTTTGAATTATATCAAATTTTGTTTCGTTGAAAACTGCACAGAGGCTCTCAGCTACAAAACAATTAGCTACAACCTGTTTTTGGTGAGATTAAGGCAAATTCAATTTAATAACTTAATCATGTAAGGTTTATCCATTTTCCTTAATAAGGTATTCATTTCTTTAATGTACATAAATATATAACTTTACTTTAAAAGGAATTGTAGGATCATCATTTAGATCCACATCATATTATGAGCTTAAACAAAATTCATATGCTGAGATCGAACTTTTAGATATACATGTAAATGGTGTTTTCTAGTTAATATCTTGAATTCTTAATAAATTTATTTTTCTTTTGATTGAAACTTTGAAAGTCAAGCCTATCATCTTTTTGTAGTTCTTAAATATCGTCCAGATCATTAATAAAGCTGTAGCAGTATAGCCAGGGTGTTTTACTTTTTACCTATGCAGGTTACAACATACAAATTACAATTAGGATGGTAGAAATAGTTGTTACAAATAGGCCAAGGAGTCGGAGTCGGAGTCGGAAGCATAAAAATTTGAGGAGTCGGAGTCGGAATCGGAGTCGAAGGTTTTGTCTTCGACTCCACAGCCCTGCCTCTGTCCCCCAGCTGATGAAACGTTTGTATTATTATTATTATTATTATTATTGAGGCTGGTTTTATCATTACTCTTATCAGCCATTTTACTATTAATACGATTTTCTTACCATTATTATCACTATAAATATCATCATCATCACTTTTATTATTATTATTATTAGTAGTAGTAGTTGTAGTAGTAGTAGTAGTAGTATTGCCAAGAGAAGTAGTTAACTATTATCATGGACACCATTACAATATTCTTCCAATTATTATTCTGTTATCAGGTCAAATGCACGTGACCTCAGATATGTCTTACTAACAATACCGTATTGACCCCTGACCCCTGTCGCCCCTGGGAGATACTGTACGTCCCCCTGTCACCCCTGAGAGATATTGTACGTACACACACACACACACATTCTTCCCTATGAAAATATATACACAGTACACGCATCTCATACTCTTAATTTCCACACGTACACAAATGCTTACACACACATACAAACTCTCTCTCTCTCTCTCTCTCTCTCTCTCTCTCTCTCTGCACCAAGTGAGGTAAGTGTCGCAGTAACAAGGCACCATGCAACACTTGACATGCACTTATGGGGGAGTTTTATTACTGCCTCGTGCATGACTCTCGTGGCCCAAGCTGACGAGGACATGTTCAGAACGTGTGTTGGACAAGACCGGACACGTTAACACTGCCACTGTCTATTTCCGGTTGCCTCAAGGTGCGGAAGATGTCCAGGAGTTTGATTTTCATTTTCTGTGGCATATTGACAAAACGTCATCGGACAAAAACGTCATCGGACAAAACGTCATCGGACAAAAACGTCATTGGACAAAACGTCATCGGGACAAAACCTTATCCCCTCTCCCCCCCTCTCTCCACCCCCCCATCTCTCCCTCTAGACACAGCAACACATCACAGTGGAGGGAGGGGAGGAGAGGGGGGAGAGGGGAAAGGGGGAAGGAGAAGGGGAAGGAGAGGGAAAGGGGAAGGAGGGGAAAGGGGAAGAGGGGAAAAGGGAAGGAAGGAGAGGAGAGAGAGAGGGAAGGAGAGAGGGGGGTAAACTCGTACAGTAAGGGTAGGCAAAATGCGTCTCTGGACCAGCCGTGAACCCCAAGAGAGAAGCATTTTTCCACAATTAGTAATCAAATATGTTAATACGACAGGAGGTAAAGAAGACCAATATCCCTGTGGTAGGAGACGCTAAATTCTTGAGAGGCTGGAGGGGAGGAGGAGGAAGGGGAGAGGAGAGGGAGGAAGGAAGGAGAGGGAAGAAGGAAGAAGGTAAAGAGGAAGATGAAGAAGGAAGGAGGAGCATGAGACAGCTGGGGGAGGGAATAAATATATTAGATACAAGTGTGAGACTTATTTGTACACACACACACACACACACACACACACACACACACACACACACACATTAGTTTTTGTTTTGTTTTTCTCCATGTGTGTGTGTGTGTGTGTGTCCTCAACCCATACACATCTATTCAAACTATACCTCCCTTCCCTACCCCCCCTCAACACAGAACCCCGGCGCCACCACCAGACACCGCCACCACCACAGAGCCTTTCCACACTACCACCATCGTCTTTATAACCGGATACTGAAGACGACATTGGTGGGTGTAAGAATTGTTGTCCTCGAACTAAAGTGTGTGTGTGTGTGTGTGTGTGTGTGTGTGTGTGTGTGTGTGTGTGTGTGTGTGTGTGTGTGTGTGTGTGTGTGTGTGTGTGGCCATAAATGGGAACATTAATATTTATACAGTATCGGCAGGTGTGTGTGTGGGGGAAGGAACACCTGATGGTAATTTGTGCTAATTGATGGCCATGGCCCGGGGTTACCTGAGCTAACTCTCTCTCACATACACAATCACACCTTCAGCCACACCCTCCTCAAAACAACCTGAACAAACAGCCACACCCACCACCCACCCACTACCACACCTTCCTCATACTCCACCATTCATCCACCCATAACCCAACCCTGTCCCCACCTATAACCACACCCCTGTCCCCACCCATAACCACACCCCTGCCCCACCCATAACCCCACCCTGTCCCACCCATAACCCCACCCTGCCCCACCCACCACCAAACCCACCCCATACACCATCAAACCCAGCACTGCCCCACCACGCCCAGCCCCACCCACTATCAACACCGGGCTATTAAATGACCTGTGATGAGGGCGGGGGCAGGTTGCAGGCCGCCACAGGTGAACCACGCCCTGCCTGCTAGTTAGCGAGCCAGACTGTCATCTCTTCAGCCAGCCAACCAGACATACACAGACAGCCAGACAAACAAACAGACAGCCCAGACAATACATAAACACAGACACACAGACAGACAGACAGACAGCCAAGTGACCACCTGAGCGAGGCCAACACAACACTCCACTCACTTCATTAACTGTGTTTACCTTCCGAAAGGGAACCATAATACTGCCTTAGGACCCGTGCCCTGACGCCTCGTTGTTCACACACACACACACACACACACACACACAGTAAAACAAGGGATAAGACCTTTGAGAGGTACAGCACTGATACCACTATCTGCTGGACACTGTATTTACTCGTTAATCCTACCCTATGTCGCTACTATACCGCCCCGCCCACCACGCCCACAACCCTTACTACCACGCCAACCACAACCTATCACCACACTCTTAACACCCCCATAATAATAATAATAATAATAATAATAATAATAATAATAATAATAATAATAATAATAATAACAATAATAATAACAAAGACAATAACAACAACGACAACAACAACAATATCAAGACAGGGTTAATTGCAACATAATCGTAAATTACCATAATTACCACCAGACCTCACACATAATCCCTTACCACACACACACACACACACACACACACACACACAGGGAAGGTCGAGATACACAACACATGGATGTATAATTACAGTAACGAACGAACCAATGAGAGAATTCGTTACTTTATGAGCGAAAATATATGAAACTAAACCCAGATCAAATTACGCAATATGTGGAAATTTTATCAGAACCGAACGACCATTTCAGAGTTCATGATATTAATACCGTAAATAAAATAAATAAATAACGACCCCATTTAACTACTGTACTGCCATTAGTGTTGTCATCTGCTGTTCACCTATTATATAAAACACCACACCGCTGGGATAGATAGTTAACTAACAAACGACCTTGACCTAATTTTCACCTAACTCAAATCACCAGCTGTCTCGCGAACACACGGCTATTGGGTGTTGTTATTACGCAGAGATAACCACCATCACTTCCCCTCACATTGTCACCATTTAAAGATGATATAAAAAAATCATTAACTTTTACCTATGAGTTAATGACTAGATAAACCTATACCTTTACACCTGTTCTAATAATATACTAATAAGATATAATTAACTACAGTAACACTTTGACCTGATTCATAAAACCTATTAAGAATGATTTTATAGGTCAGTTAGTAAGGAAAATACCGGTATTATACGTGTCATTATTACGTCACTTTCACTTACTTGCGTCATATGTCAAGGTAAATACAGCCCCCCCCCTACTGAAGTGTATGTGTGTGTGTGTGTGTGTGTGTGTGTGTGTGTGTGTGTGTGTGTGTGTGTGTGTGTGTGTGTGTGTGTGTATCATGCAAGGCACCATGTTGTTTCTGTGACGCATCAGCTGCCTTGAATAGTTAGTGGGTTCCACACGGATATATATATAACCCCCCTCTGGGCACTGGTGATGGTGGTGGTAGTAGTAGTAGTAGTAGTAGTAGTAGTGGAAGGTGGTGGTCATGGCAAAAACCTCTAACAGTCAAACTTCCAGCACCTACAATAACCAACACCCTTCTACTACCACCATCACCCCCCCTCATCTACCACCACTTTCCCTTCCTCTACCATCTAAACACACCCTCTACCACCACCACCACACCCTCTACCACCACCACCACACCCTCTACTACCACCCACCCACACCCTCTACTACCACTACCACCACACACCCTCTACACTAACACACCTCTACCACCACTACCACCACACCTTTACCACCACCACCCACCCTCCTACCCACCACACCTCTACCACCCACCACCCACCTCTACACCCCCTCCCTTCTACCACCACATACTAATACACATCCAAGGTGTTCTCAGGCGGACGGTGTCAATAAGAGGACAGTGCAGCACCAGCAGACCAAACCCCCCCGGCATGCAGCTCAGTGACGCCCAGTAGTCTTGTGAGGAACTGGGTCATGGGGTCTAGTGTTGCAGTTCCTGGGTCAAGGTCACCAGGGAGGTCAACGTTGTGTAAATAGGTCAATAGAGGTCACCAGGGAGGTCAATTTAGGTCACCAGGGAGATCAAACATGGTCACCAGGGAGGTCAGTCAAGGTCATCAGGGAGATCAAACATGGTCACCAGGTCAACGTTGGGTAAATAAGTCAATCAAGGTCACCATGGATGTCATCGTTGGGTAAATGGGTCAATCAAGGTCACCAGAGAAGCCAAGGTTAAATAAAAAAAAAGTAATTGTTGAAATAAATAAAAAACAAAAGTCAATTACCACCTCAACCTTTATAAACTGACTAACAAAACCACGGGGAAAATATCCGAACAACTGTACTCTGGTAAACACGAACAGCTGATTGGCACACGGTGAAAAGAACTCGAGGTAAACATTGGCTCCCGATTTTCTATAACAGAGGGTAAACCTGTGTGGTGCTGTGTTACTTGAGAGGGTTCCACGTCTATTGTCTTCTCTAACAAAAGGAGTGATGGAGGAAGGTTGTTAAATAGACCCCCAATTTTTTATTAGCTTTATTTAACCATTAAGATTTTAGGTCCAGTCTTAATGGGCCCCTTCAATGGTTAGGTTAGGTCACGGATAGAGATAGGGTAGATTAGGGTAGGAGTAGGTTAGGGATAGGTTAGGTTAGGTTAGGTTATCTAAGAGGTGGGTTGAGTTGTATATTGTTACGTCAGGTTAAATTAGGTGTAGATTAAGTTAATTTAAATTAAGGATAGGTTAAGGTAACGTAGTAGTTAAAGTTAGTTCAAGTCTAAATAAAATCTACTTGGCTTTGGGTTAATTTAGCTTTAACCAATAAGAGAAGACAAACTACAGCTATATCAAGATTTAACCCAGATTAAATGGGCCGACTGCGGTCCAACTCAGCAGGCGGGCAGGCTGGAGCCCCACACTACACCAATACGGACCATTTAGCTGCTTGGCCTACAGCACGAGACATAAACCTCCTGCTATTGGGTTACTGCAGATAGAATTCCTAGACGGTGAGTGCTGTTGGTGATGATGATGATGATGATGATGATGATGATGATGATGATGATGATGATGATGATGATGATGATGATGTAATAACTCCAACAATAATAATAATAATAATAATAATAATAATAATAATAATAATAATAAATGTTAAAATCTCCAAGACTCACTAAGAATTTTTCGATTACTTAACCTCTGGAATTTATTAAAGAATATCTGAGAAATTCTGAAAATCATTGAAAATCTGTACGAATGTCTGTCTGCTGGTAGTGGTGGTAGTGGTGGTAGTGGTGGTAGTAGTGGTGGTAGTGGTGGTGAAAGGGAGTATTGGAAGTGATGGTAGTGCTGGAGGAGAGTGCCAGTAGGAGGGAGCCACAGTGCCACTCCAAGACAACAAAGAAGGCAGGAATGACCTCACTCTTCACAGTGCCTGGAGAATGTGTCACAATGGACGATGACGGTGTGACAAAAGAGGTGAGAGGAAGGGAGGTGGAGGGGAGGTAGGGAAGGAAGGAGGGGAGAGAGGAAAGGGAGGGGAGGGGGAAGGGAAGGAAGAAGGGTAAAGGAGGACAAAGAGAGGAAGACAGATAATGGGAAGGAGGAAGAAGAGGAAGGGGGCGGAATTATTCGATGACAAGTGTGATAGAATGATTAGGTTAGGTTTGGTTAGGTTAAGAATAGGTCAGGATAGGGTTCAGTTAAGGACAGGTTAAGGCTAGGCTAAGCTAAAGATAGATTAAAGTTACGCTAGGTTAAGGATAGATTAAAGTTAAGATGGGTTAAGGATAGATTAAAGTTAAGCTAGCTTAAGGATAGATTAAAGTTAAGCTAGGTTAAGGATAGATTAAAGTTAAGCTAGGTTAAGGATAGATTAAAGTTAAGATGGGTTAAGATTAGGTGGTGGTGGTGGCAGGGAGGAGTGTGTTGTCTGACTGGAGACGTCACTACGGCTCGACAATATGACGTCATAACATAAGAACCAATCGCCTCCCTGGCTCGACAATATGACGTCATAACATAAGAACCAATCGCCTCCCTGGCTCGACAATATGACGTCATAACATAAGAACCAATCAGATGAGCTAGAATCCCCTCAATTGCCAAGTCGTTTGGGGTAAAAAAAAAACAGGAAAATGAATAGGAATAAAAATAAATACGAAAATAAAACAAATGGAAAAATAGAATAATTAATAAACCCCAGATGAAAGAGTACAGTGCAGTGCCAAACTTTATGATTACAGTGCCAACTTCATGAGTACAGTGCAAATCTTATGAGTACAGTGACAACCCCATAAGGTCAATGAATCAATCCAATGAGTCAGGTCATCGTGTTCAAATCATCCTCCTCAAGTCATTGTGTTCAAGTCATCGTCCTCAAGTCATCGTGTTCAAGTCATCGTCCTCAAGTCATCGTCCTCAAGTCATCGTCCTCAAGTCATCGTGTTCAAGTCATCGTCCTCAAGTCATCGTCCTCAAGTCATCGTGTTCAAGTCATCGTGTTCAAGTCATCGTCCTCAAGTCATCGTGTTCAAGTCATCGTGTTCAAGTCATCGTCCTCAAAGAGTTTAAGCTCACCCACCACCTGGGAGACAAAATAAAAAGGAGAACGTGTTTCAGCAGCTTCGACCAAGACATACAACTCCTGTAAGCGACCCAAGGTGAGGGGACGCACCACTGACCTCCTCTCTTTTCAGAACAAGCCCGAAGATGGCTGCCAACAGGTGAACCCGGAGGGGGTGGGGGGGGATGGGAGCACCAACACATCAAACAGCAGAGGATCGGGTCAACAAGCACGTGCAGGGGGGCGGGCAGGGGGGGCTGCAGGTCACCAGCCTCCACCCAACTCTATGATGAGGGGTCGCTCCACTCGGCTGATCTGACACACACACACATACACACACACACACACACACACACACACACACACACTGATATTATACACTGTGGCCGCTGCGGTACTCCAGCTGACACTTCCGGGCCATTAACCTTACATAGGGGTTAAAGGTGGGTTAGTCATCGTAGTCCCTAACCTAACCTAACCTAACCTAACCTAACCTAACCTAACCACGAACCTATTAAATTATATTCGATTAGTGTTACGTCCCCTATACGACTGAAGCCCCATAAGAATAGCATCCCGATACCCACAGAATTCATCAGGACTTGGACCCATTAAGACTGTAGGTCCTCTGGTTGGGGGCTCCACGTAAGACCTCGGGACCTGACTTAGTGCTCATTAGGAGTAAATTTACGAGTCATCTCCCTCACGACAACACAGGACCGGGCTGGGGATTCACAAAGACCCTGTAGGACTGGTGCTGCCTTAACCTATCTAGTTAATCTCTGTGTAAGTCTAGAGTCACATGGTTAGGTTAGGTTAGGTTAGTCCTCATATTACTACCACTTAAAGAATCAGAATCCAATTGGGAGGATCGAATCGTGAGCTCTAACGTTACCTTTTTTTTTAGCTACTTGGGAGAATACTTTTACTTGTTACTTTTATTACTTACGTTACTTTAACTAAGAGTGTTCAGAGCGTATATGTCATCTTGATCTACCCAATGTTTGTCTAGTAGTCTCTCGGGAGTCGACCCTGTTATCAGCCCAGCACTGGCAATTAACTCCCGGCCTGTCAGGTGTGTGTGGGGGGGGGGAGGGAACAAACTGGTAACACACCTGGTCGGGTTTCGCCCCCGTGTTGACCTGAGCACGGAAGCCGCCAAGGATGTGAATAAATTACAACGGTGGCAAATGTTGGCACTGTGTCACCCTCCCTTGTACACCATGGGGGGGGTGGGAGGGGATGAGACACAGAGATAAAGGGAGGAAAAATAGATGTGGGAAAGAAAGAGACAGAGAGAGAGAGGGGGGGAGGAGGGGAACAAACACAGAAGAAACAAAGAAATAAGAGAAAATGTAAAAGAACAATAAAAAAAAATAGAAGAATGAAGGAAAAAATTGACCTAGAGAGAAATAATATCCCCACATACCCCACTCCCCCATCATCCCCACCACCCATCCCCCCCACCCGCACCACCCATCACGACAACCAACACTACCCAGCCTCCCATTATATGTTGCCGGTCTAGTGGACGACCCAGACAGCACAAAACCTCACCCAAAAATTTTCCCTAAAACGTCAGCATCTTTCTGAGGGGGGATTAACACCGAAAGAGACGATTAATTTAATATAGCGGGGGGATTAAGGTGCCTAGGTGCCTAGGGGATTAAGGTGCCTAGGGGGATTAAGGTGCCTAGGGGATTAAGGTGCCTAAGGGGGATTAGGTGCCTGGGGGATTAAGGTGCCTAGGGGGAAAGTGAGGGGGATTAAGGTGCCTAGGGGATTAAGGTGCCTAGGGGGATTAAGGTGCCCAGGGGGGATTAAGGGGGTGCCTAGGGGGGATTAAGGTAAGGGGGATTGCCTAGGGGGGTGGGGGATTAAGGTGCCTGGGGGATTAAGTGCCTAGGGGGATTAAGGTGCCTAAGGGGATTAAGGTGCCTAGGGGATTAAGGTGCCTAGGGGGATTAAGGTGCCTAGGGGGATTAAGGTGCCTAAGGGGATTAAGGTGCCTAAGGGGGATTAAGGTGCCGTTTTTAGTTGAGTTTCAGTATAATTATCAAGTTATTTCTGGACCTATCAATGCTTTCTTATACCATCAGTTACGAGAAATATTTATCATACGAAAGTTAGTGAATCTGGAACCCTGAATCACAACCCAGACAAATTATTTACCGTTACGTCACCAAGTCATCAGCTACCGTGTGATTATTCAGGCGAGTCTCGTCCTTAGTGATCGTCAGCACACAACAACGCCAGTCCACCACAGTTTAAAATACTCAGCTGCTCACTGTTAAAATTTCCGCGCCATCGTAAACTTCTCGCTGCACCGCCATTAAAACATATATATATATATACTGTTGATAACTTCCCCAGGTATGTTATCCATGACACCGCCTCACTGTGTCGCATAGCTTAATTCTATTCGACGTAGAGATAAAAGTCCAGTGATCAGACACAATTAAACGTGGACTTGAAACAGATATATGCTTTAAAATTGTGGCAAAAATTCCACATCAACCTGTTTTCTCTATCATTAAATTTCCAACGTAAGATATTCATATAGTGTACATTAAATATTTTTGTGTACACCTCCACAACCCCTCCCCACACACACACATTTCTCCTCCCAACCCCCCCACACACACACACCTCCTCTCTAACCCTCCCTCTTCCTTTCTCTAACTCACATCCCTCCCCGCCACGAAAAGGAAAGTGAGAGCCTTAACTTTGTGTGAGTGAGTGGAGGGAGGGAGGAGTGAGGAGTGAGTGAGTGAGTGTGTGGAGGAGTGAGGTGTGGAGTGAGTGAGTGAGTGTGTGTGTGTGTGTGTGGAGGAGTGGGAGGTGGAGGAGTGAGTGTGTGTGTGAGTGAGGAGTGAGTGAGTGAGTGGGAGTGAGTGTGTTTACAACTCTCACAAAGATTACAGGGGTTCAGTGATGACACTTCAAAAAAATAATACCACGACGAGATTAAAGAATTTTAGGCAGAAAAAACAACATATAGAAACTTTGTTGTTCTTTGTCTTAAGGTGAAATAAATAAAGTCGCTGTTGTAGTGGTTTATGAAGACTGGGAGGCATTAGTGGTGGGGAGTGGAGGGGGCAGATGGGAGAGAAAGTGAGGTGGGGAATGGACAGGTGGGGAATGGATGAGGTGGTGAATGGATGAGGGGGTGAATGGATGAGGGGGGGTGAATGGATGAGGTGGGTGAATGGATGAGGGGGTGAATGTATGAGGTGGTGAATGGATGAGGGGGTGAATGGATGAGGGGGTGAATGGATGAGGGGGTGAATGTATGAGGTGGTGAATGGATGAGGGGGTGAATGGATGAGGGGGTGAATGGATGAGGTGGTGAATGGGAAGAGGGGTCAAAGAAGGAAGGTGAAGGGGTGGGGTAAGGAGTGACTAGTCAATATCTAGAGAAAGAGGGAAGGGGGGGTTGAGGGTTGAGGAGAGAAGGGGGGAGGGGGGACAAGGTAAGGTAAGGGTCGTAGCAAAAGGGTGAAGGAGGTGGTCAGTTTTGGTGTGACGAGACTCGAGTCGCCTTCCACCTTCCCTTCCCCCTCACTCCCTCCTCTCACTCCCTCACCCCCCCTCCTCTCACTCCCTCACCCCCCTTCACCCCCCTCCCCTCACTCCTACTATTAACGTCTGGGGCGAGGGTCGTAGAGGGGAGACAGTGAGGGGAAGGAAGGCTGGTAGACTGGCTAAGGAGATAAATAAATGATACAACGTCAGGCCCAGGGCGAGGCCAACCCACACCAAGGTGATGAGGCCAGGACACCCACGACCATGACGCTACTGCACCCACGCCCACGATACTGCTGCACTCACGCCCACGATATTGCTGCACCCACGCCCATGACACCACAATACCATATACCAGAGAGAGAGAGAGAGAGAGAGAGAGAGAGAGAGAGAGAGAGAGAGAGAAAGAGAGAGAGAGACCAGTAGCGCCAGAAGTTGATGAATTACTCAAAAATCTTACAACTTTTCAACAACTTATTCAAAAAAAATCAACTTGAGAAAGAAATTGTGTTTTTGTAAGTTTGAGAAAAAAAAAAGGTGGAAATAAACTTGGCTCGTTTGTGTTGTTTTCCTGTTTAGGTTAGGTTAAGTTAGGTAAGGTAAGGTTAGATTAGGTTACTTTAGGTTAGGTTAATAATCCCATACTATAGTAATACCTTAACTACTCCAGGTATCTTGGCCAGGTGACCAGATTATCGAAGGTCCTTTAAATATCAAATACCAGTTGGATTTTCGGCTCTATCCTGTCTTGATATACGGCTCAATATCAGAAACAAATATTTAGATGCGGGTTGATGATGTATTGCCACCTATTAAGACCTAAGGTGGCCTAACACTATATTCCACACTTACACTACCTTGCACTTACACTACTACTACTACTACTACTACTACTACTACTACTACTACTAATAATAATAATAATAATAATAATAATAATAACAATAATTCCACCGTTATTGTTATTTCTATCCATTATTATTATACTGTCATTATTATTATTATTACCATTAGTATTTTTACATTATTACACTTTAATTATCATGAGTTAAAAATAAATTGTTTACACTTCACCAACTTAAGAGCGTCAATCAGCTAACCCAACCACTGTCCTTAATTAGTTACCTGTGGAGGAAAGGTGTAATTAGCTACCTGGTCAGTGGCATAACTGTAGGTGATGTACAGATTATGGCCACAGACAGACAGACAGGGTGGAAGGAAATGAGGAAGTGATAAGGACGTAGGCAGGTGGGGAAGGAAGGAAGGAAGGAGGGAGGGAAGGGGGGGAGGGAAAGCTTTAAGGAGGGGAAGGAGGAGTGTCAAGAGTCTTCACAATGGGAGGGTGAGACTCTGGCAGTGTTGACATAAGTTCTCAGCCTCACTTACCTATTGATGTTCCCCCCCACTCTCTCTCTCTAAGGGGTGAAGAGAGAGAGAGAGAGAGAGAGAGAGAGAGAGAGAGAGAGAGAGAGAGAGAGAGAGAGAGAGAGAGAGAGAGAGAGAGAGAGAGAGAGAGAGTTAAAAAATACAAACACAACAGAACCAATACTCCAATCATGACCTCTACCTCCAACCATGACCTCTGCCTCCAATCATGACCTCTACCTCCAACCATGACCTCTGCCTCCAATCATGACCTCTACCTCCAATCATGACCTCTGCCTCCAATCATGACCTCCAACTCGCTTGCTCACCTGGGAGGAATGTGTACGAGGCCATGAGGGATAATGACACACCTGCTACCTGCACATTCCTCACCTGGGTGGTAGATCACACACCTGAGTTGATACGTCACACCAGACCACACACCTGGACTAATATGTGACTCCAAGATGACACACAAACAAACAAAGTAATCAATTAAACTTTATACAACCTCACGATTACTGTCACACGTAAACAAACCGATTACAATGCCCCCCTACCCACCCACCCCCAATTGAATGCCCCTCCTCCATCTCCCCAGGCTGACCGGAACTCAGGGCTTGCAAAGAGCTGAAGCATGTATTGACAGTCCCCAGCAACACCTCCTCAAGCCTGACATCACGACCAACCTTGGCAGAGAAAGAGGTGTGTAAGACCCTGGCAATATTCCCAAACCACCATCTGTAATACTTAATCCAAATTATCTTTCCATCACCTGTAATCTCCAGGTAATATTCCCACCACTAGCTGTAATATTCAACCCCCCAAAATTACCTTTCCACCACCTGTAATCCCTACGGCAATTTCCCCGGGATAATTACTCTTGATTCACTGACTCCTGAGACATACCTCACCTGGAGTGGCATGCCGAGCAGGTCACTGGACCCCTGTGGTACATTCCGTGACCTGTGTGGAACAAGTGGTGACTGGAATGACGGGAATAGTAGGAATGTGAAGAGTCTATCCAGTTCCTGTCCCCTTCCCATCCCTCCCTATGAGTCCCTATCCCTGTCTTTTTGAGCCACGTATACACCAGCGTCTCTACCTGTCTACACGTCCGTCCGTCTGTCTGTCCATGGGTACCCGGTGGAACACCTTCACGTCTAGACACCAAAACGCCTTTATCATGGCCACTAAATTCACGGCAACATCAAACACCGGCGTGAGTTATAGAGGCAAGAGTGTTATTTGAGAGAGGGCGGGCGGGTGGGCGGGAGGGTGGGTGGTTCGGTGAGTGGATGGATGAAAGGGTAAGTGAGTGGATGCGTGTTAAGGTAAGGTAAGGTAAGGTAAGGTTAGCTTATATAAAGTCAGGTGAAGCTATTTAAGGCTCAAGTTAGTGAGTTAAGATTAGGTTACGACAAGTTATGGTTAGCTTAGGTTAGGTTTTAGGTTAGGTTACGACAAGTTATGGTTATTGAAAGTTACATAAAATTATGGTTAGCTTAGGTTAGGTTACGACAAGTTATGGTTAGCTTAGTTACGACAAGTTATGGTTAGCTTAGGTTAGGTTTAGTTCAGTACGATTAGGCAAGGTATAATTAAATTAATTTTAATGAGTCAAAGCTGCATTAACACACACACACACACACACACACACACACACACACACACACACACACACACACACACACACACACACACACACACACTGAGTAACCCAGGAGGCAGAGTAAGGGAAGGTGAAGAAAACACTTAAATTGTTTGAGGAGCTATACACATACATACATACATACATACATACATACACACACATACATACATACATACATACATACATACATACATATATACATACATGCATACATACATACATAATACATATATACATGGTGAGAGAAGTGTGGTGGTGTTGTTGTTGTGGTGGTGATGTGGTGTGTTGTGGTGTGGTGATGGTGTTGGTGTGGTATAGTGTAGCGGGGCAGTGTGGTGTAGTATGATATGGTGCTGCATGGTTGTGGTGAAGATGATGATGAGGGTGGTGGTGTTGTAGTGGTGGTGATGAAGAGAATGGCGTTCATGTCTACATATGTGTACAAATATGTATAGATTGTGTACCGGTGTATACATTCACAAGTGTATACATATACTAAATTGTGTCCCTGAGAGAGTATAAACAGGTACGAATGTGTTTATAATCTCACTTAACGACCATTAACCCGTAAACCTGACTACAGCTCGGCCCTTTAGTGCATTTGTGGGATAATCAACACCATGGACCGAAGCGTCACCATCGCCACTCCACGATGACTGGTTTAAGAAGTATGTACCTGGTTGACGGGAGCAGGTGAGACCATCTTGTACCGTCGTTAATAATTACTGTTTAAAGGTCAAATTATAGAAGTACCGGTAATAATAATAATAATAATAATAATAATAATAATAATAATAATAATAATGGTAAAATGGTGTGGTGGTGGGTGTAAGTAGTGTGGATATGGTGTGGTGTGGAGATGAGGAGATGGTGTGGGTGTGGTAGTGGGTGGATGGGTGGTGGTGAACAGACAGACAGACAGACAGACAGACACACACACACACACACAGACAGATAGTTTGTTTTCCCATATATCCTCACAGACAAAAGTAGAACATTAACACAACAAGAGCAGAATAACACACACACACACACACACACACACACACACTACAGCAGGAGGGATTTTTAAGATTTTTTTTGTCCCAGTAGTGTGCGTGACCTGAAGAGAGAGAGAGAGAGAGAGAGAGAGAGAGAGAGAGAGAGAGAGAGAGAGTTAACCTTCACCATTCCCCTAAAAAGATAGAATTTACCAGAAACTGATGACGTGACGCAACACCCCACACCATGACCCTCCAACTGGCGGCCTGCCAACACACGCCTCCCTCACACACCCGGGCCACCAAGAACACAAACCATGCCTATACGGTTAGATTAGGTAAGGCGAAGTCAGGTTAGGTTAGGTTAGGTTTACAATTATTCTATATTCGGCTCAATTAGGTCATGGAGGGTGAGGACCAATCACTGCACAGAATACCCGCACACGCGTGGTGTCTGCCAAATAATCCCCGGGCTGCAGCAAGACTCAAACCAGACACTCCAGCAGATGAGAGACACTTAGGGTGCCAAATACTGTGCGGCCACAATGGCACTACATGGCACTATCCAGGGAGGTCCTCTCTCTCTCAGTAGGGCAAACAGTGCCACGTAAATATGCCTGGAGCATAAGTCGTAAAGAACTACGGAGTTTATCCTTGGCATAAATTATTCACCAAGAACCACTCCCTGTGTACGCCTGCAGCATACTGGAACAACCTACAGTGACAAACATTACTACCCTCACCCCCCCCCCCCCGATGTTACTTTTTGGGGGGTCAGGGGGGTCACAACGTCGGGGTCAAGGTCACACCCTTGACAGAGGCACCACCCGGCGTGAGTTGGCACCTCGCCCAAGTGCAGTCAAGGTACACCTCGACCAGCGTTTGTTTGTGTTTCTTTCTTTATTGTGAACTTACTTTCAAGTGGCTGACCAACTTCAAGTAAAATGACAACTTAAGGGGATTTTAGGGTTAGTTAAGGGTGTTAAGTATTTACCTTAAAACACCGAAAAACACAGGATATTCGTGTTTGTGTTTTATCTTCTATAATAGGATATGTGGCATTCAATAATCTCTTCAGTTACTTTTAATTAAGTCTTTATGTACTCGAGACTTTTTGGGTTAGATAAAAGGTTTACAACACAGCTACACCATAACCCAGCAGTGGAGGGTAGCGACTCATGTAACTCCTGACACTGTTATGTTGGTCACAGATCATAAACATTCCCCCTTTAAGTGAACCAATGGGAAGGAAAACAAAGGGTTGATGATATGGGTGTTGTTGCTTATTCAAATTGCCTTAAAAAAACATGTGTTCAAATTATCTACCTGAATGGAATTATACAACTCACTACATATACCGCTCATTAAATAATAAAAATAACAATAATAACAATAATAATAATAATAATAATAATAATAATAATAATAATAATACAATAACAATTACCACAATAACAACATCCATCACCACGTCCCCAGGTAAACATAACTAATCACCCCCTGGCCACACGTCTCGCAGGTAAACAACGTCACCCCACCCCCCAAGAAATGTATTCACACTCCTATCTTGGGTCACCCCCGTGGCGCTTTTCCGTGACGTAATATTAGCTATTATCCCCCACCACTCTTAATACATCCCCAGGGGGCAGATAGTGCTTAACTCTGTGTAGAACATTAAATGACCGTGTGTGTGTGTGTGTGTGTGTGTGTGTGTGTGTGTGAGGGGTGGGGGGAGGACGGGGTCAGTTGTAAACACACTATATGACTGGTGACGACCCAACACGCCATGTCCTCCTCACCAATGCATTTTACACAACGAGGTTTCCAGATTTAGTCCATCTCGTCATAAATATTTACCAAGGGTATTTGACTCGGGCTCTTTCACGTTATGACATACACTTAATATAAATTTAGACGTTCCTAGAAGACTAAAACTTGTTGACGACACGCAATATGATAGGTCAGTTCTCCACACGTGAGGGTCTCATACCGAATGCACTTTATACCAAGAGATTCATCGATTTTAACATTCTTGGATAAACTTACGAGTGAATGCATTTAACAGTTCAGGTCTTTATACTTTTCCAAACTCTTGCACGTGTTTTAGCGTTCCAGGAAGACCAAGAGAGTGAGGGTGTGAGTCAGGGGAATTACCAAGAGCGAAGGACTTAAACTAACTCACTCGAGACCCCAGATACTTGAGTCGGAACTGTTCTCACCTAACCAGACTTGACCCAACTTATCGTTAACTACTTAAGAGTCTTTACAACGTTGGAAAAAATAAAATCATTGTTTGTTTAATTCCTGACCAGCACCTGACAGTATATTACAAATCACTATCATTTACTAATTGCTACACCAGGTGACCACAACCACACACTATACCTGTCTATTAACACAGGTGTCTGCCAATATGCCATACCAGATTCACTAAGACTCGTAAGGTAAAATTCATCCTAAGTGAAGAATTAATAACGCACATAATTGGTTGACTTAAGGTAAAAAAACACAAATATTACGTAAAAAATTTAACACCCAAATTAGTGTACAAAATCTTCCCAAGGATTCTGTGTTAATTTTTCCAGCTAATTAATGCAAAATGAAGTTAATTAGTTATGTTAGTCCAGGTATAATTCTGATGTTATTACTGTACTTAGTTTAATAAAACAGTTAGGTCTTAATTCTTCACTTACGAGGGAAATTTACCGTGAGATCCTTGGTGAATCTGAACCCTTGCCCACCCACCTACACCACTCTGCCTAGCCCACCCACCCACCTACACCACCCTGCCTAGCCCACCCACCTACCTACACCACCCTGCCTAGCCCACCCACCTACCCACACCATCCTGCCTCCCCGCCCACCTACTCTGCCTAATGGCGCGAGAGGTGCAGACACTTACCATACAGGAAGGTTGGAGTGTTATGGCCTCCCCGGGCTCGTTCATACAGCACCAGAGTGGCGTCACTACCTGGCTCACCTGAGAGTCCTCGTCATAATGGTAGGAGGCCCTCTACAGGTGACCATATGGGCCCTAATCCTGAAGAGTTCTAATCCCAACGAGCCCTAATTTCGATAGATCCCAAATTCAAATGGGCCCCAATTTCGATAGGTCCCAATCCAAATGTAACCCAATTATGGTATGTCCCAATCCAAACGGGTCCCAAACCTAACTCTTCCAATCCTAACGAATCCTAATCCTAGAGGATAAATTACATTACGCTAGGTTGAGACCTGAAAGAAACTGTGTGGGGTGGAAGGAAGGAGAGAGAGAGAGAGAGAGAGAGAGAGAGAGAGAGAGAGAGAGAGAGAGAGAGAGAGAGAGAGAGAGAGAGAGAGAGAGAGAGAGAGAGAGAGAGAGAGAGAGAGAGAGAGAGAGAGAGAGAGAAAGAGAGAAAGAAAGAGAGAGAGAGAGAGAGAGAGAGAGAGAGAGAGAGAGAGAGAGAGAGAGAGAGAGAGAGAGAGAGAGAGAGAGAGAGAGAGACGCCCATTAGACCTGCAGTTCCCAGACACCCACACCTTCGCCTCCTTCACCTGGTTCCTCCGCCGTCAGGAACACTCTAGAATTACACAACGGCGACGTCTCCTCCTGCCAAACCCCACACCATGCCCTCACTAACAAGACGAATACTTCAATGATTATTTACATGGTGCCCAACTGTGTATATAACTCTATATTATTGTTGTTTTAACTGTGGTGAGGGGAGAGGATCAAGCAGGTGTTGTGGTCCCCTTGTCAATGGCTGAAGGGAAGTGAAGAAGCACCATGTTTTGATTGCTGGAGGTGATATGGCGTAGGAAAAACACCTGTCTGGCTGTACATTTGTGTCAAGTGGTCAATGTTTCCACTATCAGCAGACGAGAGAGAGAGAGAGAGAGAGAGAGAGAGAGAGAGAGAGAGAGAGAGAGAGAGAGAGGTAGGTAGGTAGGTAAGCCAGGTTAATGTTGGCAGCAGCACCTGGGTCACACGTTAGCCCTAGTTAATGTTATTGTGGCTGCCAGTGACAGTTATGTGACCCCTGGCCATTGTGTTACCCCCTACCTACCCCCCCACCTCCTCCTACCCTATCCCCTACCCCTCACCCCCCTACCCTCACAACACACCTACAGGGCCACTTAACATTATACTCACCTTACTACACTTACTTACCTGCTCATGGCCACTAACTAAACAACACACTTAACTTACTTACATATGTTTACTAACCTTTATGGCCACTTAGTTGACCTTCCTGTTTTAAAAAAGTTACTTACATACAACATATTTCACCATTTAAGTCACTTACACACACACACACACACACACACACACACACACACACACACACACACACACACACACACACACACACACACACAACGTAACACACATGAATGGCCACTTACAAGTTATTTTCTGCATATATGAAAAATTCCTTCCTACCACCAAGGACCTTCTCCACGACACACACTCGGACAATACCCAATACGACTTCCTTTAAGGACACGAAAATGGCGTTAAAATATTATCACTGTATTTCAAGGTTAGGTTATTACAAGGTTATTAATTACACTGATTCGTTAATAAATAATAATTACGAGAGATAGAAGACAATTCCCCGTACAATATAACAGGTTAATGAGGGGTTTACCTGACTCCCTCAAGCCCAGGTAAGTCAGTCAGTTCTCCGCCGAGCCACAACAAGGTCACAACACTCTACAACAACAATAACAACTTCATATCAAACTTCTCTGTGTATGGGTACGAGAATCACTGTCATGGGCACGAGAATCACTGTCATGGGCACGAGAATCACTGTCATGGGTACGAGAATCACTGTCATGGGTACGATAATCACTGTCATGGGCACGAGAATCACTGTCATGGGCACGAGAATCAGTCATGGGCACGAGAATCAGTCATGGGCACGAGAATCAGTCATGGGTACGAGAATCACTGTCATGGGCACGAGAATCACTGTCATGGGCACGAGAATCAGTCATGGGCACGAGAATCAGTCATGGGTACAAGAATCAGTCATGGGTACAAGAATCAGTCATGGGTACGATAATCACTGTCATGGGCACGAGAATCAGTCATGGGTACGAGAATCACTGTCATGGGTACGAGAATCAGTCATGGGCACGAGAATCAGTCATGGGTACGAGAATCAGTCATGGGCACGAGAATCAGTCATGGGTACGAGAATCACTGTCATGCCCCAGAGATGGTCACTTGACAAACTTCAGCCATGACAAACCCGGGACAAACACGTGACAAAACTCTCTCCTATTTTGGTATTTTGGAACCGACAGAATACCTGCCCTATTGTCCCACTATATTGCGTCCCTTGATTCGTGTCACGCACATGGTGGAACAGACACGGCATACTAACCTCCTACACCTCCCTCCCCCCCCACCCACCCATCCACCCTCACCCAATGTTGCCCTGACGCCCACACACGCAGACTCACACTCTCCCCCCACACACACACAGAACAAACATCACTTTCTTAATTTACGAACGAAAAACAAAGAAAACAAAACCACCAATATAGTAAAGTAGGGAAGGTCTGAGATCCCTAGTGACCTCTGCAAAACAATGGCCAACCCTCCTTGGACCAGACAGACACAGACAGACAGACAGACAGACAGACAGACAGACACCAAACATAGTCAGGTGTTGAAACAATGTCCTTCATTTCCTAGTACTAGTCAGGGTTAACAATGAACCCCCTCCCCTTCAGTTAACAATGAACCCTCCCCCTTCAGTTAACACGAACCCCTCCCCTCTCAGTTAACAATGTATATACAATGAATCAGTCTATTATATAAAACGGTTAACTGAGAAGGAAAGAAATGTGGTGTTGGAAATATAATGTGTAGTGTTGTGTGTCATTAGGTGGGGTGTTGGAGAGTGTGTGGGAGTGATGGGAGTGTGTGGGAGTGTTGGGGGAGTGTGGGAGTGGTGGAGAGTGTGGGAATGGTGGAGAGTGTGGGAGTGATGGGGAGGGAGTGGTGGAGTGTGGGAATGGTGAGTGTGTGGAGTGTTGGAGAGTGTGGGAGTGTGTGGGAGGTGTGGGGGAGTGTTGGGGAGTGTGTGTGAGTGATGGAGAGTGTGTGGGAATGGTGGAGAGTGTGTGGAGTGGTTGGGAGTGTGGAGTGAAAATCATGTTTCTTGTCAAAAGTATTGAAAAAATTGGATTCTCTTTTGTTATAGGAGAGTTGTAGCATCCTGTAGTATATGAGCACACACACACACACACACACACACACACACACACACACACACACACACACAACACAATCATCTTCCCTATAGCCAGAAAAGGGAGCTCCTGCCACGACTATAAAATATATATCTACTGCTGTGACCGAATGAGGGGGGAGGGGGAGGGAGGGAGAGAGAGAGAGAGAGAGAGAGAGAGAGAGAGAGAGAGAGAGAGAGAGAGAGAGAGAGAGAGAGAGAGAGAGAGAGAGAGAGAGAGAGAGAGAGAGAGAGAGAGAGAGAGAGAGAGAGAGAGAGAGTAGGGTGGGGATTGAGATAGATATGAGATCGAAAAAAAACCTTGGCTAGGATGTTAGGTTTAGCTAAAGGATCAACCAGGAGCCTTCCCGTTCAGGAGGCGCCCGTGCTGCTGCTGCTACTGTGGCCGGAGAGGAGGAGGAGGAGGAGGAGAAGGAGAAGGAAGGGTAGGAGGAAGGAGATCAGGAAGGAATGTTGAGCTTGGCCCGGACCAGTCAGGAAGCTGCCACTGGTCCAGGAGACGCCGGTGCCTTGTCGCCTCCGATAACTCTTGTGTATACTGGCTCGAGTTCCTGTAGGAGGGGAGCTGGGGGAGGAGGGGGAGATGGAGGAGGGGAGATGGCGGGGAAGAGAGGTGATGGAGGAAGAATAACTGATGGAGGAAGAGGAGGAGGAGGAGGAGGAGATAATGATGGAGGAGGTAGATAAAGAAAGAAGAGGTAGATGATAAAGGAGGAGGAAGAGGAGGAAGAGGAAACCTACAGATGAATCGCCACAAACCAAGACCAACTGAATGGTCCTCAACAACCCTGGCAGCTGAGGTACCCAGAACAAGGACCGAGGAGGGGGGTGGAGGGGAAGGGAGAAGGGAAGGGAAGGGGGTGAGGTAGTTAGTGCTGTGTTACCTGTAAGTGTTGTGGTCCAAAGTTAACCTATTATAACACAGGTAGGACTCTTTAATTAGCCTCACACCTTGTTAGTGGGAGGGCGTCAGCAGTGGAGGATGTCAGCAGTGAAGGTTGTCAGAGGTGAGGGTGTCAGGGGAGGGCGTCAGCGGGGAGGGTGTCAGCGGGGAGGGTGTCAGCAGTGGAAGGAGTCAGCAGTGAAGGGTGTCGAGGGTTGAGGGTGTTAGCGGGGGAGGGTGTCAGCAGGAGGGAGTCAGCAGGAGGGAGTCAGCAGGAGGGAGTCAGCAGTGGAGGGACTCACTTAATACTGGAGGGATTCACTCAACAATGGAGGGACTCAACACTGGAGAGAGAGAGAGAGAGAGAGAGAGAGAGAGAGAGAGAGAGAGAGAGAGAGAGAGAGAATCAATGGAGGGGAGTGCCAGCCTCTGCCTCTCTCACACTCACTACTACTGCCTCTAGTTACTTCCTTTCCTACTGCCCCTACCTCGATGTATGTAAGTATGTATGTGTGTATGTGTGTATGTATGTATGTATGTATGTATGTATGTATGTATGTATGTATGTATGTGTATGTATGTATGTGTGTATGTCTGTGTGTATATGTATGTTTACATTATAAGCGTCTACTTCCCCGTGTTTGTTTGTGTATATAAAGGTATTTATGTATTTATTGTCTACAGAAAAGTGTTTATCTTCGAGTATCTGTGTGTGTGTGTGTGTGTGTGTGTGTGTGTGTGTGTGTGTGTGTGTGTGTGTGTGTGTGTGTGTGTGTGTGTGTGTGTGTAATAATAGTAATAACTTACGGTTTATTGAAAAAGTTCTGCAGCCTGAATACAGAAAAAATATACATTGGACATAAATGACTAATTACATGCAACGACATGGGAAGAAAGGAGAGGGGGGAAGGGGAGGAGGAGGGGGGGAGGAGGAGAGGGGGAAGGAGGAGAGGGGGGAGTGAGGGGGGTTAACAAAAGCCTTCACTAGAGACAGGTAAAGGAACAAGTAGTTTAGATACAGGTTAATGTTTACAGTGGAGGTCACGTAAGGTCATATGAGCTGAGGTGTTGAACAGCAAAAGACGTAGTGTAGTAACGCCCTCACAGATGGTTCTAAGGAGAGAGGAAGAGGGAGAGAGGAGAAGAGAAGGAGGAGGTGGAAGGAGGAGAAGGAAGAGGTGGAGGAGGAAGAGGATGAAACCCCCTTAATGGATTTCGGTGGGGAAACACACACACACACACACACACACACACACACACACACACACACACACAAAAGTTCAGAGGTCAATATCTGCACACGACCGACATCTCCGCCACTAAGCACGAGGCACACAGCACCTGGGGGGATTTACAGGGATTAGAACGAATGGGATTAGGTCAGAAGGTATTTGGGATTAAGTCAGAATAGCTATGGGATTAGATCAGAGGAGGTAGGTGTGAGATTAATAGGATTGGATTAGTCGGTGTGGGATTAGGTCAGTTGGGGAATGGGATTAGGACAACAGGAATACGGGTCTGGGATTTGGGACGCGGATTTGGAATATAAAATGGATTCGAAGTTGGAATAGGATTAACTTACGAGTGGATAAGAGATTAACAACTTTTGAAGGGATAGGAATGAGATTTACCCGACCATGAGATTGGGATAACTGGGATTTAGGATTAGAAACAGAATTGGGATTACTGGTGTTTTTGGGATAAGGTTTGGGGGATTTAGGGATAAGGTTTGAAGGATTTGGGATAAAGTTTTGTGATTTTGGGATAAAGTTTTGGGATTTTGGGATAAAGTTTTGTGATTTTGGGATAAAGTTTTGTGGGATTTTGGGATAAAGTTTTGGGATTTTGGGATAAAGTTTTGTGGGATTTTGGGATAAAGTTTTGTGATTTTGGGATAAAGTTTTGTGGGATTTTGGGATAAAGTTTTGTGGGACTTGGGGATGGAGCGTTATCTGGCAGGTGGGAATATTTCGAAAATTCACGTGATATTGATTCTGGTGGAGGCGAGTCGAGCAAGGGTCAGGGTCAAACCAGTGTTGTTGATGTTGTTTATAAAGCATTTCTGTCCCTAAACATCAGAGGTTTTTATTTTTTTTAAACACGTATACTCACTAATGATCAACAGTTAAAACACATGAGGTAAGAAGAGAGATGAGAGCAGGGGGAAAGGGGAGGGGGGATGTTGACACGTGTGGTACAGTCGACGGCCGCCAGATGGCACCACATGAGGTCCTCTCTCTCTCTCTCTCTCTCTCTCTCTCTCTCTCTCTCTCTCTCTCTCTCTCTCAGAGGGGGAAATTTGAAAACACTCTTGATACTTCAGCGACTATGATGATTCTTTTAGAGTAGAGTCGGGAAAATAGTCTTCGAACAGCTGTAATGAGTCTTCGAGCAGCTGTAATGAGTCTTCGATCAGCTGTAATAACTAATAAAACTCCAAAATGCTGAAAGGAGTCTCCGAACAGCTTGTCAACACCCAAATGGCACTGTACAGTACTAGCCTCAACTCACCCTCTGTACAAGTTTCCAACGCAGTGCAACGAAACTTTTGTCTATACCGATCACTCACACACACACACACACACACACACACACACACACACACACACACACACACACAGTCATCTTCAGATAATTGATAACGGTACTCTGATCATTATATAATACTCTAATAATACTCTAAATAATGATACTCTGATAATATTATGATACCCAGGTAATAACACTCTCATATGACACCCAAGACAGGTAGTAATGAAGCCCTGAGAGTTATATGATACTCGGATAAATAACGACAGGTTTTATAATGACGGTAATTAAGATGGTGATTGGTTACCACTGTACAGGTAACCCCTCCCTCCCTCTCTCTCCATCCTTCCCTCCCTCTCTCTCTCTCCCTCTCCCTCTCTCCCTCCTTCCCTCTACCATGAAAAATAAATACTTAGATGAATATTAATAAGACTACACATGTTAAAAAATATATAGAACTGACAATAACAACAACAACAACAACAATAATAATAATAATAATAATAATAATAATAATAATAATAATAATAACAATAACAACAGTAAAAATACCAATAATAACAATAATACCAATAATAATAATAATAATAATAATAATAACAACACTAAAAACTATAATAAAAACAACATTATCTCACATTCACTACCATACAGGCTTCATCATACACTATACACTCCTACACCCAAATTATACTTAATACTATGACGTTATACACTCATTCATCAGAGGCTAAATGTGTGTATTGTGTATGAATGAAGAATGAATGTATGAAGGGATTTAACAAGAATGTGTGTGTGTGTGTGTGTGTGTGTGTGTGTGTGTGTGTGTGTCCCTCTCCCCCTTCCCCCCCCTCACCCTCTCTCCCTCCCTTACCCATTCTCCCTTTTCACTCCCACTCTCCCCCTCCCTCATCCCACTCTCCCTCCCTTATCCCTTTCTCCCTCCCCTTACCCCAGCCTCCTCCCTCACCCCACCCTCCCTCCCTCATCCCACCCTCCCTCCCCTTATCCCCTTTCTCCTCCCTTACCCCTCTCCCCCTCCCTTATCCCTTTCTCCTCCCTTACCCCAGCCTCCCTCTCTTCACCT
>NW_024720773.1:10126427-10178927 GCF_018991925.1 Homarus americanus | reverse complement strand
ATGAAGGAGGACACGGAAGAGGAACACTGGGTAAGACAAGGGGGGGAGGAAGAGAAGGAACAAGAGGAGGAACAGGAAGATACAAGTTGGTCGCAATGAAAGAAAGAAAGAAAGAAAGAAAGAAAGAAAGCTAAGAACCCCCCATCTAACCAACACAAGAAATATATCCCCTCGACCTCACGCGTACAATGGGACACCACAGAGGGCCATCTATATGTGTATATTTCCGAGACTCATAATGGAAGCTGTGTACATCCCTGAGGTCGAGGTATTAGTGTTCGTGAGCGTACATACCCACAAACACACACAAACACTCCCCAGCACACATACAAACACTCCCCAGAAAACACAAACACTCACACACACACACACACACACACACACACACACACACACATCACCATCTCGACCAGGCCAATCTACGTAAATAAAAACACACAATAAAACAAAACACGACCCAGAGCGCAAGCAGTTAACTAAATCCTTTTTGGACACTCGGGTTATTAATAGCGACTGCCAACTAGCATTTAGCGGCCGTCAACTAGCATTAGAGACAGGGGAAGGGGGCACAGGTCACATTATTGTTAGGTTAGGTTAGTTTAGGTTATGTTAGGTTAGGTTAGGTCTGAGGCTCGCTGCGGCCCTAATTTGTTTGTCGAAGTTCAAATTGTTTTACTTCACCGCTGGGACCATTAGCACGATTTTCTACTTATGCTGATTATTAATGTACACGCACATATGTATACACACAAATATACACACACGCATTCTCTCTCTTCTATTCTCACCAGCAGCATGAAGTACAGCATTAACAGCACCAGCAACCACCCGCCGCCAGTTTCCAGAAGGACGGAAGCAGGATGGCGCCTTAATGTCGAGACCAACCACCTCTTCCTCTACTGTCCGGGCCTGGGGTACTGTCTTAAGGATGAGCTACTGTCGTGTGGCTTGGGTACTGTCCTAGGAATGAAGTACAGTACTCTCCTAGGAATAAAGTATTGTCCCAGAGGTCAAGTACACACACACACACACACACACACACACACACACACACACACACACACTGCAAAAATCCCACCACAGAAACTAAATTAGCAACACCTGAAGGCAGTCGAGCGACCTCTGACCTTGAAGCCACACAACAGGTGATCTAATTAGCAATATCAACAACACCTGGGCAAAGAAGAGCCACCACGCTCACCTTAAAATATCACGAAGGTAAAAAAAAAAAAATTAACGTGGAATTATAGACATAAATTATCCTCCAAGATAACAACAAGGTGACTATAATTGTCTTTATATTTCTGTAATAATTATACCTGTCATTCATTCATTCATTTATTCATTCATTCAAACTTCTATTATTCACTTTATTTTCATGTTCAATATATTATAATTTTATTTATTTATTCACTTGTAACTAATTGTTATTTCATGGCTTAGTTTGGGTGTTCATTCATGCGTATTATGTTTGGTTACTGTGTATTAATATCCTTAATTATACAACAGTGTATATCACAGCCATACAACCACACACAGACACACGGAACATACACACACACACACCACACACATGTACACACGGAACACACACACACACATTAATACTTACACATACAACACACTAACACATCCATTCACACTTAGCACTCTAACACACCCACCTAGCACTCTAACACACCCACCTAGCACTCTAACACACCCACCTAGCACTCTAACACACCCACCTAGCACTCTAACACACCCAACCTAGCACCCTAACACACACCTAGCACTCTACCTACAGGCACCCACAACCACACCTCTTACCCACCTAGCACTAGACACCCACCTAACACCTAACACACCCACCTCACACCCACCTAGCACTCTAACACACCCACCTAGCACCCTAACACACCCACCTAGCACTCTCTACCTGGGCACACCTAGACACCCACCTAGCACTCTAACACACCCACCTAGCACTCTAACACACCCACCTAGCACTCTAACACACCCACCTAGCACCCTAACACACCCACCAGCACCTAACACACCCACCTAGCACCCTAACACACCCACCTAGACACCCTAACACACCCCACCCTACACACCCTACACCCCTAACACACCCACCTAACACCACTACACACCCACCCACCCCTACACCCTAACACACCCACCTAGCACCCTAATGAACACCCTAACACACCCACCTACACCCTAACACACCCACCTAGACACCCTAACACACCCACCTAGCACCCTAATCCACCCACCCTAGCACCCTAACACACCCGTAGACACCCAAACACACCCACCTAGCACCCTAACACACCCACCTAGACACCAACAATGAGAAAGCAACGATGGCGGCAGCAGCAACACACTCACCAGCCAGTCCTCTCCTCCACACACTCACCAGCCAGTCCTCCTCCTCACCAGCCAGTCCTCTCCTAACACACTCACCAGCCAGTCTCCTCTCCTCCAACACACTCACCAGCCAGTCCTCTCCTCCAACACACTCACCAGCCAGTCCTCTCCTCTCGCACCACCACCACCACTACTGCTGCCGCTGCTCAGAACATCACCTTTAAAACGTAACCAGTGACCGCGCCCTCCCTCCCTCTCTCCCTTCTCTCTAAACTAATTCTTTGTCTTACTAATAATTAAGTCCAGAAGTTTGCTGTTGTATTCCTGACGTCACGTGAGATAGGAAGTCTCAGATCACGAGAGGATGAGGAGGTGTTTTTTTTTATTTTTTTGTTTTTGTTTTTAATTCAAGTCCCTCTGATTACCTTTTTCCGTCTCTTCCTGCCCTCTCCTGCCCCCTCCGCACCCTGTACCTCTCCCTGCCACCCCACCCCACCTTTCCCCCTTCCCCCTCCTCCTCCTCCTCAGGCTAATTTTTTGTTGGTTTAAGTAATACTCATAAGGGTCATTTGAACAGGTCAGATACAGTACAGGTAGCGGCATTTAAAGTCTCAAGAACATATGATGAAATTGACACACACACACACACACACACACACACACAGATAACCCCTCCCCCACCGCCCACACAAACTCCTTCGGATTTTCAGTGTGTGTGTGTGTGTGTGTGTGTGTGTGTGTGTGTGTGTGTGTGTGTGTGTGTGTGTGTGTGTGTGAGGGGAGACGGAGCGAGGAGCGTGCAGGCGCCAAGGGGGAATACGGGACAATAAAACAACGTGTGGCACCACTTCTGACTGAGGCCCTGTCTGCTGGTGAAGTCTGTCTGCTGGTGAAGTCTGTCTGCTGGTGAGAGTGTCTGTCTGTGTCTGCTGGTAAGGGTATCTGTCTGTGTCTGCTGGTGAGGGTGTCGTCTGTATGGTCTGGTGATGACAAAAAAAAGTGTCTGCTCTCTGCTCCTGCTTCATGCTACCATCTCTCCTACTCCCCTACTCCCTCCTACTCCCCCCCTACCCCCCCCCACCACATATGGACACTAACGATACAAAAAATATCGTCTTTTCTAAAAAATAAGCATAATTCTGACTGAGACTATTTGAGTACAGGCCATTACCCTGTGTGTGTGTGTGTGTGTGTGTGTGTGTGTGTGTGTGTGTGTGTGTGTGTGTGTGTGAGTACTAAAGTGTGTGTGTGTGTGTGTGTGCGTGTTTGCTTTTAGAATAATTATGAATGTTGATAACACACTATTAGGAGAGAGAGAGAGAGAGAGAGAGAGAGAGAGAGAGAGAGAGAGAGAGAGAGAGAGAGAGAGAGAGAGAGAGAGAGAGAGAGAGATACACCGCTGTTTCAATTACTCCTATATCAAACCAGCAACAGAAGCGCCAGTATAATCACCAATTACACTATAATTACTCACAGGCAGTTAACGGGAGCTTCTAAAATTATCACCAGTTATAATGTCTCATGTTATTACCAGCGTGGTGAGGGTATGGTGACTGGTGACGTGTATGTATGATGACTGGTGACGTGTACGTATGGTGACTAAAGTGTATGAACAATTACAAGTATGCATAAGGTGACTCAGAATGTGCCTATGTATAATGAGTTGTGATGTGTATACCGGTATGTATGATAAGAATATAAAAATACCATACCTAATCATACACACAGACAGTAATGAACATCAAGATGGCTGCCAGGCGGGATATAAACAGACTATATAGGTGTAGGTCAGGTAAGGTCAGGTAAGGTCAGCCAGAGAAAATAGGTTAATTTCCTGGCGAATTTATCATGACGGAAAGAGAGATAGAGGGGGAGGGGAGGGATTTAGCTTGGAGCGGAGGGGGGATTTATCTTAGGGGAGGGGAAGGGATTATATAGGGGGAGGGGGGTTTATTTTTAAGGGAGGGGAGGGGGTTATCTTTGGGGAAGGGGGAAGGGATAAGGGGATAAGATGCAGTACTGTTCTACGTTTCATAGTTTCACGAGTTAATTTATCCCTTTTTTTTTATGTAGGATGAACGAGGTAATGCAGGAGGAGCTAAAGAGCGGGTTATTCCTGGGAAACAAAGGCTCGGGAAACAGGAAAGCATCACAGCGCAGGAAACAGACGAGGGAAGTGTAGGGGAAATGAAAGCACAGGAAACAACAGAGTAACACAGGCGTTGAAAAAGAGCCTTAAAATCTCGGATAACAGCTGAGCAATAGAAGCGCTGGAAAAAAAAATGAGCAGTAAATGAGTGAAAAGCAGCATCACCAGGAGCAGCAGCGGGGAAACAGCAGAGCAAGACAGCTTTAGCGGAGCCATCTGCGGGATAAATGTGTTTGAGGTAATGAGGCGGGTTTTGCCCCCCCTCCCTGGATCAACCTTCGCCTCTCTCAACGTTGCCGACCCACACATACACCAAACTTCCGGGACCTACACACACACATCTGTTCGTACATACATATATACATAAACATACATAAACATACACACGGTCGTAAAACTGTCATCGTGCCACCCTTGAGCCCCTGGAATGATCCCTGAAGTTTGGGGAAACCTGAGAACTATCGGGTCGTTACCGCGTGTTAATCAGGGCTGTGGGACCAGGGCGGGGATCCACACTACCAATAAGAAGGCAATCGAGCCATCGGGTGCAGAGCTGTTGATCGGAAACCTCTGGCGTTAAGGGACAGACAGACAGACAGACAGACACACAGAGACAGACAGACAGTTAATGTGTACCCCGCTGCGCTGCTTGGGAACCACGGGTGTGAAATGATTATGGAAGCACACTACCCCTCCTCCCCCCACACTCACCCCTCCTCCCTCCCCCACACACTACCCTCCTCCCAACACACACTACCCCTCCTCCCCAACACACACTACCCCCTCCTCCCCAACACACTACTCTCCTTCTCCCCAACACACTGGGCCACCCCCTCCTCCCCCCACACACTACCCCTCCACCCCCACACACTACCCCCTCCTCCCCAACACACTACCCTCCTCCCCCACACTACCCCTCCACCCCCACACACACCCCCTCCTCCCTAACACACACTACCCCTCCACCCCCCTCAGCCACACACTACCCCTCCTCCCCACACACTACCCCTCCCCCAACACACACTACCCCTCCCTCCCCACCCCCACCAGAATCCCCACGACAATCAAATTCAAACAGATCACCAGTTTTCAATTTAGAACCACAAAAACCTTACAGTTTCAAATCACAGCTGAAACACACGGCAACACGCTTAATGTATGCAATATGACAGGCGAGTGAGATGAAAAATATTCACACTGCAGTAACAAAAACAACCAATTTGCAAATGCACATGCAATATTCATTACCTGTATTATACCTGTTACACCTCTCCCTCTCTCTCTCTCTTTCCCACCTGACACTCCTGATAGCTCTGGAACATTCACGATAGCTCTAGAACATTCACGATAGCTCTAGAACATTCACGATAGCTCTAGAACATTCACGATAGCTGTAGAACATTCACTATAGCTCTGTAACACTCACGATAGCTCTAGAACATTCACTATAGCTCTGTAACACTCACGATAGCTCTAGAACATTCACGATAGCTCTAGAACATTCACGATAGCTCTTCAACACCCACCACAACAACTACGACCCCCCACCACAACAACTACGACCCCCCACCACAACAACTACGACCCCACCAGAAGAACTATGTACGACCCTCACAAAGGATTTTCAGAAGAGTAAATCAGGAACCTCCCGGCGGTGGACAATTTAATCTCGTGTGAAAACAAAATAAACGCATGACTCAGATGCAGCCTCCACCTCCTCATCCACCTTCATCCACCTACATCCATCTCCTCCACTTTCATCCATGTTCACCTCTACCTTCATCCACTTTCACCTCCACTTACATTCATCTCCGCCTCCACCTTCATCCACTTCACTTCCACCTTCATCCATCTTCACTTTCATTTACATCAATACTCCACCACCTACTCCCACAGTTTCATCCATCTCCAAGACCCTCACCCACCACTATCCTCCACTCCATCCTCCTTCCACCTATCCTTCCTTCCACCCATCCTTTCTCCCCCCTCCTAAGCTCCTGCCAGCTGTGCCATCCTCCCCTCCCCCCCTCACCCCCTCTCTCATCTGATCCAACACTATAAGATGAAAAAATATCCTTGTATCTTCTCAACAACGATCTGTATATGTTGTTTGTGTTGTGTTTTGTTGTGTTGTTGGTTGTGTTGTGTTACTGTTGTGTTGTGTGCGTTGCGTTGTGTTGTGATGCGTTGAGTTGTGTTGTGTTGCGTTGTGTTGTGTTGTGTTTTGCGTTGTGTTGCGTTGTGTTGTGTTGCGTTGTTGTGAGTTGTGTTTGTGTTGTGTTATGTTGCGTTGCGTTGCGTTGTTGTGTTGCGTTGTGTTGTGAGTTGTGTTGTGTTGTGTTGCGTTGTGTTGTGTTGCGTTGTGTTGTGAGTTGTGTTGCGTTTCGATAACATTTAACAACACATAAGATTTCACACCGTAACAATAACATCAACACAATCGTAAGAATGACGTCATCAGAGTAAACAGAGCAGGTTGGAGTAGAGCACAAGGGAAGACTTAACGAAATATGACAAAACGTCTCCCTAGAGTTGGCTTCTTCGAGTTGTTTCTGAGAGAGAGAATTAATCTGTAAGATCAGTACTTGACCAGCCTCTGATAAGATCAATGTAAGTCTCATCCTCTCTCTTCTCTCTCTCTCTCTCAATGACAATCTCCGCCACATCGACACCAATCAAGGCTCCAGTCCAGCCAGGGTCCTGTTATGCATGGTGACGTGGGCCCCAGATCTAATGGGCCCCAGATCTAATGGGTCCTAGATTTAATGGGTACAAGATCTAATAGATCTAGATCTAATGGAATAGAGTCCCAATAGGCCTAATCCTAATAGACCCTGTAGCTTGTCAACTTACAAGACATGAGAGAGAGAGAGAGACAAGCGTGTTGGTGTGATAGCGGCAGGAGGCTGGCTGACTGACTGCACCGAGCCAGCTTCTAAACACAATCATAACCCTGCAACCCCTACTGTATGGTAAACACACACACACACACACACACACACACACACACACACACACACACACACACACACACACACACACACACACACACACACACACACACACACACACAACACCCTCTCTCTCTCTCTCTCTCTCTCTCTCTTTTCAGCGCCAGTTGCCCCGTAGGCATTCTGAAGCAATTTCCTGTAAGTGATATGGGTTATTTACCTCTGTCACACTCTCAAACACTGCTCTATTTTTTTGTAGTGTTTTCACCAGGTAATGTGTAATATAACTTCTGTCATTCCTGTTATAACATAAACACATATTTACCCTTAACACAATTATAAACACATATTTACCCTTAAAACACAATCATAAACACATATTTACCCTTAAAACACAATCATAAACAACATTTTACCCTTAAAAACACAATTATAAACACACATTTACCCTTCAAACACAATCATAAACACACATTTACCCTTAAACACAATCCTAAACACATATTTACCTTAAAAACACAATCATAAACACATATTTACCCTTAAAACACAATCATAAACACATATTTACCCTTAAAACACAATCATAAACACACATTTACCCTTAAAACACAATCATAAACATATTTACCCACACAATTATAAACACATATTTACCCTTAAAACACAATTATAACACATATTTACCTTAAAACACAATCATAAACACATATTTACCCTTAAAACACAATTATAAACACATATTTACCCTTAAAAACACAATTATAAACACATATTTACCCTTAAAACACAATCATAAACATATTTACCCTTAAAACACAATCATAAACACACATTTTACCCTTAAACACAATCATAAACACATATTTACCCTTAAAACACAATCATAAACACACATTTACCTTAAAACACAATCATAAACATATTTACCCTTAAAACACAATCATAAACACACATTTACCCTTAAAACACAATCATAAACACATATTTACCTTAAAACACAATCATAAACACATATTTACCCTTAAAACACAATAACTTTACCCTTAAAACACAATTATAAACACATATTTACCCTTAAACAATCATAATTACCCTTAAAACACAATCATAAACACATATTTACCCTTAAAACACAATCATAAACACATATTTACCCTTAAAACAAATTATAAACACATATTTCCAACACAATCATAAACACATTTACCAAAAAATCATAAACTGTTACCCTTAAAACACAATCATAAACACATATTTATTAAAACACAATCATAAACACACATTTCCTTTAAAACACAATCATAAACATTTCCCTTAAACCAATATAATTCCTTTAAAATCATAAACCACATTTGCCTTAAAACAATTTAACCTATTTACCCTTAAAACACAATCATAAACACATTTACCCTTAAAACACAATCAAATATTTTTACCCTTAAACATCATAAACACATATTTACCCTTAAAACACAATCATAAACACATATTTACCCTTAAAAACGCAATCATAAACACATATTTACCTTAAAACAATTTACCTTAAACACATTAAAACACATTTTATAAAATCATAAACACACATTCCTTAAACAATCATAACACATATTTCTTAAAACACATATTTACCCTTAAAACACAATCATAAACACACATTTACCCTTAAAACACAATCATAAACACATATTTACCCTTAAAACACAATCCTAAAACACATATTTACAACATTTACCAAACAGAGAGAGACAATGAACTCATGGCACCCGACCTGGTCTTCAACATCCCGAATGACACTGATGATACCCGGGAGTGCCAGCAGGAGCGAGGTGGCACTGGTGGGTGATAGGTGCCACAGTGGGGTTGGGGGAGGGGGGTAGGGGAGTGGGAGATACACTGTGAAAGCCATAAAGCCAGTTGGTCGCTCACCCGCTTCCTGGTGTGCACCTATAACATGATAACACACCCTATGTATATGTGTGTGTGTGGAGGGTGGAATGGTGATGCCAAAGACAATCGTTGTGTGGCTCAGTTCCTTCTACAATATGGGGACCAGATGCAGGATGTTGGTATTTGTACACACACACACACACACACACACACACACACACACACACACACACACACACACACACACACACACACACACACACACACACACACACACACCATACATTCTCTATTCTTTTTCTGTAGAGTGCATTTGGGCTCACTGTAGTGGAATGGTGGAAACCTTCCAGTAAGTCTCTCCAGTCAAGGGCGCCACTGATTCATGGCAGAGAGGTGAAAGAGCTTAGATAACCTTGATACAGTGAGTGTGTGTGTGTGTGTGTCCTTTCAACATGAGAATGGAGGGCTATATTATGTGGTGCCAATATTTCATAAGCTATGTTACATTACATCAAGTTAGGTTAGGCAGATAAACTTAAGTTGGGTTGGTTAGGTTAGGTTAGGTTAGGCTAGGTTAGGTTAGGTTAGGTTAGGTTAGGTTAGGTTAGGTTAGGTTAGGTTAGGTAGGTTAGGTTAGGTTAGGCTAGGTTAGGTTAGGTTAGGTTAGGTTAAATACACTCTTAGGTAACTGCTCGCCGCCTTCACCATCTCTTTCATCAAAAGTTGCTCTTATCTCAGACGGCTGCCGCGGTATTTACATTTTCATCCCCCAGTAATCATCGTCCACATCCCCGCCGCCCGGCCACTACTGCTGGGGAGACAACGAGCGCTGGCTGAAGGCTGCTGGAGGGACACACTGATAAACCTTGGATATACGATGGTTCCTGTGTTAAATTTTTCCTCGTAACTGGATATTTTGTCGTCAAAGGGTTAAATCATCATCGTCAAAGGGCTAAATCATCATCGTCAAAGGGTTAAATCATCATCGTCAAAGGGTTAAATCATCATCGTCAAAGGGTTAAATCATCATCGTCAAAGGGTTAAATCATTGTCGTCAGAGGGTTAAATCATCATCGTCAAAGGGTCAAATCATCATCGTCAAAGGGTTAAATCATCGTCATCAAAGGGTTAAATCATCGTCGTCAAAGGGTTAAATCATCGCCATCAAAGGGTTAAATCATAATCCTCATCAAAGGGTTAATCCCAGATACTAAAAGGACCTCAAAAGACCTTTCCACTAATCCTCATAAATAAATAAATAAACAAAAGACTCACTCTAACCTTAACCTAACAACCTAAACTAACTAACCTAACCTACGACACAAAACCTAAATTCTTAAAGGAAACGTAAGACATATTTCCTCGGTCGTAACAGGAGATATGAGAACGTGTCCAAAGTGGTGGTACGGGGTTTGCTTTGTCTAGTAACAGTGGCGATTAATGGGTCAATCTCGCGGTGACTGGTGAGAGAGGCTTCCCTGTATACATACTTTATAGGAAACCAATGACATATGCGTCGTTTATCGATTATCATGCCAGGTAAAGTGTGTGTGTACCTACAATACTGGGGAGAGTTATACACGAGTTTATATTTAAAATTCTTATTACTTTTCCTCCTTCCAAGATGTTAAGTAATCGTAGCCAATACTATTATAATTTTGTAGGTAAGGTTAGGTTAGGTTAGGTTAGGTTAGGTTAGATTAGATTAGGTAAGGCAAAGCAAGACTATAGATTAAGTTAGGTTAGGTTAGAGTAGGCTAGGATAAGTTAGTTTTGGTAAGGTAAGGTAAGGTAAGGTAAGGTAAGGGAAGGTAAGGTAAGGTAAGGTTAGGTAAGGTAAGGTAAGGCAAGGCAAGGTAAGGTAAGGCAAGGTAAGGGAAGGGAAGGTAAGGTAGAGGTGGAGGTAAGGTAAGGTAAGGTAAGGTAAGGTAAGGTAAGGTAAGGTAAGGTAGAGGAAGGGAAGGGAAGGTAAGGTAAGGTAAGGTAAGGTAAGGTAAGGTGAGGTGAGGGAAGGTAAAGGTAAGGTAAGGTAAGGTAAGGTAAGTAAGGTAAGGTAAGGTAAGGTGAGTGTAAGGTAAGGTAAGGTAAGGTAAGGTAAGGTATAGTTTCCGTCGCTTTGTGTCGTCTGAAAATAAAACGATACAGCAGTCGTGTTCCCAATACTTTCCCCTGACACAGTAAGTCTGGCGCCGAATAAACTGTCCGCAACCGCATAGTCGAGTAACCTACAGAGCTCTCTGGCTCAAAGACTTCGGTATCTCTAGCACCCAGGCGCCACACACACACACACACACACACACACACACACACACACACACACACACACACACAAGAGGATCGTTAACACCCAAGTACCTCATACAAGCAGGTACCACACACAAGCAGGTCTCCTCAGCACCCAGGTATCTCAGGTGAGCAACAACGAGGCACCAAGGAAGGGTTACCTGAGGAACCTGCACTCAGTCCAACACCTGGATTAAGACCGTCTAGCTACCTGGTGATGGGCAGGGAACCATACCATTACCTACTCTCCTCTTCCTCTCCTTCCTTTCTCTCTTCCCTTCCCTTCCCCTACCCTTTCTTCCTCTTTCTTCTTTTACAAACCCTTCTCTTCATTCACTCTCTTCCTCACCTTACTCTCTACATCATTCTTTCCTCTACCTTCCTGCCTACCCTCACTCCCTTTATCCTCCTCCTCCTCACCTCCCTCCCTAAACCCACTCTCTCCTCTCCCCATTTCCCCTCACTTCCCTCATCTCCTAAACATTATCTCCCTCACTCAACCCCTGCCCTGACATCCCCCCACCTCTTTCCTCCCCTTGTGCATTCACGGAAAAAACTTGTTTTTCATATTTCACGCCCAAGGGATTCAAGGTCAGCTCTATTCTCCACCCTGACAAAACCCAGGAACCAGGATGTTAAAAGTCGACGTGTGTGTGTGTGTGTGTGTGTGTGTGTGTGTGTGTGTGTGTTTTGGTGCTGGTTAAGTCAAAAATCAAGGCAGTGCTGACGAACTATTCGTCGGAAGCTGCCCATTGCCAGCTTGCCTGTACACACACACACACACACACACACACACACACACACACACACACACACACACACACACACACACACACACACACACACACACACACACACACACACACACAGCGGAACGGAGGAATTTCAAGCTTGCAGGTGTACATATCCCATTATGTATTAAGGTACAGGTATTAATAAACGGTCTTCATTACAACAGATTATACGAACATATCAGGCGTAGTGAAATGTTTACCCTGATGGTGAGTGTTTATTATGACGCAAGATGGTGTGTGTATGGTGATGTTATATTGACTCATGAAGGTGTTATTATGACTTTGTTTATCATGGAGTTAGTGAGGTTAGTGGCGCACACGAGAGCTAACTGTGATGACTGTTTTATGGGACAGGTCTACAGTGGTGTTAGTGGTGCACACGAGGAGCTAACTGTGATGACTGTTTTTATGGGACAGGTCTACAGTGGTGTTAGTGGTGCACACGAAGGAGTACGACTATCACCACTTGCTGGAAGGAGGTGGGGGAGAAGAGGGGATGGGGTAGAAGAGGGGATGGGGGGTAGAAGAGGGGATGGGGGTAGAAGAGGGGATGGGGGGTAGGGAAGAGATGGGGGTAGAAGAGGGATGGGGGTAGGAAGAGGGATGGGGTAGAAGAGGGGATGGGCATGGGGGACGGAGGGGAGGAGGGGGGTGGTGGTGGAGGGGAGGGCAGGAAGGGAAGGCCACTAGCACACCACTAATGCACCCAGCCTCCTCTTACTCACCACCCTCCCCCACCCCCCGTCACCTATCTCACACAGACAATGAAATTTATGGAACTGCTACCTACACTCGCCACGCCTCATATACACACATATGAACGGTAATATACGCACATCGAGAGTCATAGACATACATGAGCCAAAATATACACACAAGGAGAGTCATATATATATACATGACTCAATATTTACACACACGGGGAGTCGTATACACACAAGACCAACAATATACACACAAACGGGTTCGTATACATACATAACCTAACAAAAAACATACACCATACATCAACGCCACAACCGACCCATCTAACATTATACATACATAATATACATACCTACAATAACCCAACTCAAGTCATACACAATCATACACTATACACAGTCCGCCCACCGTCTTGCAGCTGCAGTACACCTTTACGGAGCCACCTGTCTGGGGGGGCTGTCTGTCTCCTCTCTGGCATTACCTGTACACTCCACATTTGGCATTTAATTTTCAGAGCTTAGGTGGTGTGGGTGTGAGGTGGTGTGGGGGTAAGGTGGTGTGGGTATAAGGTGTGGGTGTGAGGTGGTGTGGGGGTAAGGTGGTGTGGGTATAAGGTGGTGAGGGTGTAAGGTGGTGTAGGTATAAGGTGGTGTGGGGGTAAGGTGGTGTGATTATCCACGTTAATGATATTATACTGTAGCTACCTGGTGCATATAGGTGGTCATCTCTCTCTCTCTCTCTCTCTCTCTCCTGCTCTTCATCCCTACCGTCTCTTTGTTCTCATGGTGGTGGGGTTCTGTACACACACACACACACACACACACACACACACACACAGTAACCTTACCTCACCATACCACCTTAATACATAAATCACAATCAATCATACATATCGACCTCCAATAATACATACCTCCTATGTATCACGTCTCCCCTCACGACCACAGGATTACCAAATACCAAGTAATCTTACCTCATGTGGGATTAGTTACCTCGGGTGGGATTAGTTACCTCAGGTGGGATTAGTTACCTCGGGTGGGATTAGTTACCTCAGGTGCGATTAATTACCTGGTGAGTAATAAATTCACGGGGGGGGGGGCACTCGAGAAGGATGCCACATCTCTCCGGTCAGTGCCAATGACAAACCTGTGGCCCTGACTTCTGACCTCTTGACCTGCCATGACTCCAAAGCTGTGACCTCTGACCTCTTGACCTCCCATGTCTTCAAAGCTGTGGCCCTGACCTCTTAACCTCCCATGTCTCCAAAGCTGTTGCCCTGACCTCTTGACCTCCCATATCTCCAGAGGTCATAGTATTATCACAGTTTGTTGTGGTCTTGTCACATCATAAAGAGACCTGGTGTGTCCCATGTGACAAGATGGCGTTACATGTTAAGTGACATAGAAGTTACTTAAGAACTATCAAGAGTCACATGGGCCTACTTAAGAGCTATAAGCGTGACAGGATGCTACTTATGAACTCTTTTAAGTGTGACAAAGGACTTCATATCGAGTGTATTGAGTCAAGTGTAAGATGGAAGAACCTCAAGATTGGTAAAGATGATGGAAAACGTAATTGAAAGCTAAAAGGATGATAAAAACCAGATTATATTATGATATAAAACTAAAAAATGCTAAGATTACCATAGAAAAAGAACAGAAGCTAATAAAGCGAGAGAAAACTTATATATATATATATATATATATATATATATATATATATATATATATATATATATATATATATATATATATATATATATATATTGCAGTTGATAAAAAACGTTCTTGTAATTGAAAGTCTGGTAGAAAACGCACATAGCAGCTGTAACTTAACAAGGAATGCACACACACACACACACTTTCAACACATAAGCACACACACGTCACTCACAAATACCCACACACATACATACGTCACGCACACACACACACACACACACACACACACACACACACACACACACACACACACACACACACTTCAACACATCAAAAGCACAGACACGTCTCACACCCACAGTCATATGAGCGTGACAGGTGTACATGAAGGTGGGTGGCATACATAGCTCGTCTCACCTGATACCTCAGTGCCTACACGTCCTCCTTACCACCACTATCTCTGTCACCACCAACACTATCACACCACTACTACCACTACCACCACCACACACACCATCAGTACCCCTTCAAACACATCAATTCCTTCGTCTTCACTATCACCACCATCACCACACCCTCACTGTCACACCATCAGTAACCTTCTCTTCTGTCACACACCACCACCACCACTACTACTACTACGATCACCACTACTACAAAACTACAACCATTTCTACCATTTTCCAGGTCCCCCCACACACACACACGCAAGCACTGCCACTCTCCACACTTCCATTAATTCCCAGATTCCACCCTCCCTCCCTCTCTCCCTCCATCACCCTCTCCCTCCCTTCCCTCCTTCCCATTCTTTCCCTCCCTTCCTCTCCCAACCACCCTCTCCCTTTATCCTTTACCTTCCCCTCCCTCCCTCATCCTCTTCTCCCTCCATCACCCCCCTCCCTTCCTCCCTCACCCACCCTCTCCCCTCCCCGTCCCTAACCCCCTTCTCCCTCCATCACCCCCCTCCTTCCCTCCCTCTTCCCTCACCATCGCCCTCTCACCCCCACTCCCTTACCCACCCTCTCCCTCTTTCCTCAACCTCCCTCACCCTCAGCACCAGCAGAGGGGGGAGGGGAGGGGGAAGGGGAAGGGGGGGAGGAGGTGTTTCTCACAGGTTCATGAGGCAGTAGAGGCGGGTGAGGGTCGGCACTGCGCCAAATATCGTCGTGTGTGCGGTTAGCGTGACTCCCCCTCCCAACCCCACTCCCCCCTTCAATGGTGGCTGTCACGACTCCCTCACACTATAACACGCACTACTTATCTACTCTACACCCACCTACCGTTAATAACTACACCCACTTACTGTTAAAACTACACCCACCTACTCCAACTACACCCACAAAAATCCTGATACCACCACACACACACACTACAATCTACACCTACACGCTAGTCTCACCTGTCCTTATAATTACCAAAACCTGTACCTCACTGATGACCTACCGCCCCACGGTCTTGTAAGGTGTCTGGGCCAGGAGGCAGTAGACCAGACATCGCTTCCCCCTCGAGCTGGCTGTGAGGCGCCCAGTTTCCCTCCGTCCCTCAGCTACACGTAACACGCAAGTATGTCGATATTTTATCCCTGTCAGATCAACTTAACATCATCCCTTCACCATCGTCACTACCTTCTTTTTTTTCTTCTTTCAATCACCAAGTTATGTTTTCTTTGAACAATTGGTGAACAGTCGTGGAGAACATTTAGTTGGTGTTATTAATTATGGAGAACAGGTGAACAGGTGAACTTTTCCATCGGGAGGTACCTGAGCGATGGTAATTTCAGTTATGTATTTTAGTTTAGTTTATTCCGGTGTTATTATTATTATTACCTCCCCCCCCCTCCCCCGGGTTACATCACCAATCAATAAGGTCTGCCACTAGAGTCGACCGCTTCCAGACGTATAATTACCAAATCTAGGAAAACTGGCAGGGGTGTTAGGGGATCCTTGGCCCTTTACCACCACCCCCCTTCCCCTGCTTGCACGGTCATGCAATCAATACATATCGCCAGGTACGCCATGAAGAACATGCAGGAAACAAGTGATTCAAGAGCCTCCAACTCTCTCATCTCACGTGACCACACAAGACCCGCCACACCTTCAGCCTCACCTAACCCACCCGAGGTCTCCATTATATTTATTACATTTATATTTAGACTTGGGCGTGACCAGCGGCGATGCATCAAACAAGCAGATGACACCGTTAAGGATGTGCTTGGCTGGAGACTTGGCAACAGTGTGGAGCACTTAGGACAATCAATAGGATGTCACGCGCACGTTGCCAAGGCCGGAGGGTGGGGGAGGGCGCCAGGCTAGCGTTCCTATCTTACACTATTTGTCGTTACTTGTTTCATCAATACAGCATCAGCACCGCCTGGCTACCTGCAGTAGTGTCACAGTATGATACGATGTCAGCGTGACACTATTTGGAACCACCGTAACTGAGGTCCATTTTCTGTGTTGGAGCCGGCGAGATTGTGGTCCATTCTCTTTAACCCAGACGGTAGACTCGCCCAGCGCTCAGCACTGGTCAATATCCGGGTCAACACCCTTCAAGGTTAACACCTTAATTACACACAACACTTGTGCATGTTAACACACACTCAGGTACAGTATTACCAGAGGCTCCTGAAAAGCATTTACGATAAAACTGTTTCACCCAAGTACTTAGTTACCCATGAGACTTGAAATAACACAGAGTAAATATTACAAATACCTTGGATGGTCCTCACACGTCACCTGCAGGACTTGGACTACAGTAGATATTATCAATAAATGACTTACGGGTGTACTGGAGTGGACAGCACACCTGCCGTCACGCCACCCATCGCTGGAGACAACAGACCACACTCACCTGAAATCAATAAGAGAACAAATTAGATCAAATTATTTACACACATAAAATATAGAGTACATAATATAAACACGTTTCTCTCACTACGTCAGCTGAGAAAATACAATTTTATCATTCGTTTTCTATACTTCACATCATTTAAGGGTGACTATACTAGATATATTATTGTTCAACCATAAACCTAACCCAGTAAGACAAATACAAATATATTAGAGAATATAAGAGTTGAATAAAACAATAAGACAATAAGTCACTTTTGTGGGGTTTAGTCAGGATACCTAAATAATGAATTACTTTTACTGAAAGATAAATCCATTGTGTGATTCTACCTACGTTTCCAAAGAGTAATTAAACCATACAGTAAAAAATTGGCGATTAAGTAAGATTATCACAGGTACAGGAAACACACATATATATATATATTCTTAAGTAATTACCTGATATTAAAGGTAAATTTAAGAGGAAAATTATGTACATCAACAAATTCTTTCTTGCATTGGGAGATTTTAAGTAACAAACCCAGGATAATATTTTGATAACTCCTGTTTTAGATACTCCAAGTACCAGAGTTTATTAAATAAATTCAGTAACCATAAATTATCCCAAGAGTAACACACAAGCTTTCAATATTTAGTTACAAAGAAGAGTCAATATATAAGGGACTTCGACACACTAGAAATATCATAGTCTCCCCTTACTGATAATTCCATGGAAGAAAGTGGGTATGGCAGCCTTCGTGCACCACAGAAAATGGGCCAAAGTATGTGCATGAAGCTGTTTGTTTTGACCTGATACTCGTCTAATTCTTGTCTTAATCTAATTGTCTTAATATGATAAATAAACTATGAGGTAAAATATTCTGATGTTTAAACTATTAGGAAAAGATAAATAAAGAAAACGATTACAAACACAGTTACACATAAACACTTGGATATAAATACTCTCAATACACAAACACACATCCACACACACACTCGATACACAATCACCTCCACACACACACACACACACACACACACACACACACACACACACACACACACACACACGGTAAAAAATGTCATCAAACCTTCCAAAAAAACGTCTAATAATCAGATGTCAGTCAGAACCTACGGAATACATTAATGGAAAGACATCGTACAGACTGGCAAAAGTTACAGTCAATCTATGGAACCAATAATCTTACGTAATTTCTGGGATTATGTAATGTTATTCTACGTAATAACTATTCCATGTCGCGTTATGAGTATCACCTAACATAATTCACCTCACTTAATCAAGCTTAACCTAATCTACCCTCACGTATCTTAATCTACCAAGCTTACTTTAACCTAACCGAACCTAACTTGACCATTACAGAAATTAACAATAAGTAAGAGAGAAAAAAAAACAGTGGCGAGCAAGTCCCTAAGAGTTTATGCACCTGGGTTGACCTTCATAAACAACACCTGACCAGTACCCCCTTATCACTATACTTGACCAGTACCCCCTTATCACTATACTTGACCAGTACCCCCTTATCACTATACTTGACCAGTACCCCCTTATCACTATACTTGACCAGTACCCCCTTATCACTATACTTGACCAGTACCCCCTTATCATCACTATACTTGACCAGTACCTTATCACTATACCTGACAGTACCCTTATCACTATACTTGATAGTACTTATATCACTATACTTGACAGTACCCCCTTATCCTATACCTGACCAGTACCCCCTTATCACTATATGACCAGTACCCCCCTTATCACTATACTTGACCAGTACTTATATCACTATACTTGACCCAGTACCCCTTATCACTATACCCTGACCAATGCCCTTATCACTATACCTGACCAATGCCCCCTTATCCACTATACCTGACCAGTACCTTATCACTATACTTGACCAGTACCCCCCTTATCACTATACCTGACCAGTACTTATATCACTATACCCAGCCAGGTACCCCCTTATCACTATACCTGACCAGTCCCCCCTTATCTATACCTGACCAGTACCCCTTATCCACTATACCTGACCAGTACCCCCTTATCCTTATACCTGACCAGTACTGCCCCCTTATCACTATACCTGACCAGTACCCCCTTATCACTATACTTGACCAGTACTATAGTGAGTGAGTCCCCGTGTTTGTTTACTCTCCTTGAAGCTTCCCATTACCACCTCTCCCGCCACACACACACACACACACACACACACACACACACACACACACACACACACCTGCGACAAGCACACACACACACACCTGCGACCAGCACTTTCGCCTCCTTCACCTGGGCGGGTTTTGATGTGTGTGTGTGTGTGTGTGTGTGTGTGTGTGTGTGTGTGTGTGTGAAAGTGAAGTGTGTCATCATTAAAATGCCTCCCTCGTGGGGCCTGTGGGCACGACGTAGCCACCATGGCAGCCGCCCCATACCAGGAAGGACATCACGCCGCCGGCAGGAAGGTGAAGGGTGGGAGGGAGGGAAGAGGAGCATGGGGGGAGGGAGGAGACGAAAGTGAGGGGTGACGGGATACGTGAGGGATGGGAGAGGAGAGGAAGGGAGGGGACAAGGGCAGGGGTATGGAGAGAATGGACGAGTTGACGGTCAGAAGTTTTTCGTAAGATGGCAGGTCAATGGGTAAAGAAAACGCTTAAATTGACTTTGGTAATTATATTTTTTAAATAGATTGGGCCAAAAAGTGTCAAAAATAAGGGTTAAAGTTGCTAAAACGTCACGTGACTGCGAAAAGCTCTGTGATTGGCTGTGGCGTCACTGGTTGGGGCGAGCCGCCCAGCGGGACGACAGCCAGCTGTGGTGTACATGTGTCTTAATCGTATTGTAACCGACCCAGAGAGAGAGAGAGAGAGAGAGAGAGAGAGAGAGAGAGAGAGAGAGAGCACGTGGTCCTTTTAATGTTTACACAATTAATCAAAGTCCGCCTCAAGCCATATGAAGGTATGCTATTCACTGGAGCCTCTCTTAAGGTGTGTGTGTGTGTGTGTGTGTGTGTGTGTGTGTGTGTGTGTGTGTGTGTGTGTGTGTGTGTGTGTTTTAGGTAATAAGTCGTGTTAAATCTGTCCGTAGTTTTGTAGACACGACGTCCTCAAACTTTTACGTGTAACGACAATAATAATAATAATAATAATAATAATAATAATAATAATAATAATAATAATAATAATAATAATAATGTCACCGTAAAATATATACTGAGTGTTTCCGTGAAGCACATTCAATATTCTGTTGGTAAATTCGGTACAGTATACACAGCCATTAGTGTGTGGAGCAAAGTTTTTACGACACGACACACACACACGCACCCACGACAAACACACACACACACCCACGACAAATACACACACATACACAAACACGCACACACCAATGACTAGCAAACATAGGGTAATATGTGTCATGTGTCAAACCAGGATCATATGACACGCACCAAGTCAAGGTATTCCGTGTCATGTGTCAAACTAGCCTCACATGACACGCATAACGCCACAAAATAACACGTGTCATATTCAAATTACTTCCACTTCATCAACGCAGTGCACGAGAACCTGACTGGTGTACCAATGGGTGTTGGGGGTGAGGGAGGGGAAGGGGTGAGGAAGGGATAGGGGAGGGGGTAGGGGAGGGGAGGTAGAGTAGGGGAGGGGAAAGGGGTGAGGGAGGTAGGAGGAGATGGGGGAAGGGAGGTGAGGGAGGTAAGGAAAGTAATGGGGAAAGGGAGGGGGTATGAAGGAAAAGTAGGTAGGGAAGAAGAAAATGAGAGAGAGAGGGAAGGAGAGTCTTAATTGCCGTGGTGTCCCTCAGGTGGGCGTGACACCGCACCAACAGTACTGGACATTTAACTCAATTACCAGAGGGAGGGTTTGTGCCCCCCATCCCCCCCATCCCCTGCTGTAGCTCTGACATGAAGTTCCTAGTAGGGATCAGATTCTCTCACACTGCACTAGGGGTCGGTTACAATACGATCAAGACACACTCCCATCATAACACCTTCAATTAACTATACACATAACCAAAAATAATTACACCTATGCAAACACAAAAAAAACACAACTCAAAAATCACAAAAAATCACAAAACAAAAACAAAACACAACTCACAAAAACAAACACAGGATCTCTTTATAAAACAACACCTTAATAAAACCTTTAAAGAAGATAAGAACAACGTAAATACGGATAATTTTCACGTAATAATTGCAAAGAAACACATGAGAAATTAAAGAGACAGGATCGATGATGAGACACAACAGAGCCTCAGCAACACGCCATGGAACACACACACACACACACACACACACACACACACACACACACACACACACACTTTAATATATACTGTAACTCTTGATAATATACAACAAAGGCCAGACAACTAATTTAAGTCACTATTCTCACGCCATATTGCAAGTGACTTAAGAACGAGGTGAAGTCTTACACAACTGAGGAATATGACTCACCACACACACACACACACACACACACACACACACACACACACACACACACACACACACACACACACACACACACACACGTATATATAATAATGATAATATGGGATGAGTCAGTCTGTCAGTCAGTCAGTCAGTTTGGTTGTAGCCTCTTTTCAGGTGGAAAAGTCAGAGAAAAGATGAGAAAATTTTTGAAAAGTATAAATAAGGAATGAAAAGTTAGTTACAAAAGTCAAGAAAAAAAAAGGAAATAAAAATCGAAAAATTCATAAAAACAGGAATAAATACAATAATAAAAGCTCATAGGAAAAAAGTCAGGAAAAAAGTTACAGCAAAAAAGTACCAAAAAGTCACAAATTTGGCTCCGTTGGGTTGGGATGGGTTGGGTTGGGTTAGGTTAGGTTATTTTTCGCAACCATTTTCCTCTATTCCTCCAGCCGTCCACAGGATTAAAATGACGTCAATGAACAAAGTTATTATTAAACCGAGTACAAACTAAAGCCGATTAAGTTACAATTATTCCAAAAAAATTTTATGGCTACAGTCGGATTAAGTATCAAAAATGGTGTACACGAGGATTTTAAAATATATTTGAGAGCGGAATATTGAATTTATTTTGGTGAAGAAAATAATTACACCTGGTTTTATTTATTTTAATTAATTGAAGACGTAAATGACTTTTTCTTAATTATTTTAGTAATTTCTTTTGTAATTATTTTTTTTGCTATTCTATTAAGCGTTATTCGTAACTTATCCTTTCCTAAACTAACCTCAATTATGATATGAAAAAAATTATCAAGGCCCTGGGATTAATTAGCTATGACCTCTGTGTGTGTGTGTGTGCGTAGACTCATTCTCACGCCAATTGTGTCACTTTGGGGAGGGGGTAGGGAAGGAGAGGAATGGAAGAGGGAGGGAGGGAGGAAGGGAAGAGTAGGAGGGAAAGGAGGAGAGGAGGGGGAGAGAAGGATGGAAAGGGAGGAGAGGAGAGGAAGGAGGGAAAGCTACATCGTCCCCAGTCACACACAAACACAGCCACTAAACAGGTGTTCCATTATCATACCGGCCACACCCCACACCTGTCCTTAACCCCGTCTCCCTCCTCCTCCTACCGCTGGCGTGTACTGTCTCGCTGTCAACCCCCTACCACCAGCCCTCCCCCACACCCCCATCACCAAGAGTCTGTTAAAACTGTTACTCCACTCTACTCCACACCTACACTTATTTCCACTTCAAATAATCAACAAAACACATGTCCTCGCCCACCACTCCACCGCCACGCCCTTCAACGACATCCCCCCACCCCCCCATCCACCCCACCTCACCCCACCCACCACTCTACTCCACCCCACCTCACCCCACTCCCCCATCCATATGACCCTCACAATGACGACCTCTCACGCCCTCATAATGTGTCAGAGGGCAAAAGACTGGCACTGTTAAGTTTATTAATTGTAATTAGTAGTGGGCGGTGGTTATTATTACTGATGTGGGTGGCAGTGTGTGTGTGGTATTGTTGACCACACCACACACACACACACACACACACACACACATCGTATGCCTGGTCACACTAATATATACACGAGTACACCACAAACACACCACACGCACACACACACACACACACACACACACACCACCACACACACACACACACACACACACACACACACCTTACTCAATATCCCTCTTTCCTCCTCCTTCCCTCACATGTGCGGTGTAGGTGCTTTGGTGTACAGAGAGAGAGAAACATACACGCGTAGTTGGGAACATATATATATATACAGGTGATACCAGCAGAGGCGACACGTGCTGCACAGGTGAGAGGATGAGATCACCACCTGAGCAGCCCCCCCAACTAACACCTGCGCCACACGTTACCTGTCTACCTGTCATAATTCACTCACTGTATCCCCTCCCTCTCTTGCCTCAGTCCCGTTACACCGTCAAAATTATAGAGCATATGACAGACAGACAGACAGACAGACAGACAGACAGACAGACAGACAGACAGAGAGACAGACACAGACACAGACAGACAGAGAAAGCATTAACTGAGGATCACCTGAAGAATCTCCACCCCCAGCGTCTTCGTCAGGTGACTCTTGACTGAGAATACTGAATCAAGAGTGAATGACTGGAGTAGCTTAATGTTTACATCCTTCTAATGGCCTCTGGTGATAGTTGGGACAGTACACGAGAGTCAACAACAGCAGAGGTAGAAGGAGGAGGAGGAGGTATAGGAAAAGAGAAAGAAGTAAATGAACAGCAAAAGAAGGAAGAGGAAGATAGAAAGGAAGATGAAGGTGGAAGGGGTAAAATGGAATAATGAGAGGAAGTAAAATAGGAGGAAAAAGAAAAACAGCAAGAAAAAGAGGAGAAGGAAGACGAAGAGGAAGGACAGCAACAGCATCACTAACATCAGAACAGCACGACTTTTTCCCCCTCCTCCTCCCCCTCTTCTTCCCCCTCCTCCTCCCCCCATTCCTACATAAGCTCAGGTGACCTCATACCCGCCCACGTGTGTGTGTGTGTGTGTGGGTCTGACCAGGTAACACTCCCACTAACGCCCACCTGAACCACCGCTACTCACCCTTGAAGACACAAACTTCTCCTCAACACCCTCTACACCGCCTCTAGTGGCTTTTAAAACACACACTATCATACTAAATTTAATAAGGTAAATAATTATACTTTACATCAAACCCTTACCAATATATTCAAACACAACTAATTTAACTTTTGAAACATTTTATATACTTTTAATACACTCACAAAACTTAAAATATACACCTAACCCACTTATAACACTAATTCTATATTGTTAAAATGCAAAAATATACGAAGTTTGACACCTAATACAACTCAAAACACTAATTTCAAACCTGTCATACATAAAAACATATACTTTTACCTTTTTTCCTCACAATGCATAGTTTCAAAATAATAAAAATAATAAATTTGGTCAAAAATTACAAACGCCCCAACAACCAATAGTTTCTGGCGTAGCAAAAAATATACTATAGTTGACAAGCGCGTCTTTCATCCCGTCACATAACGCTTCAACCACACGTAAATACTTTGAATTTGACGTTGGTGGTGGGGAGTGGATGCTGGTAGGTGTGTGTGTGTGTTGGTAGATGGTGGTGGGTGGGTGTAGTGTTGTGCTGGTAGTAGGTGGAGGAGGGGGGGGTCTGCGGTAGTGTTGTGGTGCTGAGTGATGGGTTGCGTGTGGTAGTGTGGTGGTGGCGTGTGTGTGGTAGCAGGTGGAAATGTGTTGATGCAAAGTAGTGTGATGGTAGATGGTGGCGTGTGTGTGGTAGTATAGTGGTAGGGGGGTGGTAGTGTGGTAGTAGGGGTGGTAGTGTGGTGATAGTGAATGGTAGGGGCACGGTAGGTAGGGTGGGGGGGGCAGGGGGTGGCAGGTAAGTGAGACAAGTATAGCAAGCGAGGTCTATATCAGTCCTTGACCCCCTCCCACCCTCGCCTAGTGAGCTCACCGCTAGATTTAACTAAATGGTGACTGAGGAAACCAAGGCAAAAGGTGAGAGGTGAGGGACAAGACGGAGGTGATGATGGTGACCTGCGTGGTGAGCGTGAGGAGAGCAGGTAGGAGTGGTGGTGGTGGTGTGGTGACCTGCGTGGTGAGGTGAGGGAGTGGGTGGGGTGGTGGTGGTGGTGGTGGCCTGCGTGGTGAGTGGGGAGAGCAGGTGGGAGGTGGTGGTGGTGGTGGTGGTGACCTGCGTGGTGGTAGAGGAGAGCAGGTAGGATGAGGGTGGTGGTGGTGGTGGTGACCTGCGTGGTGAGAGATAGGGAGAGCAGGTAGGAGTGGTGGTGGTGGTGGTGGTGGTGAGCATGAAGGAGGAGGAGGAGGAGGAGGAGGAGGAGGAGGAGGAGGAGGAGGAGGAGGAGGGCAGGAAGGCCAAGGATAAGTGGCAAGGAAGATGAACAAGGAAGACACTGGAAGACTGATGGCTAACAGAGAGACACAGAGGGATAACCATGACAACAAACACAAAACAAGGGAAACAACGAGAGAGAGAGAGCTGGTAATATCTGGGAATGGACTGGCGCTCGTCAAAAGATCTCCAGTACACAATCGAGGCACCCTATCGACCCAGCTGTAAATATGCCCGTATATAACACTTAAGTGTATTTACTCTTATAGCACTAAGACACACCCTCCCCAGTCCTCCTCATACTACCGGAAACAAAACAGTGAGGGATAACAAACATGCAGTACTACTAGTTCCTTCCTTCTTCCTTCTCCCATTTTGGAGTGGAACGTGTGTGTGTGTGTGTGTGTGTGTAAAGCCAGAGATAAGAGATACCATAGTTCATTTATTTTCACCACACACACACACACACACACACACACACACACACACACACACACACACACACACACACACACACACCAGGTGACGGAATGACTCTGAACACGAGTGGACTGGAAGACGACGGAGAAGAGAAGGGAAATAAAACGTTGGGAGAAAAAGGAAGTGGAGGAGAAGAAGAGAGTGTATATCGTAACGGAGGAGGAAGAAGGGGCAGAGGGGAGAGGAGAGGGAGGGATGTCATGCAGGTGGTGGTGGTGGTGGTTATGTAGGTCCGGCAGGTGAGGCCGTAAGGGGGTAACAGGAGGAATGGAGGAGGCGACAGGTGGGGTAGGGGGTGGAAGGTGTGTGGGGAGGGGGGAGTTTATGGAAGGGGGGGGAGATGAAAATGGAGAAGGGCGATAGAATTCATGGGAGAGTAGTATTGACATGGCAGGGGGAAGGAAGATGAGTGGGATGGTGTAGGTAAAAGGGAGGGAGAAAGAGGGAAGGGGGGACTGAGGCACCACTACACACCTGCTCACCTCACCTGCATACTAACAACGTGTCTCACACTGTCAACACAACCCACGTCAAACAACTACGAAATTAACTTTCCCTAAATTATCACTACAGCCAGAAAAAAATAACTACGTAATAATAATAATAATAATATAATAATAATAATAATAATAATAATAATAATAATAATAATAATAAATAATAATAATAATAATAATAATAATAATAATATAATAATAATAATAATAATAATAATAATAATAATAATAACAATAACAATAATAATAATAATAATAACAATAATAATAATAATAATAATAATAATAATAATAATAATAATAATAATAATAATAATAATAATAATAATAATTAATAATATAATAATAATAATAATAATAATTAATAATAATAATAATATAATAATAATAATAAATAATAATAATAATAATAATAATAATAATAATAATAATAATAATAATAATAATAATAATAATAATAATAATTAATAATAATAATAATAATAATAATAATAATAATAATAATAATAATAATAATAATAATAATAATAATTAATAATACCCACCTGACAATTACTAACAGTACAATGAATGAACCAATTAACAGTGTAATGTATGTACAGTATGTATGTATGTATGTATGTATGTATGTATGTATGTATGTGTTCAAGGCCAGGTCAAGGAACAACTAGTCTAACACTCATCTCCATTCCCCTGCCCCCTACCTCCCTGCTGCTTGTGTGGCGTGGCCATTGGCGGGGAAGGTGCTGGGATGTGTGTGTGGGTGGCGAGGGGTGTAGGGGCATGTATAAAGGGGGGGGGAGGCGTGGGTGGTAGGTATGGGGCCATGGGGAGGGGAGGGGGGCAAGAGGTGGTGGGGTGGGCAAGGTGGGTTTAGGGACAGTGGTTTGAAGGACCGGTGAAGTGATTTTGTTGTGGAGGTGGGCAGGATGACAGAGAGGGTGGGTAGTGGTGGGCAGGGAATGTTAGAGGAGGCAACGGAAGGGCAAGCAATCAGGGTAGAAGTTTGAGTAAGGATAAAGGGGTGTGGTGAAGGAGGAGGGAGAGGGGGGTGTAGTGAAGGAGGGGGGTAGGAGGAGGGGTGAGAGGAGGGGGGGGGTTGAGGTTGAAGCGTAGGTGGGTGGGAGAGACGGTTAAAAGGTCAGATGAACAAGAAACATGTGGGTGGGTGTGTGGGTGGGTGGGTGGGCGGGTACGTGGGCGGCCAGGTTATGACAAGGACAGAGCACCGTGTGGGTGGGCGGCAGAGTGGGGGAAGGAAGAAGATATTAGCCACACACACACACACACACACACACACACACACACACACACACACACACACTACACCACACACAAATCCACAGCCACCACAAGATGTCATAACCCAGCCTCAAGATTTTGCAGAGGAGAGGAACCACAAAGCCACTTCCTGCCTGGCTTTGGTATGAGCACCAAGCTCCAAACCAATTCTCTCTCAAGGTGATGTCACCCATGTAATGCTGTCACGGGCAGGTGGTGGCGGTGGTGGAGTGGAGGAGACTCATCACCTCAAAGATGCCGACGAAGAGACGAGCTGGTGGTGGTGATAGTAGGGTGGTGATAGTGGTGGTGGTGATAGTGGTGGTGATAGTGGTGGTGGGTGGTGATAGTGGTGGGTGATAGTGGTGGTGGTGATAGTGGTGGTGGATAGTAGGGGTGGTGATAGTGGTGGGTGATAGTGGTGGTGGTGGATAGTGGTGGTGGTGATAGTGGTGGTGAGTAGTAGGTGGTGATAGTGGTAGGTGATAGTGGTGGTAGATAGTGGTGGTGATAGTGTGATAGTGGGTGGTGATGGTAGGGGATGGTGGTGGTGGTGATAGTGGTGGTGTGATAGTGGTGGTGGTGATAGTGGTGGTGGTGATAGTGGGTGGTGGATGGTGGTGGTGGTGATAGGGTGGTGGTGATAGTGGGGGTGGTGATAGTGGGGTGGGTGGTGATAGTGGTGTGTGTGGGTGGATAGTGGTGGTAGTATAGTAGGGTGGTGATAGTGGTGGTGATAGTGGTGGTGTGATAGTGGTGGGTGATAGTGGTGGGTGGTGATAGTAGGAGGGTGGGATAGTAGGGGTGGTGGAGGTGGTGGTGGTGATAGTGGTGGTGGTGATAGTAGGTGGTGATAGTGGTGGTGGTGATAGGAGTGGGATAGTAGGGTGGTGATGGTGGTGGTGGTGATAGTGGGGTGGTGATAGTAGGTGGTGAGGTGGTGGTGATAGTGTGGTGTGGTGGTGGTGATAGTGGAGTGGTGATAGTAGTGGTGGTGATAGGTGGTGTGATGGTGGTGGTGGTGCGGTGATAGTAGTGTGGTGGTGGTGATAGTGGTGGTGGTGGTGGTGGTGGTGGTGGTGATAGGGTGGTGGTGATAGTAGGAGTGGTGATAGTAGTGGTGGTGATAGTGGTGGTGGATAGTGGTGGTGATAGTGGTGGTGATATGGTGGTGGTGATAGTGGTGGTGGTGATAGTGGTGGTGGTGATAGTGGTGGTGATAGGGGTGGTGGTGGTGATAGTGAAGTGATAGTGGTGGTGATAGTGGTGGTGATAGTGGTGGTGGTGATAGTGGTGGGTGATAGTGGTGGTGGTGATAGTGGTGGGTGATAGTGGTGGTGGTGATAGTGGTGGTGGTGGATAGTGGTGGTGATAGTGGTGGTGATGGTGAGGGGTGGGTGATGTAGTGGTGGTAATAGTGGTGTGATAGTGGTGGTGATAGTGGTGGTGGTGATAGTGGTGGTGGTGATAGTGGTGGTGGTGATAGTGGTGGTGATAGTGGTGGTGGTGATAGTGGTGGTGATAGTGGTGGTGGTGGTAGTGGTGGTAGTGATAGTGGTGGTGGTGTATGGTGGGTGGATAGTGGTGGTGGTGAGGTATATGGTGGTGGGTGATAGTGGTGGTGATAGTGGTGGTGGTGTGGTGGTGGTAGTGATAGTGGTGGTGGGTGATAGTGGTGTGGTGATAGTGGTGGTGGGATAGTGTGTGGTGATAGTGGTGGTGGTGATAGTGGTGGTAGTGGTGGTAGAAGGAAGGGGGTAGGGAAGGAACAGACAAGTTAAGAAATGGAAGGTGTTGTGTGTGTGTGTGTGTGTGTGTGTGTGGTGTGTGTGTGGTGTGTGTGTGTGTTGTATGTGTGTCAGTAAACGTGACTAGGTGCGTGCATGGGTGAAGGTCAGGCAGGTCAGCAGAGGTCACCAAGGCACTAAGACACGACCATCACGACCTGTTGCGTCACTACCACCACCACCACACTGACCTCCCTCAGACAACATCCTTTTCCTTCCTTCCCTTCCCTTCCCTTCCTTCCCTTCCCTTCCTTTTTCCTTCCTTCCCTTCCTTCCTTCCTTCTTCCCTTCCTTCCCTTTCCCTTCTCTCCTTCCTTTCCTTTTTCTTCTTTCCCTTCCCTTCCCTTCCTTCCTTCTCCTTTCTTTCCCTTCCCTTCCCTTCCTTTACCTTCTCCTTCCTTCCTTCCTTCCTTCCCTTCCCTTCCCTGCCTTCCCTTTCCCTTCTTCTCCTTCCTTCCCTTCCTTCCCTTCCCTTCCTTCCCTTCCCTTCCTTTCCTTTCCTTTCTCTTCTTCTTCCTTCCTTCCTTCCTTTTCCTTCCTCCCTTCCTTCCTCTTTCTTTTCTTCCTTCCTTCTTCCCTTCCTTCCTTCTCTTCTCTTCCTTCCTTCCTTTCCTCCTTCCTTCTTCTTCCTTTCCCCTTCCTTCCTTATCTTCCTTCCTTCTTCCTTCCTTCTTCCTTTCCCTTCCCTTTGCCCTCATTGACCTGTTGAGGACACCGTATGTTAAGAAGGGAGAGGATAATTTATGTGAGAAAGTTCAGGAAGGAAGAGGAAGAGAAGAAGGAAGGGAGAGAAGGAGGAGGAGAGAAGGAGGCGGGAGAGAGAAGGAGGAAGAGGGAGAGGAGGAGGAGGGAGAGGAGGAGGAGGAGGAGGAGAAGGAGGAAGAGGAGAGGAGGAGGAGGAGGAGAGAAGGAGGAAGAGGAGAGGAGGAGAGGAGGGAGAGAAGAAAAGAATAAATGGGAACCAGGAAGAGAAAAGGAAGAGGAAGAAGGAAGGAGAACGAAGAAAGAGAGAGAGCAAGGAGAAGAGGGCGAGAACGAGGGCCAAACCAGTTCCAGGGTGGAGTGTGGTGGTGGAGGGTGATGGGTCGAGGTGATGGGTGGAAGGCCGGAGGTGGAGGTCCGGAGGTGGGTGGGTGGAGGAGGAGGCGCCAACAGGGAGACGGAACAACACACGGTGAGGGGCGTAGGAGAGAGAGAGAGAGAGAGAGACAACCCACCAACTATCAGGTTTTTCTTCCTATCCTAATACAGTAAGGTAAGGTAAGGTATGTAAGGTAAGGTAAGGTAAGGTTAGATTAGAGATTAGATTAGAATAGGTCAGGTCAGGTCATGTCAGGTCAGGTCAGCAGGGGCACGATGACCTAACACAATAATCCTACAAACGAAAGAAATTGATTACGTCGTCGCCACTCGTTGCTCCCAGACCAAAACAGACCGTGAGATCCAGGTACAAGGGGGGTCTGGGGTTGATTTTCTTGAGATATAAAAACCAGCTAGAAAATCAATCTACTTTCAACATGCAACACTCAGAAACGATGGACCTGCATGTTGCATTTGATCATGTCCAGATTTCTAAGAGTTTGTATTGCTGGTTATCTGTTTTTCATAATATTAACCTAACCTAACCTGACCTGACCTGACAACATTAACCTAACCTAAACTTTAACATGACTTGTACTTAACCTAACCCTTGGATCGGGGCACAAGGTTATTTAACATTATTGCGGTCTCTCTCTCTCTCTCTCTCTCTCTCTCTAGTGCCCTCTCAGTACATAAGACGTGTGGGCGTGCAGGCAGAGGTGAGCATGGTGCTAGAAGGGTATGGGACATGTGGGCGTGCAGGCAGAGGTGAGCATGGTGCTAGAAGGGTATGGACATGTGGGCGTGCAGGCAGGAAGTTTGTGGTGCCAAGAGGTTCATGAGGGGGTTGGAGGCAGTGGTGGGCGTGGTGCCAGAAAGGTGTGTGTGTGTGTGTGTGTGTGTGTGTGATGAATGCCAAGGCCCGGATGACACCTCCACGCCCACACCCTGCCCAACACGACACTCGCCAGGTGTAGTGATATTAACCACCTTGAGAGAGAGAGAGAGAGAGAGAGAGAGAGAGAGAGAGAGAGAGAGAGAGAGAGAGAGAGAGAGAGAGAGAGATGTCAAGTGAGTGAGTGAGAGGAAGGGAGAGACAGTGAGAGAAGGTAGGTAATGAGTGATGAGAGACCCGACACCTGTAACAAGATGGAGGAGAGGAGAGGGTGAGAGAACCAGGTAGGTTGGAGAGGAGATAAAGGAGGCAAGATAAAGGGTGAGTGAGGGGAGAGTGAGGGAGAGTGAGGGGTGAGTGAGGGGTGAGTGAGGGAGGAAAGGTCACGACTCACTCCATACACTGATATACCAGATAGGTCACGTGGCTGTTATGTTCCTCCCCCACCTATTTGTTACCGTCACTCACCGCTGTTACCCACCATCTTTCTCTACCATCCTTCACTATTTCCTTCCTCCTTCCTTCCTTCCCTCACACACACACACACACACACACACTCAATACATGTAAACACTCCCACTGTCAAGAACTACCTCAAACAACTTCATTATCTGAGGCCTCACGATGGAAAGAAAGAGCAACGTTCACACACAAGCCACAATAAGGACACATCTGTACATGATAAATGAGACGTGCTTTCTACCTCCATGTGGTAGTTGTGTTGACAAAACAGAAGTGGTGTTGGCACTGTCTGGCACTGGTTGAGGAAGCGCATGTTAGAGCCTCCTCTTGCCAACTTCCGTGCCAAATACTGTCCTTAACTGTCAGTTGTTTTAACACCTTCCACCCTCGGGTAGTTGCAGTGCCATGGGTAAATTCCATAACGAAATGTAAGGTCATTCAGTGTACACTATTCATTTCAGTCACCTAGTGTTGATGTGAAGAATCTCTGTTCGTCACGGACTATATTAAACAACAGAGATGTGTGTCGGTGGGTGGGTTTTGGTAGCGAGTCAAGACGTCCAGTGCCAAGTTGGCATCAGGTGGGAAAGTGATCAGTGCCGTGAGAGACCAGTGACCAGCCTGACACCACGCCCTACTAGAATGTTTTATCCGAGGCAGTACAGTACTTGGTTAGAGGTCATGAGTGGTCACAGCTGGTAAATGAGACACGGGGCAGGATTAGAGGCAACAACAACTAGTATGACTAGTCTTAATGTCTCAAGGAACACCGTAAGTAACCTAAGGAACCTCATCCATCGATTTGGTACCTGTGAGAGAGAGAGAGAGAGAGAGAGAGAGAGAGAGAGAGAGAGAGAGAGAGAGAGAGAGAGAGAGAGAGAGAGAGAGAGAGAGAGAGAGAGAGAGAGAGAGAAAAAAAAAATCTATAACCACAAAACAAAAAATATAACAAAACACAAAGAAAAGAAAAAGAAAAGAAAAATAATTACAAACAACACGACAATAACCCGCCCTCTCCACCATGACGTCAACACCCCCCACCCCCCATAATAACAAAAGCGACTTACAGTAAACGTTGAGAAGAACAAAAATTCACCATCATTACAAACCATGGCCAGTCATGCAACACCCGCTGGCCATGAACACAATAATGCAACATACAATAGAATACAAGTTGGAAATAATAACACACTTACTGAATATATTACAATACACAATACAACAAGAGTGGTAATACAACACAACAGGAAGACGATACAACAACAGGAACAATAAAAATAGAGTGACAATACAAAAATACAACAATAAATCGGATACATTAACACACAACATCGACCTTATAGACTAATGACCAATAATGACACTAATTTACCTGCGTCTGTCATAATTACTTACACCTGAGACGGGTATAAATGACCTCATTTTTATTTTTACGTACATGTGAATTTGGACATATACGCACACCAACTTACACACATACACTTATATGAACTTAAATATGTACCTACACGACCTACACACATACACAAATAAGCACTCACGAACTCATATACACACACACACACACACACACACACACACACACACACACACACAAGGGAAAATGACCTTTCCTATTAGGTCAGGGTGACCTTTTTAACAAGGTTAATGATAGTAAACACGAACAGCAGCAACACAGTGACAAGCCACATATACGGGAAGGTTCTCGTAGGGAATAGTTGACGTGGTAAACAGATAGGAATATGACCTTAATTATGACGTCACTCTTTGTAGTCTCTCTCTCTCATACATTGCAAGTTGATGTGAAAGTGAGTTGGTGAATATGCGTGTGTGTGAGAGAGAGAGAGAGAGAGAGAGAGAGAGAGAGAGAGAGGAATCACCACTCAAATCTCTCTTCATCACAAACCTACGGGTCCCACTGCACTATAACCCCGTATTAACAACCCCGCTCCCCCACCCACCCCACTCAGAAAACACAGACCCGTTCATTACTGTCTCAATTAACGCCATAACTCAAGGTGGGGTCTCACACACACACACACACACACACACACACACACACACACACACACACAGTACGTATTATTGTGCACATTATAGCGACAGTATGTAGAGCGTGACAAGTGACCTCTAGCGGTTCATATAAGAGACGGTAATATAAATGGGACAGCTGGTTCATATAGACGTAATATAAATGGGACAGCTGGTTCATATAAGAGACGGTAATATAAATGGGACAGCTGGTTCATATAAAAGACGGTAATATAAATGGGACAGCTGGTTCATATAAGAGACGGTAATATAAATGGGACAGCTGGTTCATATAATGATAAACTGGGACACGTGGCTCCTATAAGAAACACAAATACCTCACATAACCAAGCATACTGTATATATGGGACAGTACCTATAAGAACACTATATTTATATCTAATGAACCGCCTATTTATAAACGCCCCAGGTAAGACAGGGTAGTCCTATACCATGAGACGTTGAAGTATACAGATATATAAAGGTATATCAGTAGGCCTATAACAAAGCCTAATGGTGTAAATTGTTGAGGGGGATTTTTCATATCTCATGGGATCTGGTGTCGGTAATCAGAACTCAGACCACAAACCTGATTGGTGGACCACAAATCACCGAACCCAACCTGAAAACACCTGTGTAATTAACCTACAGAGGTGGCTTAATTTAATCTAACCTTTGGAGCTGACCTAAATTAACTTAATCTTCAGAACTAACCTAACCTAACCTGGAGAATTAAACTAACCTAAACCAACCTAACCAATGGAACTAAATTAACCTAACCTAACCAAACCAATAACCAAACCAAACCCAACCAAACCCAACCTAACCAAACCTAACCAAACCTAACCCAACCAAACCCAACAACCCAACCAAACCAACCAACCAAACCTAACCAACCAAACCAAACCTAACCAAACCAAACCTACCAACCTAACCAACCTAACCACCAAACCTACTAACCTAACCAAATAACAAACCTAACCTACAAACCTAACCAACCAACCACAAACCCTAACCTAAACCTACAACCAACCTAAACCAAACCTCCACCTAACCAAACCTAACCTCACCTAACCCAAGACACCTACAGAAGTAATATCGTAAAAGAATATCATCATTATTTTTCTAGCCTGTGAGTCATAATATAAACAGGTACATTTAGCCTTTGATTTTGACGGTGCGGATATTACGTACACCCACCGTGCATTATGTGGGGTGGGTCTGGGTGGGTGTGGTGGGGTGGTGGGGGTAGGTAGGAGGGGGAGGATGGGGTGTGGTGGAGGGTATTGGTTGAAGGAAGGAAGGAAGGAAGGAAGGAAGGAAGGAAGGAAGGAAGGAAGGAGACAACACCAGTATTTTTTTCTGGTAGCTTGCGACACACACACACACACACACACACACACACACACACACACACACACACACACACACACACACACACACACACACACACACACACACACACTGTTCAAAAAAGTCAATTGGAAAACTCTGATAAACAATTACATTTATCTCAATATTATTCACTCCTGCCCCTTCCTTCCTAATTCTCACTTCTTCTCTCCTCTCACTTCCTGCTATTCTATCATCCCCTCTCTCTCATTATACATTATTGGTGTTCTTTTTCCTCCTTGTTTTAATTCCTCTCTTTCTTTTCTTCCTGTCATTTTACAATTCAGTGACGCGTTTTGTTTTGTTTTTTTTTCTTTCTTGTCTTCTATTTTATCTCTTCCTCCTTCTCCTCCTTCCTCCTCTTCTTCTCCTCCTTCTCCTCCTCTCCTCATACCGTCTTCCTTCAACACCTCTTGAGCCACTGTAAACAAACACTGGGGTCAGCAGCTGATGACATACAAACACACACACACACACACACACACACACACACACACACACACACACACACACACACACTCTTCTTCTCTCTCTCTCTCTCTCATAAATAAGCAGGGAGCCAGGTAACAATGAGTACAATGTCTTAACCACTTTGAGTACAATGTTTTAACCCTCTGAGTACGAAGCCAACCCGAGTACAATGTCTTAACCTTCTGCGTATGATGTCTTAAGCCAACTCTTGAGTACAATGAATTAACCCCATGAGTACAATACCAATCCCAGAGTACATATCGTTTATCAATACATATATAGTTTACCAATAACTATATACACTATATCACCAAGGTGTCATCTTGAATCTTCAAAGCCTGAGGGTTGGCGACTACGGCCCACCAACACGAAACAGCCCACCGGATATATGTAAATAACTATGCGATGTCAAATATGGATACAATGTAACCAATAGTATTTTAAGTTCATGGAAATCGTTTATACATACAGACAGAGACAGACAGACAGACAGACAGAGCTTCTCTATATACCCCCACCTCCCAACCTTAAAAGAGGTGGGGGGGAGGGTAATTATACACTTACCATATACAAAGTAATTAAGCGTTTTAAAAGTCCCCATTCACCGTTCATTAAAATTAAGTCATTAATTTTATACAGCTTAGTTATTACTGTAAACAATTAGGGTTAGGAGCAATATATAATTAGGACAATAATTACACCAACTATGGGGTAATTTGTACAATAATGATGCAGTAATTAAGATCACGTAGCTACCACAGTCGAGTTGGTTATGGCGGCAACTATCACAGCTATGTATGTATGTATGTATGTATGTATGTATGTATGTCTGTATGTATGTATGTATGTATATATGTATGTATGTATGTATGTATGTATGTATGTATGTATGTATGTAAGGGACTTGCACATATAAAACAAATAAATAAAAACGACACTTGTATCTGTACTCGTCTTCACACTAGGTTCTGTACTTACTATGTACCTGTACCTGTTCTTTCATCAGTACCTATACCTGCACTAGTACCTCTACCTTCACTAGTACCTCTACCTTCACTAGTACTCCTACCTGTATCTAAATTATCATGAAAGACACTTAACTGAGGCAGATGTATTGTGTATCGTGGGTCTTCTGCACCACACTTTATTTAAATATGAATAGGTAGTCCCAGTTACCTGCTAGGTAGTGAGGAGGGAGAGGTAGTGAGGAGGGAGAGGTGAGAGGAGGGAGGGAGGAGGTAGTGAGGAGGGAGAGTAGTGAGGAGGAGAGGTAGGAGGAGGGAGAGGTAGGGAGGGAGGGAGAGGTAGTGGGAGGGAGGGAGAGGTAGTGAGGGAGGGAGAGGTAGTGAGGGAGGGAGAGGTAGTGAGGAGGGTGAGGTAGTGAAGGTGGAAGGGCTGAGTGGGGGGAGGGGGGGGAGAGTAAATAGATGATAGCGTGCCACACACTATGGCCAGGAGGAGGAGGAGGAGGAGGAGGAGGAGGAGGAGGCCCACACGTGATAGTAAAGACAGCAACCAGCAAGACACTGTGTCCTGCCCTGCTACCTCCAACACAAATAACCACACATCAAACTCATCACCCCTCAAAAAAGGTAACCCGTCCCCACACTACCACACATCATCACCACCACACTCTCCTTACTCACCACACACACACACCTCACACATCACAAACACACACACACACACACACCTAAATAAATGCAATCTCTTTCAAAAACACCAATCCCCCAACCACAACACGCAAAGACACAATCTAATCGGAAAAACATATATATTCCCTCAACAAACACACACACACAGCCCCGTACGTTAAACAATAGCGGCCATAAACTAAATTGAACGTCCTGATTGGCTTCCTCGATGTTATGATCAAATCTGCCAGTCACCATGACGCGACACATTCTGGTAAACAATGAAACAACGGATCATATTGAGGTGTTATAACGGGTGTCCACAGCTGCCGTGACACACACACACACACACACACATTGTTCAAGTCTTTAGACACACACACGCTCTGTACACATCTTTAAACACACACACACACACGCTCTGTACATCTTTAAACACACACACACGCTCTGCACGTATATTTAAACACACACACACGCTCTGTACACGTTTTTCCAACACACACGCAGCACACACGCTCTGTACACATCTTTAAACACACACACACGCTTTGTACATCTTTAAACACACACACACGCTCTGTACACATCTTTAAACACACACACACACACACACCCTGTATACATCTTTACCTGTGAATTCGCTAATAAATCCCAACAATAACATAACTATAACATGTTCTTCAACGTTTTGTGAACAATTGTAACAACGACATTAATATAACACAATAACAACACGTGCACATTTATGACTGAATTTTGTCACCAGTTTCAGAATCACAAAAAAATATTATTACAAGGAATAAAAAAAAAATCTTATCACCCCACAAAAAATAAATAAATAAATAAATATTAAAAAAGCAAATAATAAAATAAATAAAAAATAAATGAAGAAATAATAAAATAAATAAAATGAAAAATAAAAAATAAATAAAAATATAAAAAATAAATAAAACAAATAAAAAACAAAAATAAATGAATAATAAAATAAATAATAAAATAAATAGTAAAATAAACAATAAAAAAATTCCTCACCTGTTGTTTCTCCCAGAAGGTGAGGAGTGTCACCTGGCGGGTCTCGTGTAGTTGGTCACAATAGAACAATGGTGACCTTTTGTGTAGCTCCTAACAATGGTGACCTTTTGTGTAGCTCCTAACAGTGGTGACCTTTTGTGTAGCTCCTAACAGTGGTGACTTTCCTCCCCCTGGCATCACCCTGACCTGCTGACTGGCCCTAAACATGACCCTAACCACCTGCTGACTGACTGACTGACCCAAGACTCCTGCTGACTGACTCTAGATATGACCCCGACCACCTGCTGACTGTTACTGAACCAAGACATGACCCTGGCAACCTGCTGATTGTCTGAGTGACCCCAGACTTGACCCTAACCACCTGCTGATTGTTCCTGACCCTGGCATCCCCCTGACCACCTGCTGACTGACTGATTGGCCCTAGACATGACCCTAACCACCCGCTGACTATCTGAATGACCCTAGACATGACCCTAACCACCTGCTGTCTGTACATGACCACCTGCTGACTACCTGACTGACCCCAGACCTGACCTTGACCTAACCAACTTCCTCTTCCTCAACAATCAAAGGTAATTATTGAAGCCCAACACTGCAGGTAGCCTCCCCCCTCACCCCTCACCCCCCCACCCCCACAAAGTTCCTCCCCCAGGCACCATTCATTACCGAGGCCGTTGTTGTCTGAGGCTTCGTAATGGTGGACTCAAGTGAGACTAAATGACCAGGAGAGAGAGAGAGAGAGAGAGAGACCCACCCTTGAAAAATCATCCATTAATCAGGTAAGAAAATACAGGTCTTGGTCGGTGGTAACTAAACAATGCCCAACAAACGCCAATACCCGGCAGGCAACAAGGGATCAACAGCTTGTTTCATTCTGGGAAGTAAACAAACAGGCAAGACGAACAACCCTGGTGGTGGTGGGGACGGGGACAAAGGCAACTGAGGTCATCTTCAAGGAAATGTGTCCGAGCTCCGAGATTTTGCATAGTAAGTGAGCTCTCCCCCCCCCACCGCCCCCGGCCCTGCCCGCTACCTTCCCTCCTCCCTCAGATGGTCACTCAAACAGCTGGTTGGTCGTCTATTCACAGCTGGTCAATTACACAACTAGTCTACACATACATCTCGTAATACCACCCAATCAGATGGAGGGACACACACACACACACACACACACACACACACACACACACACACACACACAGCTCTAAAACATTAATTCCAATTCCGTGAAGGACTTTTGTTACCTGCCTGAGGGTGTGGCTGTTGACTGGAGAGCTTACCTGTTGGTGTGGGTGATGGGAGGGGTGAAGGCGGGGGTGGGGGCCGGGGAGTGGCCACTTTGCGGGCGGGGCAAGGTAGCGTCACCAGGACCTGCCCCACCGCCCAGTCATGGGAGTCAAAACGACGGATCACCACCAGCGGCATCCTGTAGGAGGGACCGTGATATTCCTGTCCCTGGCCCTCCCTGGCACCCTCCTCTGATACTATACTCCTCACCCTTGGCACTGTCTCCACCCTGGCCTGGCACTGTCCTTATCAAGTTCCTTTGTCTCCACCCTGGCACTGTTTTTATCAGGATCCCTTAGGCACTGAACAACCTCTTACACCGTCTCCTTGTGGCCGCCTCTTGGCACTCCCCTGACCTGACATACCCGGCTCTCCCATAAAAACTTCATGAGTGCCAACCCCGGGTCTGTAGCCTCATCAAAAACCTAATGGGGTCAGTTTTTATGCAGTTTTACACACACTTATAGAGGGAACACCTGGGGGCGATGTGATTAAATTCTGGTGACGGAGAAGCAAGCTGGGGATCACAACGACCAGTCAAAACACAGAAGCGAAATTCCAACAATAAATTTTCTTCCATTATTTTGGCCGAATTTATGAACCCAAAATCTAAACATTGTTATTTCGTGTGTGTGTGTGTGTGTGTGTGTGTGTGTGTGTGTGTGTACGGTAATCCCCACATGACATATACGACCGTTACCGTATTACGTGTGTACATTATATTATAGTCATGTGCACAATATGTTAACATGTGCGTATAGTGTGTCTGTTTTATGTATATGGGTATGTATGATCGTGTACGTAGTGTGTCTAGTTATATGCGTAGGTTTTACGTATGATAACGTATAATAACGCCATATAGTGAGAGTGTCTGCGTATACCATGCATGCAAGTGTACAGTATACGCCATGCATGGACGGGTCAACATGATGTGTATATACTGAGAAAAAATACAACCCGCTAACGTTTATATGTGACCGGCGACTAAATTACAGTTTATTCTTTAATCTGAATAGTTTATTTTAACCTTTGTGAGGTTTACGGTGACTGTGTGTGTGTTAGTGAACGGTAAAATAAAAACATTGTTAGTTTCCATTAAAACAAAAGAATGACGATATCTGCCACACAAAACTAATTATTGCGTTCGAGCACACCCCCTCCCCCCCCTCCATGCCTTCCAATACTATTCCCTATACTCTGTTTCACCACTTAATATAAAGAGCTGATAATAACACCACTATACAAACACAACATACGCTTTTTTCCCACCACAAATAACGTAACAAACGAGTTTTCTAGGACTTATCTATCAGCCTTGCCACAAACCACAAACACCCCCGACACAGGTCACTATTCTGGCCGGTGATCATCTTTTTCACACCAACAACACAAACTGATCACCAGGAACCTCGCCATCTTGGGTCATCTTCATTAACCATTAATGTCCTCACACACGTTACTGTTCCGGCTTCGTTAACGGTACCTCGCGTCACAAATTTCGTTACTTCGAGTCAAGAGGCACTAGAGGAAGGGAGTGAACACGCCACTAAGGCCTTCAAGAGTGCCAGAGAGGAAGGCATGGCACCCAGACGTCGAGGGGCCTCCTAGCGTAGCGTGCCACAAGACACTGACTTTACCCAACGTCAAGACCCTACCTGACCCCCTCTGACCCCACAACCGCGACGCCCCTCATCCCTCCCTCTCTCTCCTCCTTCTGCCCTTCACGTCCCCTACCTCTCCTCGCTCCTGACTGACCCTCCAGTCCCCCCAGTAATATCGTCCTCCCAGACTACCCCACATCTCGGCAACCCTCCTTAACCCCCCTCACTGACCCCTCACCCCTCCTGCTGTACCTTCGTCGCCGTCACCTCCAGAACGGCCCCCGTGGACAGGTAATTGCTCGGTTGGGGTGATTTCCGTTGGTGTAATTGTTGCACAGTTAGTGAAACTTAATGGCCGGGGGACAAGCATGATGATGGTGGTTGTGGTGGTGGTCAGGGGCGATGGTAGTAGTTGTGGTGATTTGGGAAAGAGGGGTAATAGTGGTTGTTGTGGTGATTTAGGAGAGAGGGGTGGTGGTGGTAGTTGTGGTGATTTGAGAGATAAGAGGCATTGGTGGTAGTAGTAGTGGTAATGGTGGTAGTAGTAGTGGTAATGGTGGTGGTGAATAGTGGTAATTTTGGCATAACAGGTACAATATACGAGTCAAATCAGTCAACATTCACTGCTACCTCTCCATAGTTCTTATTGGTCACTGCCACCTCGCCCTAGTTCTTATTGGTCACTGCCACCTCGCCCTAGTTCTTATTGGTCACTACCACCTCGCCCTAGTTCTTATTGGTCACTACCACCTCACCATAGTTCTTATTGGTCACTACCACCTCACCATAGTTCTTATTGGTCACTGCCACCTCACCCTAGTTCTTATTGGTCTGTCGCTACGTACTTTTATTATTATTTTTTTTTGTGTCTACATTCTCTGCTGTTAAATTAGAAATGAAAGTTGAAACACCGCCTCAGGTATTTAGCTATTTCTTGAACGCTTTGAAGACGAGAGGATAAATATCTTACAGAGGGATTAAATCATCATCTTCAAAGGGGTTTAATATCTTCTTCAAGGGGTTAAAACATCGTTCACAAAGGGTTAATACTTATATCACACACACACACACACACACACACACACACACACACACACACACACACAATCTTAGCAAACACTGTACTATTGCGTGAAGGAAATACAGTACAGAAATACCGGACAACTCACCAACTGCATCAATGATTCATAACTCCGGAACACGAATCTCTAATCGATTCATAACATACTTATCCCCGGTCACCTCTGGATAGAATGCAGGTAATTGACTCATAGTTCCACCTTTTCCCGGGAATGGAACCAAGACTCACCCCTCCCCTCCCCTTCCCCCCTTCACCGTCCCTGGTTCGATCCCCGGGAGGAAGTTTTATCCAGTATACCACAAGTGACCAACACAATAGTACACCAATCAGGCCCTCATACTGTAGTTACATCTTACGCCGGGAGTCGAACCCAGGACGTCGCGGTATCCAGTACACCACAGGTGGCCAACAGCACAAAGGTAAACACCACCGCTGGCCTGGGTCGTTATGGAGGCGGCAGCTCTATCTTGGTCAGACATAAACGCTCGTATATCAAGATTAGCCGAGGCGAAACGGGTCAGGTAGTCACGCGAGCAAGCACGGGCCGCCCATGCCAGCCAGCCAGCCACCCAAACTAACACCATATCGATAAAAAAACAGTCTATCTCTACTTCCGCGAGTCTCATATCACCACACAGATCTTGATGTAGCACCTCTGGGTTTACTCCTGAAGAAGACGACGACGGTGTGAGGGAGGGGAAGGTGACTTATCTTGTGAGACCTTGGAAGATAGAGGTGGTGGTGGTGGTGGTGGTGATGGTGGCGGTGATGTGTGAGTGTGGTGGACGCGGCCATCAGGAGAGGGATCAAGGGAGGATATTGCACAGTGATCTTCTGCAACAACCTCCATCACCACTACCTGACCTGACCTGACCTGACCTGACCTGACCTGACCTCCACCACCACCACCAGCAGCACAAACAACACACAGAAAACAACTTTATCAAATCATATAATTAATTTAGAAACAATATTACAGGTACAGGTAAAGAAACAAACACAGACACAACCACAAACATCAACAAACACAATTCTGCCACATGTCACGAAACCCGCCACTCACTGTACCAGGTGTAAGTGTTAGCGACTGAACTGTACATACAAGGACATTTATACCTAATACACACACACACACCCACACACACACACACACACACACACACACACACACACACACACACACACTTCAATAAATCATAATGGTCTCTACATCATCAAGGAAGTAACGTCAAAACAAACTTTCGGTGTAAATCAGGATGAGCGCGCGAGGTGTTCTGATCTCCCGGTTCACCCCGCGCGTGGTATTAATTTTCTGGTCTGGCACGAAGATCAGAAGAAGTATTTCGTTTTAATTATGGCCATGAGGTCGGATTCTTAAATACTCGTAGGGTAAATTATGAGACAAACGAAAGGATATTCGACCGGTAAAATGGCATCAGAATTAAACAGAGACTCTACATAAATACGCAGGAGATCGGCGTCTTAAGTGCTTGTAAGATAAATCACAATCCCTAACAACAAAATCACAATCCCCCCCACAAGGTCACAATCACCTCACTGCAATAACTATCGTAAACGAGTTATTGAGAATCGTGGTTTTTCCGGAACCGTAGTTGGTGATTTACGTTGTTTTTTGTTACTTGGTGTTGTTACGTGAGGCGGTGGGTGACCTTACCTCTATAAATAAGACAGGGTTGTGTTTTCTGTATCCAGGGGAGCGTGAGAGGGGGAGAGCTTGTTACTGCATACCTGGGGAGATGATGAATACATACATACATACATACATACATACATACATACATACATACATACAGGACGGTGACGCTAAGGGCCCAGAAGACTTTTAACAATCCACACACACAAACACACAAACACACACACACACAAACACACACACACACAAACACACACACACACACACACACAAAGACCGACTTACGAACCCAGTAAAACACGCGACGGAGGCAACAGATCCCCCACCTGAGACACTACTGACGAAGGTAAATCATGACAATATATCCGGAAGGTCTCACAAGAATAAGACAGACGCCACAAAACACGACACTGGTTAGGTTAGGTTAGGTTAGGTTAGGTTAGGGTGTAGTGTGGTGAGGGTATAGGGTGTGGTGTAGAGTGGTGAGGGTATAGGGTGTGGTGTAGAGTGGTGAGGGTATAGGGTGTGGTGTAGAGTGGTGGGGGTATAGGGTGTGGTGTAGTGTGGTGAGGGTATAGGGTGTGGTGTAGTGTGGTGAGGGTATAGGGTGTGGTGTAGTGTGGTGAGGGTATAGGGTGTGAGGTATAGGGTGTGGTGTAGTGGTGAAGGTATAGGGTGTGGTGTAGTATGGTGAGGGTATAGGGTGTGGTGTAGAGTGGTGAGGGGGGGTGTGGTGTGGTGTGGTGAGGGTATAGGGTGTGGTGTAGAGTGGTGAGGGTATAGGGTGTGGTGTAGTATGGTGTGAAGGGTGTGGTGTAGTATGGTGATGGGTATAGGGGTGTGGTGTAGTATGGTGAGGGTATAGGTGGGTGTAGTATGGTGAGGGTATAGGGTGTGGTGTAGAGTGGTGGTACAAGTGTCTGGTGTATATGGTGAGGGTATAGGGTGTGGTGTGGTGGTGAGGGTACAAGGGTGTGGTGTAGTATGGTGAGGGTACAAGGGGTGTGGTGTAGTATGGTGAGGGTACAAGGGTGTGGTGTAGTATGGTGGGGTACAAGGGTGTGGTGTAGTATGGTGAGGGTACAAGGGTGTGGTGTAGTATGTGGTGTAGTATGGTGACAAGGGTGTGTAGTATGGTGAGGTACAGAAGGTGCATGCACTATGCAGACGCGATAACACGAGGCAGCAGCAGTATAAGAGGAGAGTCAGGGGAAGGAAGAGTCAGGGGGGGGGAGAGGGAGGGAAGGAAGAGTCAGGGGAGGGAGGGGGAGGAGGGAGGGGGGGGAACAAGGGAAGGGAAGGGGGATGAAGACCCACAAGAGAATTAAATTAACTCAATAAGGCTTCTTGCTCTGATATGTCACCACCATTACCATCATCAACCACCACCACCACTACTACCACCCTGCCACTACCACCCCACCCCTTCTGTTCCTTCTTTGTTTTTGTTCTACCGCTAACAGGATGAGTATAGGGGTGCACGATAAACTAGCTGTCCATGGTAGAATACACAAATAATTATAATAAAAAATCCAACCACCATCACTACTACATTACCATCCACCACCAAACCAACATCCACCACCACCACCATCACCACCACCATCAACCACTACCATCACCACTCCCACCACCACCACCACCACCACCACCACCTACCACCAGCAGCTGCCTGTGTTAGGACCTCCCACCCTCCTGTACACTTACACACACACCCTAGGGAAAAAGTCCTACTATGTAATTTTTATTCAGAGGGCAGCCGTCATGCAGTGTCAGCCAACAACACCCCCTACACACACACACACACACACACACACACACACCCACCATCACCTAATCACCTATATGTCTGCGTCTCTCGAGGTTAACTACCGCCTTCCTCAGCATTATCAAGTCAGGTAGGGTGAACATCCCCCCCCCCTAACACCTGCTCGGCACTGAACAGACTCCACTCCAGCTATTTCAACACCTCATTGTTCCCTTCACAAAGACGGGAAGAGAGACACAAGTTTAGACTGTTCAAAATTAACCTTTGAACTTGTGGTATAAAAGGTGTTTTGTGTGTGTGAGTGAGTGTGTGTGTGTGTGTGTGTGTGTGTTCATTTGTTCAATTTTAACTTATAATGCCGAGGCGGGTGTGGTTGTGGGGAGGGTGTGGTTGTGGGGGGAGGGAGGTGTGGTTGTGGGGAGGCGTGGTTGTGGGGAGGGAGGTGTGGTTGTGGGGGGAGAGAGACGTGGTTGTTGTGGGGTGAGGGGGCAGTGGTTGTGGGGAGAAGAGACATTTGCCGAGGAAGATAAGAAGTAGCAGAGACGTGGAGAAAAGGAGAACAGGAGGAGAAAGACAGATAAAGAGACAATAGGGAGAGACGCGGATCACACACACCACCTCCACTACCTACCTTACATAGCAGCTCCACACCTCCACACACCTACCTCCTACACCTGCTCCACACCTACGAGACAACACCATACCTGCAAAGAACAACAAACAAATCAAAATCACTACGAGTTAAATTTTATATCCAAATACAAGACTATATTATACAACCTTACTCTTTATAACGTGACCGTGATATATGTAGTCTCCTCTATAACACGATAGTCATTTGTTATCAAGTGGTTAAATATTCCCCAAGACGATATGGTAACGTTATCCACTGAAGTAGTTAACGTTATAATGTGGGAAGGATAAAAATACCAATAACTAACAGTGCCAAAACAGTGCCAACTAAGTATAAAGAAAAGTGGCATTAACCAGGTGAGTTAATGAATGAGGCTGTCGAGCATAGGTGAATGCCACTATATGTTTAAAGGCCCACATTAACCAGGGTACGAGTTTAGGCTTCACCAGGCGTCAGATGGGTGCGACAGTGCCACAATAACATAAGTGATGATGAGACTACTAACGGTTGGTCGCCACACACACACACACACACACACACACACACAATAAACGCGGCTCACTTAGGGTATAAAACGAACAATGTATTATGTCATGGCCCTCACTGCCACCCACCTTCCTCAATTTAATAATAATAACCTTAGACCATAAGCCACTAACACCACAATGGCGTTGAGTTTAAAACACTTGAGGTGGTGGTGGTGGGTGGTGGTAGAGGTGGTGGGTGGTGGTAGAGGTGGTGGGTGGTGGTAGAGGTGGTGATGGGTAGTGGTAGCTGTGGTAATAGTGTTGGCTAGTGGTGGTAGACGTGGTGGGTGGTTACGTCAGCACCACAGTGGGAGGGAAGCTATTAACTCACATCACCTGATTTAGTCAGCCTGACTCACCCAGTGTGTGTGTGTGTGTGTGTGTGTGTGTGTGTGTGTGTGTGTGTGTGAGTGTGTGTGTGTGTGTGTGTGTGTGTGAATATAATTAAAAAACACATTACAGACTACACAGACTAGACCGTAACCGTCGGCGTAGGTGTTGATAACCAACGGAACAATTAACGATCAGGAAGGTATAACACAGCAACTGAGTCGAACTCACATTATAACCTGGCACTTCCCTCTCCTCCCCCCCAGCTGATAAATATTCACATCTTGTTTATTATCACACGTCCGGTCTAAGGGGGTGAGAAGGAGGAGATCAATGACCCTGCCTAGTTTCAAGAAAATTCGCCCACTTCCTCAAGAGTTATTACGTCCACATGAAGGACGGGCCAAGGACGGAACGGACGACGCGAGCCATTTCATAATATCTAGGGAACGTCATCAGGGATATTATTATGTAATAGGTGTATATAGAGTGAACATGTTGCGTGGCAGTAGCATTATAGTGTTTTGTGAGGGTGTGGTGGGCTGGGAGGGGCGAGGAAGGGTGGGCGGTGGGCGAGGAGGTGGGCAGTGGGCGGAAGGGTGGAGCAGTGGGCGAGAAAAGGGTGGGCGGTGAGTGAGGAAGGGTGGGCAGTGGGCGAGAAGAAGGGTGGGCAGTGAGTGAGGGAAAGATTGGGCAGTGGGTAGCGGATGAGGAAGGATGGGAGGAGGAGGGGGGCAGGGTGTGTGTGTGTGGGCGGCCAGACACAGTTCGTAAAAGAGTAAAAGACGAGTGACCACACAACGAGGTAATGGTGGCAGCTGCGTCTTCTTAACACACTGCCCCGCCCACCGCCCACCAGCGTCACGTATCCTCGCCCAGATGGTCGCGGCGACGCATGGGTGCATACATTGACACACACACACACACACATATATATATATACCTTATCACACGTACATACATACATACATGGGTAACAAATACACACAAAAACAAGCATAGACACTGTCATGATCATTAAACAAATACATACACGCCCACACACACACACATACATACAAAATCACACGCACACATAGATAAACACACACACACCACACATCCCATGTAGCCAATTCACAGAAATAAACATAAATTATTTTACAGGACATGAATCAGGGAGGACGCGGTGACAACCTTGTATACCTTTACACAGGTACACCTACACCCACACTCCTACACTTACCTCTCCCTCCCACTCACCTCTCACCTCCTACACTCATCCCTCTCCCTCCCACACTCGTCCCTTCACCATGTGTGGGCTGCAACATCACTCAGAACACCTGTCGCCCCTCACCACCACCACCTGTCTCCCATATTTAAATCCCTCCCACTTACTCTTCCCTTTCTCCTCTTCCCTCTTCTTTCCCTTCTATCATCATCACCTTTATCTCTATTTCAACTCCTCCCCTTCTCCTCCTTTCCCTCACACCTTTAACTCTTCCTGGTCTTCTCCTTCTCCTCCAACAGTCATCCATAATCCTTCTGCCTCCTTCCTCCTTCATCACCAACCCCCTCCCCTTCATCACCACCCCCTCCCCTTCATCACCACCCCCACCACTCCAGCCTCAGTGTGGTGACGGAGACCTGTATATAGCCGACAGGATGGACCAATGGACCTCGTTCCCGGTGCTGGTGGAGTGTTAGTCCACCTACAGCTACCCCACCTCCACCCAAGTGACGGCCCCCCACTGCCACTGCTAGAGGTGTGTGTGTGTGTGTGTGTGTGTGTGTGTGTGTGTTTGCCTTGGGAGAAACATAAGGAAGTGACGCCCTGTTTACATAGGCTAAACCCTCTGTATTGTAAATGAGGCAGAACACAGACTTAAGAAGGTCCGGTAGGGTGGAGCCTACAAGGGGCGGGGCGGGGCTAATGGATCCTACCACAAATGACCCCTAAGGCACTAACCCTAACAATTAAGATTAGTACCCAGTGTTTTAACGAGTTCCAATCCCAATGGCTATAGGTTTGGGTTGAGGGATTCTATGGACTGGGACCTCACATGACCTCCAGCCGCCCTTGGGAGTGACGGACCTGAGGCATGGGAGATCGACAGGTGATCCCTAAAATGCTATGAATATCTACCTAATTAACCTATACCATACCTTTGAAGTTACCTAGGCTAACCATTCCCAAAATACTAACAAAATACACTCAAAGGAAATTTAAATGGACAAAACTCAAGTCCCCCACCCAGCTAAAGTTAATCCCCCCACCCACCTCCAGGGGTTAGGTGACGCAGTAATAATTATTTTGTGGGATGATTTACAAAGGTTCAGCCGCGTTAACTCTGAAGCAACTGTTAATGACAGATATAATTTAATTTCCATATAATAAAACAGTGATGTCAGGGGAGGGAGGGTGGGGGGAGAGGAGGGAGGGGGGGGGGAGGGAGGAGGAGACAAATGGTGTAACCAGCCGTCATAAACAAACTATTTCTATGTATAACTGTAGAAAGTGTGTGTGTGTGTGTGTGTGTGAGTGTGTGTGTGTGTGTGTGTGTGTGTGTGTGTGTGTGTGTGTGTGTGTGTGTGTGTGTGTGTGTGTGTGTGTGGTGTGTGTGTGTGTGTGTGTGTGTGTGTGTGTGTGGTTAACCCTATGTTGACTCGGCCGCCTCAATTTCCAGGTGATGAGGGATGTAAATAAAGCCGCAGAACCCACCTTGATAAATAAGGCTCGCGTGTCTAATAAGGGGCAGGGCTCGTGATGGCTAAGGATATATTTGGTGTATTTATTCCGATTCACTGAACTTGTAGACGCTGCTGATGTGTTTGTTTACAATGGAGGATTATTTTGTCGCTTTCCGTATGATCTGGTAAAAGGTTAGGTTAGGTTAGGTTAAGCTAGGTTAGGTTAAGTTAGGTGAGGTGAGGTGAGGTGAGGTTAGGTTAGGTTAAGCTAGGTTAGGTTAAGTTAGGTGAGGTGAGGTTATCTTCCGGGTATAGGAATTTAATGAGTCTCTTTGATATCCTGTCACACACCCCCACCAGCTGCCCACCCACACACCCACCACACCACCACCAGCTGCCCACCTGATTAATAACCCACAGGTCGATACTGACGACTTCAAAGCACAGGACCTCCCACTCAGCTGTTACCTCAGTGGTCGGTCTTGAAGCTTAATAAATTCACCTGTGTGTTGAATCGTGGTCCCAGGATACACCCACCTCCCCCTCCACCCCCTCCTGCCCCCACCCTAACCCCTCCCCTACCCCCCACCAGTACCACAACCCTTACCGGAATTATTACACCATTTCTAAGGTGACTCAAATAACACTATCAGATGCTGGAGATAATTCAATCCCCACAAAGAATTACATTTCATAACGAAGGCATAACACCCTTTCATTGCAGAGAACACCGAATGTAACATAATGCCCACAATCAATGCCCACAATTAATGCCCACAATCTTGTTTTATGCCGTAATTAGGTAAGCCAGATGATGAAATTAGAAGCATGAGGTAAATAATGTGTACACTAATTAAATTTTAAAATAACATATAGATAAGTAATGAAAAAATATCTTTTAATAATATGCTTAAATATTTTACATACAGATGGACAGAACTTACATGTTAACCCTTTCAATTATCAATACTAAAGGAAAATAAATCCCTCACGTAGGAAACTGTCCATCAGTCAGGTCATGATATCCCGGTATTGGGTTTAGTAAATTAAGTAAAAAAAATCGATTGGGTTGGTGAGAAGATTTTCTGATTTTAGATGTGGTTTCGGTGGTTGACCTGACCTGACCTGACCTTAGGAATGATGAACCTGGGCTGTGGTTACCCTCCTTCCGCTATGTTTGTCTGTCTGTCTGAATACACTTATTATACACATTAAAAGGAGTATACACACACACACACACACACACTTGCAGGATTTGGCAGTGGACTACTGCACCATCCTCGTAATCGCCACCTCCTGCCACCTGCAGCCCCCACCCACCTCGCGCAGTCAGCCACTACAACAAAATTCAGCCCATAAGAGCCCGCACAGATAGATATAAGAACAGCACCATCCCATCTATTGTTAAAATAATAAACAACTCCTGATTTATGTACTGTACAGCCCTGTAAATGTATTGAACGTATATTATTATGTCTAAATCACATGTAAGTTTGTATATTTTCAGCCACCGGCTGCAACTCTATTAATAAACCGTTTATTATTATTATTATTACACACACACACACACACAGGTAACGAGCCTAATCTATCTTGGTAATCCGGGCTGCCTATTACCCCCAGGAAACTGACGCTACACACACTATCATCCGCCTCCTCCAGACACACACAAAAGGAGGAGATCTGTAATAGGTAATAAATTTATGAAAATAATGAGAACTATTTTAAACTTCTCTTTTGTCTTCCTCTTTCTTCTGTCTATTCCCCATCTCTCTCTCTCTCTCTCTCTCTCTCTCTCTCTCTCTCTCTCTCTCTCTCTCTCTCACACACACACGAAACACGAAACACATCAGCGTAATTTTAATAAAAGCACCTGACCACACGCAAGCTGTCAG
>NW_024720773.1:10116427-10121427 GCF_018991925.1 Homarus americanus | reverse complement strand
CAGTGCCACTCAGTCACCGTCTCCAGGTATGGCGCGTCATTCGTCAGCCTCCAGTGTAATTATAGGTTCCTCTCACTCAAAGGCCGACCTACACCAGCCACTGAGAGTTCTGGCTGATTCAACACCCACTTATGTCTTAATTGAAGCTATCTATCTATCAAAGGTAATTATCTATCTATCTATCTATTGTATCTATCTATCTATCTATGTGTATATATGTATGTGTGTGTGTGTGTGTGTGTACAGGTAATGAAAGGTGAGGGGTGACGTATTCCAAAGGTGTACACATACCTGACTAATTATTGTACACATACCTGACTAATTATTACACAAGCGTCGTAGTTCCTGTCTTATCTCCTCCCCTCTCCTCTCCTCCTCCTCTCCCTCTCCTCCCACAGTCCCCTCACCCACACTACCTGGCCAGTTAACAAGTGTGACAGCCCCCCCCCAGTGAGGATGTATCTCTCACTCTCGACCCAGTATGACACACACACACACACACACACACACAGACACAGACACACACACACACACACACACACACACACACACACACACACACACACACATACTAAGGAACAAACTCTGGCGAAACACGATACATTACATATTAAAATGGCACTTATATCCAACCTTCACTCAGCCCAAAAATAGCATATCGAATTCCCGGTCAGATATCGTATCGGTCAGCACGAGAAAAAAATATCCTTACCCAGAGATGAGGAAGATACGTCGAGAAATCCATATTCATCCTACTCCTATCCTAACACTGGGGGGATAATCCATATCTATCCTCCATCCATCCTAGCACACGGAGGGGAGAATAGTCCTGAAATCACGTTAAGGGAATGACACTTACTGGATATCCAACAAAGACTTCAAGGAAAAAGTCAACCTTGTATCGTCCTGGCATAAGATATATAATAATCTTCAGGTCACGTCTTGGTATCCCCTTGCCTGAGGTCCCTGCACAATAGATGGTGGGGATATGAACACGGAGTTGACTCTCTCTCTCTCTCTCTCCTCTCTCTCTCTCTCTCTCTCTCTCTCTCTCTCTCTCTCACCATGTCTTCTACCACAATGCAACTTCTTCACGCTATATATTCTCCCCCGTCTCTCTCTGAACCACCTCACAACCCTGCCATCCAGTCTCCTTTTACACACACACACACACACACACACACACACACACACACACACACACACACACACACACACACACACACACACACACACACACACACACACACACACACACACACACACACACACACACACACACACACACACACACACACACACACACACACACACACACACACATTCTTCTACTACCTGCGTCGGTAAGACAGTGACCCAAAGAGAGGGAGGCACTCTATCAGGGCCTTGCTGTAGGAAGGAGAGATGAAGGAAGGAAGGAAGGAAGGAAGGAAGGAAGGAAGGAAGGAAGGAAGGAAGGAAGGAAGGAAGGAAGGAAGGAGGATAGAGATGTTGTGCAAATACATCTATCTGGTCCAAACTTACACATACATACATACATACATACATACATACATACATACAACGGCGGTCATCACAGATAGGGACACAGCGACCACCACCTAACACACCTCAAAGGGTCGCCAAATTACCTACACTAATTATATCTTACCTGCTTGGACGTTTAACCCTAACTTCCTCCGGGTAGATCATGTCGTTAACAAAGCTATTCGATGATATGTGTCGTTAACCAAGCCATTTAACAGCCATAACGACTCCCATAGTACCCTCCTCCCCACCCACGTCTTGTTATACTCGGGGCAGTAGAGAACGAAGTCATCTGTATCAGTTCACCTTTGAGAGTGATGATGTCCCAAGGTATTGATCTATGGCTCCTGGTCAGCCTCTCCAACTTCCCTGTTTTAATCATGACTACTCCACCGTCGTGTCCCCCCCAGATTAATATTCCACTCGTCGGGTCTACGATCTCACCACCAGCGGGTCCGGCTTCATCCTCTCCCACCTTCAGGATGGTTTGAGTGGTACCGAGGTCTTCGTATTCTCTTGTGTTGTTGAGTCTTGAGTCTCCTCCTCCTCCTCCCCCTCCTTTGGGATATGAGGTCTTCTATATGTGGTCTTAGCGTGTCTTCTTGCTCCTGAGGTCTTCATATGTGGTCTTGGCGTGTATTCTTGCTCCCGAGGTCTTCACTTGTGTGGTCTTAGCGTCTCTTAAGGTCTTCACATGTGGTCTTAGCGTACATTAAGGTTTTTACATGTGGTCTTGATTCCTTTGATCTTGGTGTGTAGCCTACTAGCCTGTGATCAAGGTCTTGTCACCACACAAGTTAGGAGTCCTCCCCCACAACCTCTGTCACCCCTGAGCGTTGAGGGTTAGGTTAGGTTAAGTTAGGTTAGGTTAGGTTTGATGATTCACTTTAACCAAGATGGTGTACTAGTCATCATTATAAACACACTGTATTTACCTTCTTGCTCTACATATATACATTTCAAAACATCTCAAGACTATTTTTGCTATATTAAAAGGTGGTTGAAATGAGGGACACACACACACACACACACACACACACACACACACACACACACACACACACACACATACACACACACACACACACACACACACACACACACACACACACACGCGCGCGCGCGCGCGGATGGTTATAAGACTCAGGTGTAAAGAGAAAAGGGTAAACATACAGCAGGCCGTCCACACCTGTTAGCCGTCCACACCTGTTAACCGTCCACACCTGTTCGTATCTTTAAGAGCTTGGTGCCAACATGTCAACAAACCCCCCGGGCCAACAGGTGATAACGGTAAACACGAGGAAGATGATCGAGGGTGATAAAGTCTTTACCTGGACGTCATTAACCATTCATATCATTAACCACTATCAATACCATCGTCATTATCTACCACCATTAACCACTATCAGCACCACCATTATTAACTACTACTATTATCCACTACCGCCATTAACAACTACCAGCATCAACCACTACCACCATTAACCACTACCACCATCAACCACTACCGCCATTAACACCTACCACCGTTAACCACCCTAAATCAACCTGCCACAGTCGATAAGTAACCACCACTACCACCATCAACACCTACCACCACCACCAACCACCCTGTAACAAACCTGCCAAGTAACCACCATTTGCCAGTTAGCACCACCACCACCACCACTACCACCACCACCACCACCACAATCACCACCACCTACCACAGCCCCAGAATTTCACTTTCAGGAGGATGAAAGCGGCACACGACCCCAGCTGGCCCTAATTACACAGGTGACGTCACTCGCATACACACACCTGGCTAACCTCTTGCTAAATATATCATTATACCTGCAGTAGTACGTGTGGGGGGGAACCTCACCTGCAGGGCTAGTGGCACATGTTACTGCCTCGTGTGTACTATCTGGTCCTTAAATCAGAAATGAATATAACCCTTTGAGGACGACTATTTAACCCTTTTAACCCTTTGATGACGATGGTTTAACCCTTTGATGACGATGGTTTAACCCTTTGATGACGATGGTTTAACCCCTGAAGACAACACCTTAACCCCTTGAAGAATATAACTTCCATCATCGTTATTAAAGAGCAATAACTCGAACCACAGTCCCGGAAAAGTTAACGCTGCCTACTAACGAGAGGGCCGGAAGTGACAGACGAGGTAATACAATTAATAGAATATGATTAAGTATGATGGTAAGAGATAGTCGGTAGGTAATAACACTTAGTAGAAATTGAATTAAATTATGAGACGTTAAAATAAATATTGATGGTAAGTAATACATTTGGAGCCTGTATGGACTTAAACCTTTGAGTACGATATGAGAGAGAGAGAGAGAGAGAGAGAGAGAGAGAGAGAGAGGAGAGAGAGAGAGAGAGAGAGAGAGAGAGAGAGAGAGAGAGTACAATAAAAAAAGATTTACACACACACACACACACACACACACACACACACACACACACACACACACACACACACACACACACACACACACCATCACCACCATAATCATCTAGCTCATGCATAAACAAGTAACATGGGCAAGTCTCATGAATAACAATGAACAAAACTCATGAATAACAATGAACAAGACTCATGAATAACAATGAACAAGACTCATGAATAACAATATGTAAGTTTGTAAGACTGGTAAAAAAAAAACATTACTCTAATACTCTATCAATTGGTAAAAAAAATAAATAAATAACTCTTAAGACCTCCCCAAAAAGTTTTACATTGTGTTATTCATCAACAACAACAACTCACTCATCTCTGTTATTCATCAACCGGGTAAACTCATCGTCCACACCACCTGCAGTAGTTACCTCCGTCAGGTCTTCTTACTGCCGGAGCGCCACCTTGAACACGATGCTAACTTTATCAACAACCTGCTACTTCAAGTATCGTCTTATATCTGAGGGGGAGGTGGGGTGAGGGTGAGGGGTGGGGTGGGGGAAGAGAGGGGTGAGGGGTGAGGGGTGAGGTGAGAGGGTTCGAATATTTTAGGCTCAGGTTGACGGAAATCCGACACCCTGTACCCACATGATCCACATCTCTTGACTCACCAGCATCAACACACCCACCCTCACCCTCACTCACCACCACCACCAACACACTCCCCCTCTCCCTCACCACCATCACCCTCACCAACACTCTCCCTCACCATACACCAGCTGGCACGCTCCCTCTCACCTGAAGAGCCTTTACCTGTGTCAGCGTTAATTACCCCTCACCGTGACATCACCTGAGATTACCTGTTAAAGCTTGACAAACACTCAAACATTTTTTTTGCACCAGCTTGAACACATACCGTAATATTGCAAGCTTGATATGACACGGCGTACCAAGCTTGACTGACTGACTGACTGACACGAATGACAATGCAAACTTGACACTACTGAGACATTGCAAGCCTGATATGACACGACATTGATTAACATGAAACCACTACACGACTGGCAGCCACAAC
>NW_024720773.1:10101427-10111427 GCF_018991925.1 Homarus americanus | reverse complement strand
CTTGAACACCTAAAGGAGCCCTGATGAATGAAAACTCCTCTTAAAACCCCCCCAAGACTCACCTGAAGAACCCAATACCTACACGGAGGAGACGCAGAAGGTATAGGTACTGTGGCTGGTGAGGAGCGGCGCCCCTAAACGTCAGCAATGTTCCTTTAACTCGAGGCCACTGCTGCTACCACCCCCACCCCCCCCCGGCGCCAGGAAGCAAAGTGTCTAACTAAGGCGTCTCTCCCTATTGTTTGGGCTAGTGTGATACCTTACATATTCTTCGTTGCCCCACAAGGTACCTTCCCCAGTGCTTGGTATCCATTGGCCTCTAACCCCACTACTCGTTACAAAATGGTGTCTATTCATCTATCATTTTCATCATTCGTGGTAAAATAATAGTTACTTCACTCACTGTAACATACATAATACCAACCTTACTGAGTGTTGTAGGAGAAATCATCACTACTGGTATCAAATTGGTATCTTATTCCACATCATCTAAGGATAAAAGTTACCTTCTTCCTTACCTGATATCAAATACCATCTTACCTGACCAAGAAATAAATTACCATCATCCCAACCAGTGTCACAAAGGGGTTAAAGAATGACCTGAAAGAGACTGGTTTATTAGGGTAGCCACCGTGAAGGGGGTAGGGGTAAAGAGAACCCACACGAAGGAGGGGGCGACGAGGTATAGACTGGCACCTGACGACGTTTAATATGCCACACGCTGCTTCACGGTATTAATTAGTCTATCAAAGAAGTGAAATGTCAAAAGGCTGCAGGAAGACTCTCTCTCTCTCTCTCTCTCTCTCGTGTGTGTGTGTGTGTGTGTGTGTGTGTGTGCGTGTCAGGATATAGTGCTTTCATATGGGGACTAACCTAACCTAACCTAATCTAACCTAACCTAACCTAATCTAACCTAAGACAGCCAGGTGTTAGTCATGAAAGGGGGGGAGAGGGGGGGGTCGTCACGAACTAAGGGAGGACCCAGATGGTGGTTGATGTGTCGCCGCCTGGAGGAGAAGCGCCTCACGTCTCACACAGTTCATGGGAGTTGTGTAATAAAGTTTTGACAGCTAAGGTGACGCTCTCAGGTCTGTGTATAGATTCACCAAGGATCTTACGGTGAATAATTCCTCGTAAGTGAAGATGTTGAGTTGATGATGGAATAACGGAAATGGATTAAAGATATATGAGCAGCAGGATAACAATGGCTCTCTCTCTCTCTCTCTCTCTCTCTCTCTCTCTCTCTCTGCCTAAGATAAACACGTTCATTTAACACCAATTAATTAACAATACAGAGAGAAGATAATTTTTTTCCAATGTATTCTCCATCTTAATTTAATTTTGTATGAAGTGAATGTATCTAATTAAGGTAGAGACTCAGTGTAACTTTTATGTTATTTCCAGATGTTATGTATTTTGTGTTTTTTATCTGAAGTCTAAAAAGGTCAAACACATTATTAACTCTTCACTTACGAGAAATATTCATGGTAAGAACCTAAGAGTCTTGTAGGGTATTTTTCATTTCAAAATTCCTTCCACCAGATGTCGCCATTAAAATCAAATTCCACTGCAGTCGTAAACTATTTTCTGGGAATTTCTGGTGAGGGAAAGGAGAGGAGATCCATATGTACCCTGGCCTCTCTCTCTCTCTCTCTCTCTCTCTCCTTATCCCCCATCCCCCACTCACCTGTCTGTCTCACCTGTCACTCGCTGCCTTCGTCTCATCACTCACCTGCTGAAAGAGAAAAATGCCACAGTCAAGATCATGCCTTAAAACACCTTACATAAATGACTATTAACCCACCTGTGTATCTTACTAACAACCATAAGACATTCTTAAATCAATCTTAAATTCAGAGTTTCTGTGTAAGGAATGAGATGGCAAGTGGATACAGAACTCACCTCCATACCTACCGGTCGCTGGTTCGATCCCAAGGTACTACAAATCCACCCAGCTGATTTCACCAATATACTAACAAGGTAAAAAAATAAATCATATTCAGAGCACGGATTTGAGGGTCACTGTACCTATGATTGATTCCCAGCCGGGTCTTCCCTACCCCCGTGTGATTATATAAAGTTGTGTCTTATAAGAATCCACGTGGAGACTCTAACATGGGTCGGGTATACCTTCGGGTTGGGCCTTCGGGTGGGCCTCGTGTCTCCCTGGCAGGTACTCAAAGGTGTGCCGCCCTGGTCCCTAGACAAAAGACGTGTTACATTATCAAGGGCCAGCGGCTGTCTACCTCTGTTAGTGTCTGTTGTCATCATCAGATAACTCGTGTGTCGTCTGATAACTCCCCGAGATAACGACTATCATCCTTTCCTTCTAAGATAACATTATACTTTCAGGCTCTGTGTGTGTGTGTGTGTGTGTGTGTGTGTGTGTGTGTGTGTGTGTGTGTGTGTGTGTGTGTGTGTGTAATAATCCACCAGACTTCCGCTTTAGTCCCTATAAGCCTCAACCTTAATAGGCCTCAATTCTAATGTTCCGGTTAAAATAGGTTGAGGGCCTATTGGAACTGGACCTATTACGCCTACAACCCAATTAACCACCGACCTAACATTCCCACCCTCACGCCACATCAATGGGCGGATGGGTGGTGACACTGATGGGGTCATTATAACCTCCAATAATTATCACCACGCCACAATAACAGATCCGGCACCAATTATCACCAACAATTTTAATGAGAAATAGTTATCATTCAACTCTCCCCCCTACCCCCTCACTCCTCCCCCCTCCCCCACACATACACACAAACCTCAATCACACACACACATACATAATGACAGATTTTTGTAACTGTAATTACTGTTATTTGTATTATAAAATGCGTCATTCATCATTGTGCTGTGTAATTCAATGGTTCCCTGTGCTCAAACTCTCGGCAATAAACCGTACTATTACTATTATTGTTATTATCATTATTATTACTATTATTATTCTTATTATTATTGTCAACATCATCATCATCATTATTATTATTATCATCGTAATCATCATCATTATTATCTCTACAGAGTTTGGTAACACCTCAGTTTTCAGACGCCTCTAGTGTGATCTCAGACCAAACGTAACGACAATATACCTACGCCACCTGCCAAAGAGCCCGACCACCTGTGAAAAATTCGTAAAGGTTTTGGTTTATTAGTGTGACCGCCAGGGTGATAATAAACAAACAGAAAAATAAATAACAAATAAAATAAACACCCAATAACTTTCATCACGTAATTAAAATAATAATAATAATAATAATAAAATTGCTGTTGTAACTATTAACGTAAACATTCTGAGTGACGTCACACATGTAAACATTCTGAGTGACGTCACACATGTAAACAAGAAACCACTCACGTCGGATAACTAATATAAGATTTCATTCAGGTCCAGTGGGCTCCAACCTAACTCACCGTCACAACAACAACTACAACAAAAACAACTGCAACAACAACAACAATAATAATAACAATACATAAACATTAAGTGCCAAATGAGTAGTGGTGAGTGCCAGTGCCAGCAACTGAGGGGTCACGAGTGTTACAGCTAAACTATTAATGACCTTCTCTTTAAGGTAACTACTTCACCTTTCACTCCCACTAAAACCTTCCCCATCCCTCCCTCCCCACACTCTATCTCCCCACCACTACCTCCCCCACCCTCAATCTCCCTACCACTACCTCCCCCCCCACCCTCCTATCTCCCCCCACCACTACCCCATCACCACCTCCCCTCCTCCCCACACTATCACTGGGGGAACAGTGAGCAGAGAGGGGAGACCAAGGGTCATCTCACCCCACGTGACTCCCACACCCTCTCTGCTTCCTGGCACCTCCACCCCTCCTGTCCCCTCACCATCCACCTCCCCAGTTATATTAGACCCTAACCTAACAAGCGACTATACTTAGATCAAGCAGGCTGATCCTGTGTGGACTAACCTAACCCTAGCCTATAACCTAACCTAACCTAACCTAACCTAACCTAACCTAACCTAACCTAACCTAACCTAACCTAACCTAACCTTTATCTTTATTATCATTATATTACGATTAAAGATAAATTATTTAAACTCGGGTTATCATAAGGTGATAAATTAATCAGGTGAGTTAATGAAGCGTAATTGGAGGCTGAGGATTAACAAGGGTTTAATTAGTGGTTTATGAGGGTGTTTTATGGTGAGTTAATGAGGTGTTTTGGTGAGGGGGATGGATAGATGGATAGATAGATAGATGGATAGATAGATAGATAGAAAGAAAGAAACTTAACCAACCACTTCTCTTAAACACACACACACACACACACACACACACACACACACACACACACACACACACACACACACACACACACACACCACCCAGGACGTTCGTATATGAATTGTCGCATGAATAAACACAGACACTTGCTGGCTACACCTGGAGTGAAAGTGTGTGTGTGTGTGTGTGTGTGTGTGTGTGTGTGTGTGTGTGTGTGTGTGTGTCTGTGTGTGTGTCTGTGTGTGTGTGTGTGTGTGTGTCTGTGTGTGTGTGTGTGTGTGTGTGTGTGTGTGTGTGTTAATGTATCTTGACTATATATACACAATTATACTGCCTAAACGATTATATATACTGTATGTACGTTCTTAAAAATAATATATGTCAAAGCATTCTATTTACAAGACAATTATATACAAAGTTCAAGAATTATATCTGTTTGACGATTATATTTACAGATTATATTATTCCATCATATAATTACAGGTATAATTCATTTATTAACTCAGGTACACTAAATAAACATGACTTGATTTTTTTAGACAGGGGAAAAAATTCTCAAAGGTAGTCTGGTTAATTAGTATTTTTTTACCTGTCGTATGTGGCAGATATAACTACAGTAATAGAGACAGACAGACAGACAGACAGAGACAGACAGACAGACAGACAGACAGATAGACAAAGACAGATAACTTACATGAAATATGAGCAGACTTCTCACTCACAAAACAGCTCAACGAACAAGTGTGTGTGTGTGTGTGTGTGTGTGTTTACGCGTCTGTCTTCCTGGTAATGCGTCCCCCAAGTGCCATCATCTACCTCTTGATGCCACCTTCCTCTCTTGTCAGGCTCCCCCCATAGTGCCATCTCTCTTCAGTGCCACCTCCATCTTGTGCCACCCCCCCCCCTCTCTCTCTCCTCCATTTTACTTCTCCCTCACTCCCTAGCGCTCGTTCCTCCCCCCCCTTCCCATTTTCCATGCGTCATTACCGTCTTAACTCTCATTATCTTCTCTTTCTCTCCTTCCACACACACACACACACACAAGACTAGCAGAGTTAGTTACAAGACTAGCGAGGTCATCCTAAAACTGTATCTTGCCCTTGTGAGACCACACCTGGATTAAGCAGTTCAGTTCTGGTCACCGTATTACAGGATGGATATAGAATCATTGGAAAGAATTCAGAGGAGAATGACAAGACTAATCCCGGGCATTAGGAACCTTGAGTATAGAGACAGGTTAAAGCATCTTAATTTGCACTCCCTCGAGAGAAGTAGAGTGAGGGGCGACCTGATAGAGGTGTATAAGTGGAAGGCAGGACTAAACAAAGGGGACATTACAAAGGTACTCAAACTATCCAACCAGGAGCGAACTCGTAACAATGGTTTTAAATTAGACAAATTTAGATTTAGGCGTGAAATAGGTAAACACTGGTTTGGAAACAGAGTAGTGGATGAATGGAACAAGTTACCAAATATCATCATTAGCTCGAATACGTTGAATAGCTTCAAACATAGGTTGGATGCTTATATGAGCAATAGGGGTTGTGTGTAAACAGGACTGCCCAGTATGGGCCAATAGGCCGGCTGCAGTTTCCTCCATTCTTATGTTCTTATGACGTAAAGGCCAGGTGACTTCCGGTGAGGTGAACGGGAGGCGCGGCACCACTCTCTCTCTTCCTTGACCTTTGACACCTCACTTGCGTAATGTTGTTAGTGAGGCGGCGATGTGTGTGTGTGTGTGTGTGTGTGTGTGTGTGTGTGTGTGTGTGTGTGTGTGTGTGTGTGTGTGTGTGTGTGAAGCATTTGGTTTTACTCACCAAGTTTTAAACAGGATGAATCGGCTTGAGAGAGAGAAATGTGTAATCCCCCACCTTACCCGAACTCACCACCACCACAACCACAACAACAAGAACAACGACTTCGGGTTCGACTGAGTAATACAAGGCATAGGAGTTAAGACATATACCTGCTGTACCTGTGTCTGTTACCTGTACCTGTGTCTATTTACCTGTTACCTGTGTCTGTTACCTATTACCTGTGTCTGATACCTGTACCTGTGTCTGTTACCTGTTACCTGTGTCTGTTACCTGTGTCTGTAACCTGTTACCTGTGTCTGTTACCTGTACCTGGGTCGCCTTGTTGACTGTTGTGGTGGTCCCTGGGCGTGGACAGACCTAGTTAAAGTGGATGGGAGGTACGATGTGCAAACCTCTCTCTCTGTCTCTCACTTACCCCCCTCCCCTCTCTCTCTCTCTCTCACTTACCCCCCCTCTCTCTCTCACTTACCCTCCTCTCTCTCTCTCACTTACCCCCCTCTCTCTCTCCACTTTCCTCCTCTCTCTCTCTCTCACTTACCCCCCTCTCTCTCTCACTTACCCTCCTCTCTCTCTCTCACTTACCTCCACTCTCTTTCTCTCCTTACCCCCCTATTCACCTCTCCCTTTCCTTCCCTCTTCCCAAAATATTTTTTTTTACTTCCCTCCTCCTCGTCCTCCCTCCTTTCTTCTCCCTCCTCCTCCTCGTCCTTCCCTCCCTCTCTTCACCCCTTCACCTCTCTCCTCCTGTCATTCTCTTGTCTCAAAACCCCACCATGAAAACAGACAGGAGAGACAGGGGATGAGACAGGGGGAAGACAACGGAGAAGAAGCCATTGTAACCCTCCATGACCTCGCAGTAAACACACTCACTGCCCTTGACACGACACCTAACAAGCGGTAGTTTGTGGGGGAAATCGTCAACAGCCGCACTGCCTCGACGCTCTTATAAGGGGAATATATTTTGGTTGTGTTTTCTACTTAATTTAAATGTATTTGTTTGTGATATGAGTTGGTATAGTAATGATGGAATCTGTAATTGTAATGATGATGATGATGATGATGATGATGATGATGATGATGATGGTGATGATGGTGGTGATGATGATGATGATGATGATGATGATGATGATGACGACGACGATGATGATGATGATGATGATGATGATGATGATGATGATGTGAAGTGATGATGATGATGGTGAGTGATGATGATGGTGAGCAGAGGTGGTGGTGGTGGTGATGATGGTAGTGATGATGATGATGATGATGATGATGATGATGATGATGATGATGATAACAATAATAATAATAATAATAATAATAATAATAATAATAATAATAATATACTAATAATAATAAAAACAACAATAAATAAAAAACAATAATAACTAAAAGACGTCAAAACTCACAAACACAAATTATCTCTCATTCTTTCACACACACACACACACACACACACACACACACACACACACACACACACACAGTGCACTTGGGTGACCTCTGACCTCTGTTAAATGGTATAGTTGAGCCAATTATTATCTTAATTGGTATAAATGTCATCAAACGGCTTATCAAATTGAAGGAGACGAAGATAATAGAGAAGAAGAAGAAGAAGAAGAAGAAAAAGAAGAAGAAGAAAAAGAAGAAGAAGAAGAAGAAGAAGAAGAAGATTTTTTTACCCTTTCTTGTCCCCCCTACCAATAGCACCTCCCCCGTTAACACCCCTGAGGCAGGAGGTGGTAAAGGGCTGGGCTTGACGTGGAATGGTGGACTGTGAGTTATGATATTAAGCAGCTAAAACACACACACACACCAACAAGCTTTGAGAGAGAGAGAGAGAGAGAGAGAATTGAATTTATAGACTTGTGTCTCACTCATCATTCCCCACCACACAGGTAAAGAGTATTTGCTATGGAATGAACTGGGTCTCTTTCTCAATGACTGAGGGGGGCTTTAGGATCAGTGGGGCCCATTTGATCATTCACTATCTTTGGTATAATATGAAGGGCGTGATTGGTAAGGCAGGAGGAAGTACCTTGTTGTGGTTTTATCAATGTGACGGCGTGCCTTCAGTGTGACGGCGTGCCTCCAGTGTGACGGCGTGCCTCCAGTGTGACGGCGTGCCTCCAGTGTGACGGCGTGCCTCCAGTGTGACGGCGTGCCTCCAGTGTGACGGCGTGCCTCCAGTGTGACGGCGTGCCTCCAGTGTGACGGCGTGCCTCCAGTGTGACGGCGTGCCTCCAGTATCGGCAGCATGCCTTCAGTACGCTGGCATTACGCCTTCAGTGTAACGGCGTGCCTTCAGTGTAACAGCGTGCCTTCAGTGTAACGGCGTGCCTTCAGTGTGACGGCGTGCCTTCAGTGCGCCAAGCGTGCAGCCAGTGTAACAGCGTGCCTTCAGTGTAACAGCGTGCCTCCAGTGTGACAGCGTGCCTCTAGTAGTGTTATCGGTGTAACGGCACTTCGCATAACACTCAAATGACCCCAACAAGATAACGGGCTTCACTACGCCACCAAGATAGCCAACGACGACCGCCACCAACGAACACCAAAATCGCCAACTACGCCCCAACATAGCCAACCACGCCCCAACATAGCCAACCACGCCCCAACATAGCCAACTACGCCCCAACACCGTCAGTTACAGGCATTACAGAGACGGTACAAAACGCGACACACACTGAAATTTCCAAAAGCGGCCTTGAAGCCTCGAAGGGGATGGGGGTGGGGCGTGGGTGTGGGTCCTGTCTCTGAATTAGTCCAACACGCCCCGGGTAACACTTCTCTGATGTAGGATAGAGGGATGGAGGGATAGGGAGGGATAGGGAGGGAGAGAGAAGGGCAGTCGAGGGAATACTAGCAGAATGCAGTAGTGTGAGGAGGGGTAGTGGAGGGGGACAGCAGCATGAGACAGAGGGAGGAGAGATGGTGGAGGGGAACAGCAGCACTGGGGTGGGGAGGAGAGATAGTGGAGGAACAGCAGCATGAGACAGAGGGAGGAGGAGATGAGTGGAGGGAACAGCAGCATGAAGGACAGAGGGGAGGAGAGATAGTGGAGGAACAGCAGCATGAGACAGAGGGAGGAGAGATAGTGGAGGAACAACAGCACCGAGACAGAGGAGGAGATGGTGGAGGAACAGCAGCATGAGACAGAGGGAGGAGATAGTGGAGGGAACAGCAGCATGAGGTAGGGAAGGGGGGGGACGGGGGAGAGAACACCATACACCTGTAGTTTCATCACCCGCCAGCCTCCACACTATAGGTACAGGGCGAGGCTTATCAAACAATGGTGTTATCCTGCCTGCCTACCTGTCTGTCTGTCTGTCTGTCTGTTATATAATCTGAATAATCACCCAAATCCTCCCGTCCGTCAGGCCAGGTAAAGGCAAGACAAGGCATCAAGGTGGTGACTAAATGGAAACAAAACAAAAGGTAATTAAGAATACTGTAATCAGAACGCACCTGGTGTGTATAATGACGTCATGGAGATGAATTTCCAAGCCTTGAGATGAATTTCGAAGCCTTGAGATGAACTTCGAAGCCCTGACATGAATTTCGAAGCCGAGATGAATTTCGAAGCCTTGAGATGAATTTCGAAGCCCTGACATGAATTTCGAAGCCCTAAGATGAACTTCGAAGCCCTGAGATGAATTTCGAAGCCCTAAGATGAACTTCGAAGCCCTAACATGAACTTCGAAGCCTTTAGATGAACTTCAAAGCCCTGACATGACCCCGTAAGATGAACTGTGACCTTACCTCGTACAGCAGGAGGTGAGGTTACAGTGAGTAGATATACCCTAGCAACTGACCACACCGACCAGCCGGATCTCCTAGGTCCTCCTATGCACCGTGCTAGGAGACCGGAAGGGAAGGGAGGTGATAGAATGGGCCCCAGTCCTCATAGGCCCCAAGTGATCGTTATA
>NW_024720773.1:9868927-10096427 GCF_018991925.1 Homarus americanus | reverse complement strand
TCAAGAGAAACACACTCACCACACATCAAGAGAAACACTCCACCACACATCAAGAGAAACACACTCACCACACCTCAAGAGAGAAACAGACTACACAAGAGAAACACACTCACCACACATCAAGAGAAACACACTCACACACCAAGAGAAACACACTCACCATCAAAGGCACTCACCCACATCAGAGAAACACACTCACCACACATCAAGAGAAACACACTCACCACACAAGAGAAACACACTCACACATCAGAGAGAAACACACTCACACATCAAGAGAAACACACTCACCACACATCAAGACAGACACACACTACCACACATCAAAGAAACACTCACCACACATCAAGAGCAGAACACATCAAGAGAAACACACTCACCAGAAACACACTCACCACACATCATGAGAGAAACACACTCACCACACATCAAGAGAAACACACTCACCACATCAGAAAGCCTCACCACAGAGAAACACACCACCACACATCAAGAGAAACCTCTCACCACACATCAAAACACACTCACCACACATCAAGGGAAAACACACTCACCACACATCAGAAAACACACTCACCATAAAGCACCTCACCACACATCAAGAGAGAAAACACACTCACCACACATCAAGACAGACAAACACACTCACCACATCAAAAACACACTCAAGAGAAACACACTCTACATCACACATCAAGACAGACACACACTCACCACACACATCAAGAGAAACACACTCTACACATCAAGAAAACACACTCACCACACATCAGAAACACACTCACCACACATCATGAAGAAACACACTCACCACACATCAAGAGAAACACACTCACCACACATCAAGAAAAACCTCACCACACATCAAGAGAAAACACACTCACCACACATCAAGAAAACACATCACCACACACATCAAGAGAAACACACTCACCACACATCATCACCACACATCAAGAGAAACACACTCACCACACATCAAGAGAGAAACACACTCACCACACATCAAGAGAACACACTCACACCACCACACATCAAGAGAAACACACCACCACACATCAATACACCTACACACACACTTACAACATCCACAGCATCTAAAATTCTAAACCTCTCTCTCTCTCTCTCTCTCTCTCTCTCTCTCACCAGCCAGGGGCCAGAGGAAGACGACGGGACCTAAGAATCAAATTTCAAGGGATTAATCACACCGAGGAATTGGACACCATTGGGTAGCCTGAGGACATGGGTGTTACGGAGGACTGGGGCCCATTAGAACTGGGGCCCATTAGGACTGGGGCCCATTAGAACTGGGGCCCATTAGGACAGAGGGCCCATTAGAACAGAGGGCCTATCTAAACTTACAAACCTTCCACATTATGACTTCCGGTTCTGCATTGTAAATATTCTCCCCCCCCCTGTAACTATCCTTCCTCCCCCTGTAAATATCCCCCCTTACCCCCTGAAACATAAATATCCTCTCCCCCTGCAGCATAATATCCCCCTCTCCCTGTAAATATTCCTCCCTGAGACATAAATATTCCCCTTCCCCCCCTCCCTGTAACTATCCCTCCTCCCCCTGTAACTATCCCTCCTCCCCTGTAAATATCCACTCCTCCCCTACCTTCTCCTCCTCCCCCCTGTAACTATCCTCCTCCCCCTGCAACTATCCTCCTCACCCCTGTAACTATCCCTCCTCCCTGTAACTATCCCTCCTCCCCCCTGTAACTATCCCCCCTTACCCCCTGAAACATAAATATCACGTAAGATCATCGTCCATTATATAAAATTACAGACAGTGAAAGTTGATTACCTTCTCCATATTCTTTGAGGGAATTACGACGCAAAAATCTGACAACAACGAGGATTTTTGCGACTCGTAAACTGTATATATAGTGAAGCTCTCAACATTCTCTTATAGGTAAACACGCAAACATTTTTTTCTCTCACAAACTCACAGTAAACATTCTCTGTAAACATATAAACAAACATTTCTCTTATGGTAAACAAACATTCTTTCTATCTCTTCCAACAAACACAAACACACAAACAAACACATTCATTTCCTACCTTCCAACAAAACAAACACACAAACAAACACATTCATTTCCTACCTTCCAACAAAACAAACACACAAACAAACACACAAAACAAACACAAAAACACATCACGTCCCTCACTCCTCAACACAGCCTGGGAATCGCTGTTAAATTTAATAAGTGACAAAGAATCTTGGGCAACATGGAGTCTTTTATGACACGAATCCAAATATATTTTCTTCCTTTCCTCCTCCCCCTCTTCCCTCGGTTTGTTTTGTAAGGCGTGTTTTTGTTTTGTGTGTATAACCGACCGACAATATATCATAAGTTTATTCTTTATGTCATGACAGATTGTTTTGAGAGTTAATGATAGTATGAATGGAGGAATTTGGTATTGGAATCTACAAGTTAGGTGGGTGGTTTTTTTTTTTGGGGTGCTGGGGTGCTGGGGGAGGTGCGAGGTGCTGGTGGGGAGGAGCACTGCAACATGTTAAACTAAAAGGCATATTGCAACTGTGAATTTCGGTTTTGGTAAGGTGGGGGATGGTGGTGTGGGGTGGGGGAGGGGAGGGGAGGGGGAGGGGAGGGGGAGGGGGAGTAGATCAACGTCATTCATTGGTCGAACAGGATGCTTTAACGACGTCGTAATAGAAATAGAGAATTAAGGAAAAATAATAATTATATGCGGTTTTAAGGGGAGAAGAAGAGGAGGAGGAGGGAGGAGGAGGAGGAGGAGGAGGAGGAGGAGGAGGAGGAGGGGAAGGAGGAGGAGGATGGGAGGAGGAGGAGGAGGAGGTTACTAGGATCATCTCTAAAACACCAACAACACCAGAGAGCCGAGAGACAGAGCCGAGAGACTAGAAGAGACTTTAGAGAGATTCTGGGAGACTTATAACCAGTCTGATAACGTTAGAGACACTCAGAGAGGCTTATAGACACTCAGAGGCTAATGGACACTCAGAGAGCCTTATGAAGACCCACAGAAACTATTGGAGACTCACTACAGAATATCAAGAGAGAGACGGGAGGGCTGTGAAGACTCAGGAATGTTGAGAGACACCGCGAGACACTAATGAAGACTAATTAATGTTTCAGAGAGACTCGGGGCTACGAGATCCTGGGGGAATATTGAACCGCTAGAGACTCTTGAGAGACTCGGAGATAACGAGGGTCTAATAAGATGGAGACTTTTTGGAGATAACAAGATGCTCGGAGATATTGTTTTGAGTAACTGGGAGACAATGAGAGACTGAGAGACAATGAGAGAGACTGAAACCGAGAGACAATACGAAAGACTGAGACTCATATAAACAGTGAGAAAGATAGTGAGACATTGAGAGTCTGAGTTATATTATCACTGAGAGAGAGAGAGAGAGGAGAGAGAGAGAGAGAGAGAGAGAGAGAGAGAGAGAGAGAGAGAGAGAGAGAGAGAGAGAGAGACCACAGCTGGTGAGAGGATCAGTCACCAACCCCCAAACACAAAAACTCTGGGACAGATTAGTGTCACCATCCGCGTCACACTGAGGCTCTGGGAGACTGTTAGACTCAATAACACGACCTGAGACTCTTGAGAAACTCTAAGAGACTGGGAGACTGCTTGAGATTCTATATATGACTAAGAGACTCCTGTAAGACTACTGAAACTACTAGAGATTAAAATAAGCCTGTGGGAGATTCTTAGAGACAAAGAGACTCCTGGCAAACTACTAAGACTAAATACAACTACTAGAGACCTTGAGAGACTAGTGGGAGAGACTATATGACTACAATAAAACTAAGAGATTATCAGAGACAGAGACTCTTGGGAAAACTACAAGAGACTAAACAACAATACTTAAAGACTCCTAAGAGAGCTCCAAGAGACTCTGCTGGGAGACATCAAGAGACAGAGTAATACCTCCTAAAGTGAAAGAGAGAGAAGGAGGACCGCAACTGTGAGGGAATTCGTCAGCAGCAGCAACACAACATAGAAACACCAGCAGCAGCAACACAACATGGAAACACCAGCAGCAGCAACACAACATAGAAACACCAGCAGCAGCAACACAACATAGAAACACCAGCAGCAGCAACACAACATAGAAACACCAGCAGCAGCAACACAACATATAGAAACACCAGCATCTGCAACACAAATATAGAAACACCAGCAGCAAACACACCATAGAAACACCAGCAGCAGCAGCAACACACCATAGAAACACCAGCAGCAGCAACACAACATAGAAACACCAGCAGCAGCAACACAACATAGAAACAACAGCAGCAACACAATAGAAACACCAGCAGCAGCAGCAACACACCATAGAAACACAGCAGCAGCAACAACACAACATAAACACCAGCAGCAGCAACACAACATAGAAACACCAGCAGCAGCAACACAAATATAGAAACACCAGCAGCAGCAACACAACATAGAAACACCAGCAGCAGCAACACAACATAGAAACACGCAGCAGCAACACAACATGAAACACCAGCAGCAGCAACACAATATGAAACACCAGCAACACAATGTGAAACACCAGCAGCAGCAACACATCATAGAAACACCAGCAGCAGCAACACAACATGAAACACAGCAGCAGCAACACAACATAAAACACCAGCAGCAGCAACACACTATGGAAACACCAGCAGCAGCAACACACCATAGAAACACCAGCAGCAGCAACACAACATAGAAACACCAGCAGCAGCAGCAACACACAGAAACACCGCAGCAGCAGCAACACACCAGAGAAAACACAGCAGCAGCAACAGGAAACACCAGCAGCAGCAACACACCATAGAAACACCAGCAGCAGCAGCAACACACCATAGAAACACCAGCAGCAGCAACACAACATAGAAACACCAGCAGCAACAGCAACACAACATAGAAACACCAGCAGCAGCAACACACCATGGAAACACCAGCAGCAGCAGCAACACAATAGAAACACCAGCAGCAGCAACACAACATCGAAACACCACAAAACATGAAGAAACACCAGCAGCAGCAACACAATATGGAAACACCAGCAGCAGCAACACACTATAGAAACACCAGCAGCAGCAGCAACACACCATAGAAACACCAGCAGCAGCAACACAAATATAGAAACACCAGCAGCAACGCAACACACATAAACACCAGCAGCAGCAACACACCATACACCAGCAGCAGCAACACACCATAGAAACACCAGCAGCAGCAACACACCATAGAAACACCAGCAGCACACAACATAGAAACACCAGCAGCAGCAACAAAAATAGAAACACCAGTGGCAGCAACACAACATCGAAACACCCAGCAGCAACACAATAGAAACACCAGCAGCAGCAACACAACATAGAAACACCAGCAGCAGCAACGCAACATAGAAACCCAGCAGCAGAACACAACGTAGAAACACCAGCAGCAACAACACAACATAGAAACACCAGCAGCAGCAACACAACATAGAAACACCAGTAGCAGCAACACAACATCGAAACACCAGCAGCAACACAACATAGAAACACCAGCAGCAGCAACTACAACATAGAAACACCAGCAGCAACAACACACCATAGAAACACCAGCAGCAGCAGCAACACACCATAGAAACACCGGCAGCAACACAATATAGAAACACCAGCAGCAGCAACACACCATAGAAACACCAGCAGCAGCAACACACCATAGAAACACCAGAGCAGCAACACACCATAGAAACACCAGCAGCAGCAACACAACATGGAAACACCAGCAGCAGCAACACACAACATAGAAACACCAGCAGCAGCAACACACCATAGAAACACCAGCAGCAGCAGCAACACAACATAGAAACACCAGCAGCAGCAACACACCATAGAAACACCAGCAGCAGCAACACACCATAGAAACACCAGCAGCAGCAGCAACACACCATAGAAACACCAGCAGCAACACACCATAGAAACACCAGCAGCAGCAGCAAACACCATAGAAACACCAGCGCAGCAACACAAATATAGAAACACCAGGACACAGAAGTGGGTATCAGCTGCCGTGGGTGGGTGGGAACGGGAGGAAGGATCTATATACCCCAGGATGAACCAGCTCTCTGTCCCATCCCTCGGTTCCTAACAGTTCAGCAATGGGACGCCTCGGTTCACAACGGTTCAGCAATGGACGCCCGGTTCACCGGTTCAGCAATGGGACGCCTCGTTCACAACGGTTCAGCAATGGGACGCCTCGGTTCTAACGGTTCAGCAATGGGACGCCTCGTTCACAACGGTTCAACAATGGGACGCCTCGGTTCACAACGGTTCAGCATTAGGACGCTTCGGTTCACTAACGGTTCAGCGTAAGATTTCGGGGTTGAACTTTCTTTAATTTAATTCTCAGATATACACCCAAACAGCTCTCATACACACACAAACAGCTCTCATACACACACAAACAGCTCTCATACACACACAAACAGCTCTCATACACACAAAAACAGCTCTCATACACACACAAACAGCTCTCATACACACCCAAACACTCATACACACACAAACAGCTCTATACACACCCAAACAGATCTCATACACACCCAAACAGCTTATACACACACAAACAGCTCTCATACACACACAAACAGCTCTCTACACAATACAAACAGCTCTCATACACACACACAACAGCTCTCATACACACACAAACAGCTCTCATACACACACAAACAGCTCTCATACACACCCAAACAGCTCTCATACACACACAAACAGCTCTCACACACACAAACAGCTCTTACACACACAAACAGCTCTCTATACACACCCAAACAGCTCTCATACACACCCAAACAGCTTATACACACACAAACAGCTCTCTATACACACAAAACAGCTCTCATACACACACAAACAGCTCTCATACACACACAAACAGCTCTCATACACACACAAACAGCTCTCATACACACACAAACAGCTCTCATACACACAAACAGCTCTCATACACACACAAACAGCTCTCATACACACACAAACATACACTCACCCCCCTCTCTTTTTATCAAACAGACACACAAATACACAGTCACAAAATTTCCCTCATACACACACACACACACACACACGACAGAAACATACAGACAGACAGACAAAAACACACACACAAACATACAGAAGAGACAGACACACATACATACATACATACATACATACATACATACATACCTCCATAAACACACACAAAACATATCATTTAGAAGCAACGATATAAATAACTCATCAGCTTTAATATGTGTTTACATTTTCGACCGCGATCAACGATACTGTTCTTCCAAGCCGCACCCAGCAACTGCGCCATGCTTATCGTTGATCAAGACGGCCCTTAATTACGAGGACTCCCCCAGCCACGCCTAGCAACTATATCTAGCTGTGGTAAGGCTGAGGCTAGTTATCATCAGGGGTCCTATGCCTGCAACTGCGTCATCTACTCACTAGGTCTCCCAATCCTGCCTGTGTCTTACTTCAGCCACCTATAAGCCCCTAGACCCAGCCCTAGGAGTTGAGCAAAAAATAATATAAAATCCCTCAGGTCTTCAATTGGTCTTAAAACCCCTCCTAGCCCTCAGCCTAGCCCCTCCAGCCCTCACATCAAATCCTGGGAGTTGAGACAAGAGATCGGGTCTTTAATAGGACTCTCAGCCCCTCCTAGCAACTCCACCTAGCCCCTAACAGCCCCGGGTAAAGCTCTGGGAGTTGAAACAAAAGCTTAGCTCAACACACGCAGTTCCGCTACACAAAAGGCAAAGTGGAGGAGAACACAAAAGAGGGTGGCTCCCTTGGGCTGCCTCACGCTACCTTCCTTCAAGCCAGGGAGGATATGCCTTCAAAGGGACCCGGAAGTGGTTCATTGGTGGACACGACTGGAGTGCTGGAGAGTGAGGTACTAACGTGTGTGTGTGTGTGTGTGTGTGTGTGTGTGTGTGTGTGTGTGTGTGTGTGTGTGTGTGTGTGTGTGTGTTGATATGTCGTCTGTGTGTGTTATTTTTATGTGTGTATGCGTGGATGTACGTACCCTGTGTGTGTGTGTGTATGCCCCCCATCCCCACACACAGAAGGAGGTAGGATGTGTTCATCACCCACAGCTCAACACTCACTCCCTTCACCTCCTGTTGCTATACACAAGTGCATCATGGTGTTCAGAAGAGTTCCATCTGTACTGGTGGTGAGGGGCGAGTGAGGGAGGGGAGGTAGTTGGGGGTGGTATTGGGGGTGGTAGGTGAGGAGGGGGTAGGTGAGGGAGGGTGGTGGTGAGGGAGGGGGTAGTGATGGGAGGGACTAGGAGGAAGGGGCTAGTGAGGGAGGGGACTAGTGAGGAGGGGACTAGTGAGGGAGGGGGCTAGTGAGGGAGGGAGCTAGTGAGGAGGGGACTAGTAGGCAGACTAATAGAGAGGGAAACAAACAGTGAGAGACTAATTGTAGGGGGGGACTACTATGTAAGGGGAGATAGTAGCAAGGGAGACTAATAGCGAGGAGACAAAGTGACAGCGAGGTGACAGGGAGGCCCCAGGCACCACCAAGAGACAGATGGACGGTGTCAACTTGCACTCAGCCGTCATAGGACCCTGTCAACACCGTCTTTCTCTTGACCCTAACTCCTTTATTACACCCTTAAGAGAGGAGGGTCAGGTGAGGATTTAGGGTCATGTTAGAGATTTTAGGTCAGGTGAGGGATTTTAGGGGATTTTGGGCTAGGGTGAGGGAGATTTAGGGGATTTTTGTAGGTGAGGATTTTAGGTTAGGTGAGGATTTTAGGTTAGTGAGGGATTTTAGGGTTAGGTGAGGATTTTTGGGTTAGGTGAGGGGATTTTAGGGGATTTTTGGGTTAGGTGAGGATTTTGGGTTAAGTTCTACCATCCCTCTTTCCTTTCCTCCCTTTTCTCCTCTCCTCCACCATATTCTCCCTCGCCCTCCGACACCACCATCCACCACTAACCTCCCCCCTCCCCAAACCACGGCCTAAAAACCAATAAACTTAACCCTTTGAGTCTTGAAGGGTTAAAGCGTCCTCAAAGGGTTAAACAATAACTATCCATCTTAAAATTCCATCCTAAGAATAACCTAACCTAACCAAACCAAACTTAACCTAACCGTAAAATAAAACACGTGAGGAGAAAGTTACTGTTTGGTCCACTATTTTACTGTCTGGACGGTACTGTGGGTCTCACGTTAATATTTTAGTGCGTCTACGTGTCTGCCTGCCTGCCTGCCTCTCTCTCTCTCTCTCTCTCTCTCTTTCTTTCTGTATTCTTGTTTTCTCTCTCTCATTTTTTCACTTTCTGTATATCTGTTTGTTTTCTCTCTAGTTGTAATTAAAGACAGAATTTGTATCACCATCTCATAACACAGCCTCTCTCACCTCCCCCCTCACCTTCTCCTCACATATTAACCCCCACAGCACTATTCCTGTCCCATCTCATCCTCATCCCCTTAACCTTATCTTGCCGCCTCTTGAGGATGGACGAACGGAGACAGGGAGGATCCGGTGTGTGTGTGTGTGTGTGTGTGTGTGTGTGTGTGTGTGTGTGTGTGTGTGTGTTAAATTTCATGATTTGTATGTATGTTTGAGTGAATGTCTGTGTATATGTTTACAAGGAAACCACTGAATGCACCTTCAACAAATGTATTTATATGTATTGTCTATATACGATTCATTGTTATCTATAGTGAATCATATAAAAAGCACCAAACTTAACCAACTATCTAACCTAACTCAACCTAATCTAACCTAATTTCTAATCTAACCTACCCACTTAACCTAACCTAACCTAATTAACCAAAATTTTTACTTTTTGTTGACTTTCTGGTCCACCCATCCTTCCTTTCGTGTGTGGCGACAATGACGTCACGGGCAATTCAGTACACACCCCTCCACTTCACCCACTTCCTCCCAGGCTGTGATGGGTGATGACGTCATAGGCATCAGCTGTACACTCGCATGTCAACACAGAGTTTGTTGTCGGTGTAAACAAGCCCTGACGAGGTACTAACTGCCTTGCCCTCCACTGCCTTCATACTTACTTCCTCTCTTTTATTCCCACTGCCTTACATTGTTTTTTTTCCACTGTTTTGACTTTCTTTCCACTGCTTTGATCTTTTATTCCCACTGCTTTGGTCTTTTCTTCCCATTTCCGATAACTTTATTCCCATATGTCTGTCTTTTCTTCCCACTGCCTATAACTTCATTCCCATCTGTCTATATTTTATTCCCATTACCTGTCTCTTTTATTCCCACTGTCCATATTTTATTCCCACTGTCTGCAATTCCTATTCCTGTCTTCCGTGTCTTCCGTCTCTAGCTGTTTCTGTCTAAACTTTCGGTCCCACACGTCTCAGGTTTCGGTCGCCCAGTCACACTATGTTTCCACTCCAGAGAGAGAGAGGGGGGGGGGGGGGGGAGAGAGAGAGAGAGGAGAGAGAGAGAGAGAGAGAGAGATTCACAACGTCGAAATCGCTCACACAAAAATCTCTTAAGTTAGAGAGAAAAAAAGAGAGATAAAAGGAGAAAGAAAGAAAGAAAGAAAGAAAGAAAGAAAGATCATGAACCCGGCATTGTAAGTACCACATCCGCTGTAACAACCACGACCTGTAACGCAGTAACATCCTTGACCTGTAACACACATGACCTGTAACAACCACGACCTGTAACGCAGTAACATCCTTGACCTGTAACACACATGACCTGTAACACCCACGACCTGTAATACTCAACACTCCACATTACACCAGCCATCCAAACTCCGACCTCTGTAATCGGGATACATAATTCGGCTCTGTATTTTCCCCATTACAGACATAATTGGTGTATGTCTCTCTCATGCGAAGTAAATAAAAATAAATAAAAGTAAAAATTATTATAAGAACAAAAAGAAAACAACAGAGAAAAGATAAAAAAAGAGGGAGGGAAGAGAACAGGGAGACAAGGTAGGGAGGTGAGGGTGGGGAGGAGAGAGAGGAGAGGGGAGAAGGGGAGGGGAGGAGAATAACGAGACAGGGGGAGGAGTAAAGAATGCCGCAAAAAAAGGGGAGGGAAGAGACTAGAGAGGAAAGGGGAAGGGGAATGAGGAAGAAAAGAAAGAAGGAAGGCAGGAAAGAAAGAAGGAAAGAAGTCATTAAGGCAGCAACTGCTGGGGAGAGAAGAGGGGAAGGAAGCAATAGAGACGTTAAGATATTTTATATATATATAAATAAGGGTTTGGGGTAATTGTGGCTAACAGTATATAAAAAGGAAATAAACAGAGAGAGTGTGTGTGTAAAAGCAAAAATGGATCAGCTAAAGGTGGGTTGGGGGGAGGGGGAAAGAAGACACTAGATGAATCAGATAAACAAAGGTAAACAAACAATAACGATCAGCTGTGCGGAGAGTAAACACAGGATGAAGCAGCAGCAGTGGTGGTGGGTGAGGTAAACAATTATATGGATCAGCTGAGCGAGTGAACAGAAGATAAAATCAGCTGTCTGGAGAGGATTGAATCAGCTGAGAGACATAAACAAAAACCAGCTGAGCGAGACATAAACAAAAACCAGCTGAACGAGACATAAACAAAAATCAGCTGAACGAGACATAAACAAGAATCGCTGAGAGCATAGCAAAAATCAGCTGAACGAGACATAAACAAAAATCAGCTGAACAGACAAACAGAATCAGTGAGAGACATAATAAAAATCAGTGAACGAGACATAAAAGAGTCAGCTGAGACATAAACAAAAACCAGCTGAAGACATAACAAAAATCAGCTGAATGAGACTAGACAAAAACCAGCTGAACAGAGACATAAAACAAAAATCAGCTGAACGAGACATAAACAGAATCAGCTGAACGAGACATAAACAAAAATCAGCTGAACGAGACATAAACAAAAACCAGCTGAACGAGACATAAACACATACACCCAGACCCTCCTTATAAGAGCATCGTCTCCTTTACGTAACTAGGGAGTGTCTCGGTAGTGGAGTTATAACCGGCACACGAGCCCTATCCCCCCGTCCCCTATCCCCCGTCTCATTGCATCTAGCTACAGGAGGCACCCTATCTGCTAGCTTTTAAAAGGACGGTTAATGGTGAGAGAGGTGATGTGTAAGGTAAAAAGTCGATATAGAAGAGTTAAGAGTGAGGTATGTATAGAAGCAACACATGGTATCTACTTCATAACTACAGATGGTGTGTGTGTGTGTGTGTGTGTGTGTGTGTGTGTGTGTGTGTGTGTGTGTGTGTGAGGGAGGAAGGGCAGTTTTCCCCCCCCTCTCTCTCTCTTTTCTTCTCTCTCTCCACTAACTACAGCACAATTCATGCTCCCAGACACACTACACTATAATGGTTCACCCTTGTTGCCAGGGGGGTGTGAGGGCGGTAGGGGGAGGAGTGTGAGGGCAGTGGGGGAGGAGTGTGAGGGCGGTGGGGGGAGGAGTGTGAGGGCGGTGGGAGGTGTGAGGGGGGATGGGGGGGAGGTGTGAGGGGCGGTGTGGGGGAGGAGTGAGGGGCGGTGGGGGAGGAGTGTCAGGCAGGGGAGTTAAGGAAGGCGTGTAATGGGGATACAGTGTGTGTGTGTGTGTGTGTGTGTGTGTGTGTGTGTGTGTGAGTGTGTGTGTGAGTGTGTGTGTGTGTGTGTGTGTGTGTGTGTGAGCAATAGTATAGTACAGTAATCTCTACTGGCTGGATATGTACAGTAGTAGTGTACTATTTTGGGTCACCTGAAGTTTAGGCACCCAAGCTTATTTCAAACTGAATTAAACACCCCAGCAATCGGATCTATGTTAATCTAATCTAACTAACCTAACCAAACTCAACCTACACCTATCTGAATCAATGTTAATCTAATCTAACCTAACCTAACTCAACCTAACCTAACCTAACCTAACCTACTTACAAAGGACAATCAGTAGAAGGTAAAAAAAATAGGTAATCAGTATTAATAAAACGTAGCTACAGTATCTGTCACTGTCTCCTGGATGACAATTTACCTGTCTACCCGTCTGTCTCCTGAACACCACCAGCCTGTCTGTCTGCAACGTCAACCTGCCTGTCCTGCTCTGTCTCTGAATATCGTCCTGTCTGTCTCTGAACGTCAACCTGCCCGTCTGTATGTCTGTCTATGAATCTCGTCCTGTCTATCTCCCGAATACCAGTCTGTCTGTCTGTTTGTCACTGTCTGTTCTTCCGTCTGTCTCTTTATTAATTTACAACTTAATTTAACCTAACCTAACCTGACTCTGTAAATTATTAACTTACACCAATGACGACAAGAGCCTCTTAGTTGGCGTGGGGGTACTCTTAGATGGCGTGGGGATCTCTTAGATGGCGTGGGGTACTCTTAGATGGCGTGGGGTCTCTTAGATGGCGTGGGGTCTCTTAGATGGCGTGGGGGTACTCTTAGATGGTGCGGGGTACTCTTAGATGGTGCGGGGTACTCTTAGAGGCGTGGGGTACTCTTAGTTGGCGTGGGGGTACTCTTAGATGGTGGGGTACTCTTAGATGGCGTGGGGTATTTAGATGGTGCGGGGTACTCTTAGATGGTGCGGGGGGTACTCTTAGAGCGTGGGGGAATCTCTTAGATGGTGCGGGGTACTCTTAGTTGGCGTGGGGGTACTCTTAGATGGGGTACTCTTAGATGGCGCGGGAATCTCTTAGTTGGCATGGGTACTCTTAGAAGGCGTGGGGTACTCTTGGTTGGTGATTATATCTTAGATGGCGTGGGGTACTCTTAGAAGGCGTGGGGTACTCTTAGTTGGCGTGGGGTACTCTTAGTTGGCGTGAAGTTGCTCTTAGAAGGCGTGGGGACTCTTAGATGGTGCGGGTACTCTTAGATGGCGTGGGGTACTCTTAGTTGGCGTGATGGCTCTTAGAAGGCGTGGGAGACTCTTAGATAACATGATAGGAGTTGGGAGGGAAGATTTAAAGGGCATGGAGACTTTATTACATGGCGCGGAGGATTCTCATAGGGCGTGGGGAGGGAGGATGAGAGGGGGGAGAGGGGGAGGGGGAAGAGGGGGAAGGAAGGAGGATGGGAGAGGGGGGTCATAAGTGATGGTGGGGAGTGCATCATGGAGATAAGCAGTCATCCCGACTAATCTGGCCCATCACCGGATGTCACGGACAGTGATGGGACAGACGGGAGGAAGGGGACAGATGGGGCCAGACAGGGAGGAAGGGACAGATGGGGCCAGACAGGAGAAGGGGACAGATGGGGCCAGACAGGAGAGAGGGAGAGAAAGGGAGGTGAAGGAGGGAAGGAAGAAGGAAGAAAAAGGAGAGAGGGAGAGAGGGGTGTGTGCGTGTGTGTGTGCCAATGACAGTAAAAAGGAAAGAGAGAAATGAGGGTGGGAGGGGAAGGATTGGGAGAAGAGAAGAGAGGGGAGGAAGAAAGGGAGAAAGGGGTGGAAGGGTGAGAGGAATGGCAGTAAAAAAAGAGGAGAGTTGGAACACACAAGAAAATAATGTGACTCTCCTCCTCCTCCCCCTCAATAAATCACCGCCTCATTACCCATAACCACGCCAACACGCCCTCCTTCCTTCCTTCCTTCCTTCCTTCTCTTCCCCTACCACCCTCTCCCCCTCCTCCTCCTCCTCCTTCATCTCTCCCCTCTTCCTCACTTCACTTCTGTGTATGTTTGTAAATAAATAAAATAAATGAAATAACAGAAATAAATAAATAAATAAATGAATAAAAAATAAAATAAAAAAAAAAATAAAAAATAAACGAATGAATAAATAAATAAATATAAAAACAAATAAATACATAAATAAACAAATAAATACATAAATAAACAAATAAATAAATAAATTAATTAATTAATTAATAAATAAATAAACAACCCATAACATTATCGAAAAAGTAAAAAAAATAACAATAAATAAATAAATCATAAATTCATCCTAGAAAAAACACTAATACAAAATACACTAATTTGCGATGCATTAATAAATCGGACAAAAACAGACGCCAAAAATAATTGAAAACTATTATTTGCATTATCCTGGAGACACAAAACCCTAACTAACCTAAACCTAACCTAAACATAACCTAACCCAACAACTAACCTAAACCCTAACCTAACCTAACCTAAACCTAACCTAATCTAACCTAAACCAAACATAACCTAACCTAACCTGACCTTAATTTCCAGATGACCTCAATTGAAAGGTATGTTAAGTGAAGGTTGTGTGTGGGTGGGGTGGGTGGAGTGGAGTGTGGAAGGGTGGGTGGGTCAGCAAGCCTATTGTGACCATGTGGGGTGGTGGCTCGCTCGACTATCCGGACAATGACTGTATAATGACTGTATCGACTGTATAATGACTGTATCGACTGCATAATGACGGTATCGACTGCATAATGACGGTATCGACTGCATAATGACGGTATCGACTGTATAATGACTGTTTCGACTGTATAATGACTGTATCGACTGTATAATGACTGTATCGACTGTATAATGACTGTTTCGACTGTATAATGACGGTATCGACTGTATAATGACGGTATCGACTGTATAATGACGGTATCGACTTTATAATGACTGTTTCGACTGTATAATGACTGTATCGACTGTATAATGACGGTATCGACTGTATAATGACTGTTTCGACTGTATAATGACTGTTTCGACTGTATAATGACTGTATCGACTGTATAATGACTGTATCGACTGTATAATAACGGTATCGACTGTATAATGACTGTTTCGACTGTATAATGACTGTTTCGACTGTATAATGACTGTATCGACTGTATAATGACTGTATCGACTGTATAATAACGGTATCGACTGTATAATGACTGTTTCGACTGTATAATGACTGTATCGACTGTATAATGACTGTTTCGACTGCATAATGACTGTATCGACTGTATAATGACTATCGACTGTATAATGACTGTAAACTGCACCACCTATATAATAACTGTATCCCAGACTAATCATGCCACCACCACCACCACCATGATGACAAATTCCCACAATAACTCTCCCACCCTTCAGAACTTGGTCCCGGAGTCATGCACCAATTATCACCACAATATAACCTGGAATAATCAGAAAACACCGGAACAATTGTACACGAACTAAACCTAACCTAACCAAACCAAACCTAACCTAACCTAACCTAACCAAATCAAACCTAATCCTGACCTGCACAAGACTACTATAAAACACACACCTACTGTGCATGCTATTAGGTCGAGAGAGGTGGGGGTGGGGGTGGAGGGAGGGGGTAGGTTATGTCGTAGGGTTTCCTCACAACACTACCCTGAAAAAACATCATATTTACCAGCCATACCTTGACGGTGTGGTGGTGGTGGTGGGGGAAGGTAGTGGTGCCGCCCTCATCCTTAGACGCTTCGCCACCCGCCACCTACCCTGCCGCCCGCCCACGTACATACCCTCCCGACCGCCCTTATTACCACCCAGGAACACGCTAAGACTCACCTGCAGAAGGAGAAAAAAAAAGAGAAAATAAACATACAGGTCTTCTATCGGTATCGTCAGTATCGTTAAGGAACTATTACAATAAGTTACCTAATCGTCAGTATCGTGAAGGAACTATTACAATAAGTTACCTAATCCTCAGTATCGTTAAGGAACTATTACAATAAGTTACCTAATCGTCAGTATCGTCTATATACCTGTACAGATACCCGTTACCTGCCTAGAGAGAGACGGTGTTTGGCGGTGAGGAAAATAATTAAACCTAGAAACTAGTAAATAGAAGATGAACTAGCATATGGAGGGCTGCACTAGGAGACTAAACTAGCAAACGTGAGGTAAAGATAGTGATGATGTAAGTATGGTTACGTGGAATCATCATTTAAGGTAAAAACACCGCCCCGACCCTTCCCTCACCTCTACTGATGGTGGTGAACGTGTGGTGATAGTGGTGGTGGTGATGATAGTAGTAGTAATAGTAGTAGTAGTAGTAGTAGTAGTTGTAGTAGTAGTAGTAGGAGCAATGTTGGTAGTAATCTCTTATACCATTCAATTACATATAAACACACACACACACACACACACACACACACACACACACACACACACACACACACACACACACACACACACACACACACACACACGTAAAATAAGATACAGACTAAAATAAAAATAAAACCAAAAACACCATAATATTAAATCCAACTCACAAAAAAAAACACGAAAATTACACCAGAATCATTTTAGAATTACATGAATAATTCCCCGGGACTAAAAACTAACTGTTGTAAACCTTTCATAATTTTGCCTCCTCTCTCTCTCTCTCTCTCCCTCTCCTCCATCATTATCTCCTCTTCTTAACTCCCCCCTTCCTTATCTTTCTTCCTCTCCCCTCTCTTTTTTTCCTTCTCTCTTTTTTTCTTAATTCTCCCTTCTTCCTTGTTCTTTCCTCCTCTCCCTTTTCTCTTTCTCTCCCTCCCTCCCTCTCCACTCTCTTTCTGTCTCCCTCTACCACTCACTTATTCCTCATCCACTTCATACATACATACATACCTTTATACATACATACATACATACATACACCTCAAACCCAACCTCCTCCCCTGTTAAAACACTCTCCTTTAGCCCATCCTCCCCTGCACCCCCTGTAAGCTCATTCTCCTCCCCCTGTTCCCCTTCTTCTCATCTCCCCCTTATGTATTTAAGTCAAATGGAGGTCATCAGTCACAATTGCCGCTAACTACCCTAGACGGGCCATTACAAAGCACACACACACACACACACACACACACACACACACACACACAGGAAAGAATTGTACATAGAGAGAGAGAGAGAGAGAGCCAACAGTGCCATAGTGCCAGCTGTAGGTTGCCATGGCTCGGGTCACTCCACTTTATAATCCATGTTTACTGATCCGCTTGATGGCACCGCTCCTCCCCCCCTCCCCCTCCCTCCCTCCCACCCAGAAAAACCTCCACCCAAACTTCCTCCAAACCTGTAACCAGTTCACTGTACCTGTACTTTAGATACCCAAACCTGTAACTGTACCGATTGTTCCTGTATTAATTTCTGTATCTGAGAGTACAGGTCTTCTCATCTACCTATAAGGACCTACAAGTACTCAATGTATACCGTAACTTAACTATAAATCAGTACTCGCATCTCACACCAGAGTACACTTGAGGGTCAGGTGTCAATAATCAATCTAGGTAATGTCTTTTGTTTACGAAATTATGACCTTGATACCTTTGACCCTTTGACCCTATCTGACCCTACTGTTATCGTGGTCAATATGCGTGACTGGTACACGTAGATGTTATTCTCGAGGTATTCTGCGGATGTAAATATAATGATAGGTAATGGCCGCACCTACTCAAGCGCTCGATCCAAACACAGACAAGACCAAAAAAAAAAAAACTCAAGGTAAACACAATTAAGATCCAAACAATAACAAAACACACAACATAAAATACACATCAGAGGGACAATCAAGCATGGTGAGTCATATCCCAAACACACACACACACACACACACACACATTCCCAGCAGCAGTCAACATAATTCTGGAAACTATTATTCACAAAAACATACATCACACATCCATAAGTTTTGTCTATCACGTAATATTTAGGAATGTGTGGATTGGGGACCTTTTATTTGGTCATCTTATTGTTTTGAAAATGAGGTTTAATAGCGAGGTGTTGTTGACGGAGGGAGAGGAGGTGGGGAGGGAGGGAGAGGGAGGTGGGGGAGGAGGAGGAGGGAAAAGGGGGTATATATGATTACGTAGAACAGCCAGACAGACAGACATAGACAGTCAGGCAGACAGACATAAAGATGGCCGAGAACACACGGAACTGAAACACGAAAACATTCCCTCACGTAAACGCATACATTATATCTGCAGGTAGACACACAGACACGCACACACACACACACACACACACACACACACATACACACACACACACACACACACACACACACACACACACACACACACACACACACATACACACACACCAAGACCCTGTTGAAAAGTTCTGCTTCCTCGAGTCCAAATTTTTTCATGGATAAACTTCCTAAGAAAACACAAGTTAACAAAAATCCTTAACAAAATTGTATAACTTTTTCTTCCTCCTCCTCCTCCTCCCGTTTCGTCTTTTTTTCTTCTTCTTAATCGTTCCTCCTCTTCTTCTGTCTTCCTCTTCCTCCCCTCCTTCCTTCCTCCTCTTCTATCTTCTGTCTTCCTCCTCCTCTCTTCTCATCCTCGCCTTGTTCTTCTTCCTCTTTTACTTATTCGATTCCTTGTCTCTTCTCCGTTTTCCTATTTCCTCCTCTTCCTTTCTTACTCTTCCACCTCCTCCTCTTCCTTCCTCCTCAAGCACTATCTTCTTGTCCTGGTATCAAAGTTTGTTTATCTTCCCGGTGTCTTGAAAGTAACACACACACACACACACACACACACACACACACACACACACACACACACACCTAAGCGTCTTCCCGGAACAGGTGAGCCACACGACACCTGAGTCCAACAGTGACTAATTGAAGCTTAAGTTGTTGTGTATCAGGTGGACATTATTGACACCTTGGCTACTGCACTGCCTCACCTTCCTTCCCCTCCCCACCACCTACCTAACATTCTCCCCTCACATATATAATCTAAAAATTCCTCCCTTACCCTCGTCGTTTCCCTCTTATCTACCCCATCCCTCTCCTCCCACAGCCTCTTTAACTACCTCCCCATACCTACCTCCCCTCCCCTACAATCCTTCAATATTCCTTATCCCTCCCCACAGTCTAACAATTGAATCAGGTCTCTCTCTCTCTCTCTCTCTCTCTCTCTCTCTCTCTCTCTCTCTCTCTCTCTCTCCAGCCACACCATCCATCTTGTTTATGATCCCATCCCCCCACCCCCCACTACACCCCTCACCTCACTACAACCCCCCACAGCCGTTATACACTCCCCCACACCCCCCCTCACCTCCCCACAGCCCATTACACACACCCCTGTCATAATAATAATAATAATAATAAAAAGAATAATTAAATACAAACAAAAAAAACAAAAACAAGGACATGAGTAACAAAAACCCAACAAAAACAAACAAACTCGAGCCATATAAGGAGTTCTGTGTCTCATGATAAGTATTTGTTGGTGGACAGCGTAATTAATAATCTGGTTTACACGCTTCAAGACTTTAGTTGTTGAAGAGCGGTAATAACATTGTATCCTCAGCGTCAAGCTCGGCCACACACACACACACTACCACTCCACACCTGTAATCTAGACCCACCCCCCACCCCCCTCACCTGGCTTTAACACCATTAACCGGAATTTTAACGGAGGGGAGCAGCGGTGGCAGGTGGAAGAGGTGAGGGGGGGGGAGAAAGGGAAGGGGGAGGTGGGGGAGGGGAGAAGGGAGGGGAGATTTATGACACGGGTTTAATGAAGGCTAGACCCCCTGCCCCAGTTGTACAATCCGGAATTAGCGACTAGAGGTGTGCGGCACGCGTGAGGTGATGTCAGGTGTTGATGGACGGTTCTGCGGCCAGGTACCCAGGTGGGGTAATAAAAGAAACAGGTAATGAGAGGGGACGAAGAATTATCCAGGTAAAAATATAATGACATTTGAAATAAAAACTATAAATTGTTTGTGTTATTATTATTATTATTATTATTATTATTATTATTATTATTATTATTATTTGTAGTAGTAGTAATAATATAATAATAATAATAATAATAATAATAATAATAATAATAATAATAATAATAATAATAATAATAATAATAATGATAATAATAATAATAATAATGTGTGTGTGTGTGTGTGTGTGTGTGTGTGTATGTGTGTGTGTGTGTGTGTGTGTGTGTGTGTGTGTATGTGTGTGTGTGTGTGTGTGTGTGTGTGTGTGTGTGTGTGTGTGTGTGTGTGTGTGTGCGTGGTGTGTGTGTGTGTGTGTGTGTGTGTGTGTGTGTGTGTGTGGTGTGTGTGTGTGTGTGGTGTGTGTGTGTGTGTGTGTGTGTGTGTGTGTGTGGTGTGTGTGTGTGTGTGTGTGTGTGTGTGTGTGTGTGTAATAATAATAATAATAATAATAATTAACGGTTTATTGAAAGAGCTTGGCAGCCAGAAGGCTGAAAATATACAGTTACATATTTGGGGAATGGGTTACGAATTACAAATAATATACAAGTGACATAAGTGACACAAATAAGACATATAGTAACTTAGATGGGGATCAGCTCAAAATACAGTTCATTTCAACATAGTGACAGTGTAGGGAGCAGTGTTTACTGGGAGTGAATACACTGATTTATTACATGTTATTGATAATTTTTACAATGTGTGTGTGTGTGTGTGTGTGTGTGGTGTGTGTGTGTGTGTGTGTGTGTGTGTGTGTGTGTGTGTGTGTGTGTGTGTGTGTGTGGTGTGTGTGTGGTGTGTGTGTGTGTGTGTGTGTGTGTGTGTGTGTGTGTGTGTGTGTGTGTGTGGTGTGTGTGTGTGTGTGTGTGTGTGTGTGTGGTGTGTGTGTGTGTGTGTGTGTGTGTGTGTGTGTGTGTGTGTGTGTGTGTGTGTGTGTGTGTGTGTGTGTGTGTGTGTGTGTGTGTGTGTGTGTGGTGTGTGTGTGTGTGTGTGGTGTGTGTGTGGTGTGTGTGTGTGTGTGTGTGTGAGAGAGAGACCTGGCCTCGTCGTGAGCGATAATCATCATCCGTTGCGACACATTCTTGACCGGGTTATCATATCAACATACCGTAGTGGAATAACACGTCCTTGAGGTTGCTTACGAGGACACCAAGGGGATTTTACTGTGTGTGTGTGTGTGTGTGTGTGTGTGTGTGTGTGTGTGTGTGTGTGTATTCAAGTGCCGTCATTGGGTGCAGGATAAGACTACGTTCATATCAACTCCCTAGATTTATCCGGTTAAAAAACAAAATTGTAATCAAATATCCGACGTTATATAATCGCCTGTTTTATTACGTTTCTGTGTCAGGTTCGGTCTAGTTGTTACTAAAAGAGCAGCAAGTCAGGAGACGGGGTTCTTTACTCTCTCGCCATGAAACGACGCGAGCATACAAATTTTTTAATCCTAATTCCCTCAACACAAAAGCTAATACCTTGTTTGTAGTCATGATGGAAACCCACATTAAAGCTGGGGTGCGGAGGCCGAGTGTATAAGGCACTCGACTCTATGCATAAGAGTTCGCCGAATCGACTCCAATGGACTCCCAGTCGATCCAATTGTGATGAGGTATACCTGAGTTTACTGAGTCGCGTCGGCCATAGTGCCTCCTTGTTCACTGAAAGCTTAGAATGCGGTATATACACTGTCCCTCACATACCCTCAGACCTATGGGACCAACCCCAGCCAAGCTTGGACCTCAAATAGAATCAAATACCGTAAGTCACACGACGAGGCCGGGATGTTTGACCGCCAGCCAACTCACCTGTATAGGCTCCTGAACTAATCAAACAGAAACGATGAAGGAGTAACTCACCTGGTCCTATATAAGACATCACCTTTATGGGATTAACACCATAAAGGTATACTGTACACTGTAGACATGACAGGGTTTAATATAGTGTCTAGATATGTTTCTACTCATGCATCATCTTCACTATAGAATAACGATGTAGAAATTACTTTTAGTGACTTTACTGTAACTATTTTTGTACTTTTACTAATACATCTTAGCAAGTTATTTGAATTTGTTGCCTACAAGAGAGAGAGAGAGAGAGAGAGAGAGAGAGAGAGGGGAGGAGAGACTTTAAAAAATATCTTCATCCTTCCAATTTACACTTTTAATATACACTGAAAGTAATACCACTAACGTAAGATAAAAATAAAAAATAAAAAATAAAATAAAATAAAAAATAAACATTAAAATGGCTCCTACAGAAATCTTTGAGAGAGAAATGAAGAAACTTTTGTGTCAGAGTTAATTAGCGGTGTTGGAGGAGACAGGTGTTGAAAGAGACAGGTGTTGGAGGAGACAGGTGTTGGAGGAGACAGGTGTTGGAGGAGACAGGTGTTGGAGGAGACAGGTGTTGGAGGAGACAGGTGTTAGAGGAGACAGGTGTTGAGGAGACAGGTGTTGGAGAGACAGGTGTTGGAGGAGACAGGTGTGTTGAGGAGACAGGTGTTGGAAGAGACAGGTGTTGGAAGAGACAGGTGTTAGGAGGAGACAGGTGTTGGAAGAGACAGGTGTTGGAGGAGACAGTTGTTAGAGGAGACAGGTGTTGGAGGAGACAGGTGTTAGGGAGGAGACAGGTGTTAGAGGAGACAGGTGTTGGAAGAGACAGGTGTTGAAGACAGGTGTTGAGGAGACAGGTGTTGGAAGAGACAGGTGTTGGAGGAGACAGGTGTTGGAGGAGACAGGTGTTGGGAGGAGCAGGGTGTTGGAGGAGACAGGTGTTGGAGGAGACAGGTGTTGGAAGAGACAGGTGTTGGAGGAGACAGGTGTTGGAGGAGACAGGTGTTGGAGGAGACAGGTGTTGGAGGAGACAGGTGTTGGAGGAGACAGGTGGAGGAGACAGGTGTTGAGGAGACAGGTGTTGAGGAGACAGGTGTTGGAAGAGACAGGTGTTAGAGGAGACAGGTGTTGGAGGAGACAGGTGTTGGAGGAGACAGGTGTTGGAGGAGACAGGTGTTGGAAGAGACAGGTGTTGGAGGAGACAGGTGTTGGAAGAGACAGGTGTTGGAAGAGACAGGTGTTGGAGGAGACAGGGTGTTGGAGGAGACAGGTGTTGGAGGAGACAGGTGTTGGAGGAGACAGGTGTTGGAGGAGACAGGTGTTGGAAGAGACAGGTGTTGGAAGAGACAGGTGTTAGAAGAGACAGGTGTTGAAGGAGACAGGTGTTGGAAGAGACAGGTGTTGGGAGGGGAGGGAGGAGACATGTTTACGTCACGAAGAACACTTGAAAATAATTCCCACAGACGGCAAGAATTTTGGTCCTGGTGTGTCGTGTTGAGATTATACTGTAGTGAAGATATTCTAGGCTTGTGCACGTCGATCAAAACATTATTAAATACTTGAGGTGTACTCTGTGTGTGTGTGTGTGTGTGTGTGTGTATGTGTGTGTATGTATGTGTGTGTGTGTGTGTGTGTGTGTGTGTGTGTGTGTGTGTGTGTGTGTGTGTGTGTGTGTGTGTGTGTGTGTGTGTGATTAGATTAAGGATATATGCACGGAAAGTAAAAGTAAATGAGCTTGAGACTGCATGAGAGAGAGAGAGAGAGAGAGAGAGAGAGAGAGGAAGAGAGAGAGAGAGAGAGAGAGAGAGAGAGAGAGAGAGAGAGAGAGAGAGTATTATCGGGGTGTGGACGGCGGCAGTAAGGGAAGAAGAGCCAACAGGAATCAGCTGAGAGAGCCACTCACGACACCATCACCACAACAATAATGGCTCACCGATTTATTATCATCATCGCTAATTAAACCATACCCCCGCCCTCACCCTTCTCCCTGACTTCCTCCTACCCCATGCTCCTCCGCCTCCCCATGGCCTCTCCTCCTCCTCCTGGCCCCTCCCTCCCATGGCCCTCCTCCGCCTCCCATGGCCTTTCCCATGACTTCTCTCTTTTTCTAACGAGAGAGAGAGAGAGAGAGAGAGAGAGAGAGAGAGAGAGAGAGAGAGAAGGGGGGACACTGGGTTCATATACGAGCTTTTAATAGCCCGCAGCACCGCTAATTAATCGAATTATTGAAGCCATTCCACGACCAGGTCCTCGATATTGACTCTATCATATATAACCAACTTCCTTAAACCTGCGTGATCTAAACCGTTGCCAAGATGGTGTTGTTTTAAACCATCCCCAAACACCATCTGAACCTTATCGTCCCCTAAACCAACACCACTTGAACCTTGAACCCCATTTTCGGTATCCTGTCCTCCCTCAGTGAACCAAGATTCGAACCCTCTGATCTCTGTCTCGAATCCATGATATAGTTTCCTCTTCGTTTTAATTTAATCAGAACGTGTACTAAACTTGTCGAGCCTGAGAGAGAGAGAGAGAGAGAGAGAGAGAGAGAGAGAGAGAGAGAGAGAGAGAGAGAGACTTGAAATTCTACACTGTTTTCAGTATCCCAGAATCTCCCGCTTCCTCTCCCCACAGGACTAAATAATTCAACTATTCCGGTCACAATGAGGTTCGTGAACCCACCTCTCTCAATACTAACCCTGGCATAATATTCAAGTATTATTAATTGTTATTTTTATTATCGTTATTATCACCGGTGTTTATTATTATTATTATTATCATTATTATTATTATTATTATTATTATTATCATTATCATCATCATCTTTTTTGTTTATATACCCGGTAACTCATTTACATAACCCTCATATAACTCATTTACATAAACCTGATATAATACATTTACAGTAGCTACACATTTACGCTGGCTGGGTTAACAAGAGTATAATGACTGCACTCACCATCACTAATTAAGACAGACTGTCCACTTAATAACACAGACAGGGCGGAGGGAAGGGGAATACCTGTCTAGTTGGGGCAGGATACTGTTTAATTTCTGTCCAGGTGATGGTATGGATGAGGGGGTATGGTTATTAAGTTAACCTTGTCTGTATGTATGGGTGTCTGTCTATATAATTAGCCGTCATTATAGCTATCTGATATGTGTGTATAGCTGTATGTCTGTCTGTCTGTCTGTATTGCATACGAAATGTGTAGTATGTATGCAAATCGAAACACACACACAGGCACAAATTAAAACACTCAACGAGAAGGACCCAGTTGTATAATGGCTACCAATGCTAATGATTTCTCTCTCTCTCTCTCTCATACAAGGTACATTATTCACATGACGTTATATACCAGGTAAACAGTGGTATTTAAAATTCGTCATAAACCAAGTAAACAATGGCATTTAAATGACGTCATACTCCAGGTAAACAATGACATTTAAATGACGTCATACTCCAGGTAAACAATAACATTTAAATGACGTCATACTCCAGGTAAACAATGACATTTAAATGACGTCATACCAGGTAAACAATGACATTTAAATGACGTCATACTCTAGTAAACAATGACATTTAAATGACGTCATACTCCAGGTAAACAATGACATTTAAATGACGTCATACTCCAGGTAAACAATGACATTTAAATGACGTCATACTCCAGGTAAACAATGACATTTAAATGACGTCATACTCCAGGTAAACAATGACATTTAAATGACGTCATACTCCAGGTAAACAACTGCATTTAAATGACGTCATACGCCAGGTAAACAAAGGCATCTAGAGTGGAACGTCTGCTGCTTTACATACTGTGATTCCCAAGTGTCGACTGTAGGGAAATGTGTTGACGTATGACACAGCGAGAGATCTGTGGGGGGATCACTGGCGTTCACCCTCTGTCTTGTGTTGTAAGTGAAGGAGTGGTGAAGGAGGGGAAGGAGGGAGGAAGTGTTGAGGGAGGGGAAGAGTGAGGGGGGTAGGTGAAGGAGGAGGAGGAGGAGGTGGAATTTGGGAGGCAGTGTGTTGGAGGACGGAGGGGAAGAATGAGGAATAGTGGAGAGTGAAGGAGACGAGAAAAAGAAAAGGTAATGGGGATCTAGAGAACGAATGAGGAAAGAGAGGGATATTTAATGGGGTATGGAGAAGTGAGGGGGTCTGTAATGGGGGTGGGGAGGTAGTGGGGTAGAGATAGGGTTAGATCATCCCTAGACGAGTGGTATCGATAAGAGAAACCATGATCCCTCACCTCGACTCTCCCTTCACTCCTCACTCTTCACCTCCCTTCACTCTTCACTCCTCACTCTCACCTTCCCTCATTGTCCTCCAGTTATAAAGGCAACTCTTATGTCTACTCTAATAATACAACACTTACCAATCATTCGCCCGTTGTCAACAGTTTAAACACCAGCAAACCCCCAAAAAAATTAATACATGTTAGCTGCTCGTGTTAACTAAACTTTACCCGATATAAATACTCGGTAACATTTGTCTTGAATTTGAAAGCTTAAATACTTGCACTACAGATAATGGTAGTTGATAAATATATAACTAACTGAGATATACAACACATAGTTCACTGTATAATTTCACATTTATTTTCCAGATTAGTACAGTGATTGTCTACTAATTAATAACAGGTGTCATTAAGCCTATGAACCAACAGGTAACGTCTTCACAACACCAGACAATGTGACAACTGCTATGGCCAACGGGAGTGTGTATGTCTGTGGTTTCAGTAAGATGTAACCCCATCATTACGTTGTGTTATTTAAGTCTAGAATCTAAATTAACTCGCCACCTTTACTGCCAGCCACCACATAGGTAAGCAATGTGGCTCTTGTAATTTATACGTGAATCTCTTTACTAAATCATGTTAGGGAGTTCTGTTAGTAAGTGAGTGAGTTATCGTACAGTAGCGGACAAGATGACACCACGAGCAAGCCTCCTCCTGAGTCAAGTGTCTTTATTTTGAAGTGTGGACGACGTATCTGTTTACCAATCATGGATACGCACGCACTTAAAGACCTTAATTGTTCAAGTATTTTTCATAATTCTTATAAATAAAACGGAAAAAAAATCCCCCCTCTCTCTATCTCCATGGAAACAAGGGGTGGCTAAGGGGTAAGGAGGGGAGGGGTAGGTAAGGGGTAAAGATGGATTGGGGTGAGTAAGGGGTAAGGGGAATACGGGGAAGAAGTCATGGCTCTCCAACTATAGGTAACTTATTAACCCCGTGAACTGGAGGTCGTCGGTACCATTGATCTCAACAACATACAGTATACATCACGTCAGGTCTGTTGGTATTCCAGGTGAAGGTAATGGACTAATGAGTCGTTTACCTGAGAGAGAAAACAGGTGAGAGTTTATTAAAAATACGATGTGCGAAATTTTCTTCCAAATCTTAAAATAAGTATGGGAATAATTGTAGGTTTTTTGTTTTAATAGTCTTATACACACACACACACACACACATACATACACACACACACACACACACACACACACACACACACACACACACACACACACACACACACACAAGACTGTCATTTATTTTTCAGACGCCAACACTGAAACAAAAGCAACTCGAGGTTATTATATGTAAATTCATATGATCTCCTCCGCTTCTTCTCTCCTCCTGCTCTTCTTCCTCCTCCTCCTCCCTCTCCTTTCTTCTTCTCCTCCTCCTCCTCCTCATCTTTTCTTCCCCCTCTCCTCCTCCTCCCCTTCCCCTCTCTCCTCTTTGCTCCTCCTCCTGCTGGTGATGCGTCTCAACCCACTGACGGCAGGTTCTAACCTCACCCAATAGCCTGGTGAGTCTTGAAAGGCTGGTTAACCTATAAGTGAGGATCTTCTAACTCATCTAAGACTCACTAATATACTATGAGTCTTTGGAAGGTACGACTCACTTAAGACCTCCGATATAGTGAGAGTCTTAGGGAGGTGGGGAGTACTTGTAGGTCCCATAATTCCCAATAACAAGGAAGTCCCCATTACACAAGGACCAACAGTATTATTACCGACAGCCTCCGTAATATTCTTGTTCCATTAAATCGGCACTGAAATCAAGTGCTCTCTAATCCTGGTCCCTGTCGGCAAAGTTCAGACACAGTTGAGTTGTGTATCGGTGCAATATCCGACACACACACACACACACACACACACTCCAGCCTCGCGTAACAAACCTCCTGATTTCTCGAGAGACACTGTGGATTTCCTGGCAATGTTTATTTTTCATTGGGCAAGAAGCGTTCGTTTCTGACTGGTTGAGAGACACTCGTTCGTTTCTGATTGGCTACCTGTATGATCCTCGTATACTTGTTAGTTTCTATATGAGTGAATTGTTGTCAGTTTACACATGCATAATGACACACACACACACACACACACACACACACACACACACACACACACACACACACACACACCCCCCCCACACACCCGCCTCCATTACCACCCCCAGCAATGGCCGCAGGATCCTCTTCTACCCTGAAGGCCGATAACCACATATTAAGTAGTCATAAATTACTCCCCGCGTCGAGTAAACTGTCACAAGGTGTTGAGCAAGTTATAGGCTTTTCATTAAGAATTACGATCACTCGGCTGGCTGGCACGAGGTCATAACTCACCTGGGGAAGACAGGACACGGCTTATGAGAAGAGGTGTACTGTAGGAGGCGTGTTGTAAGGCGTTCAGTGTCAACAGTGTACAGGTGTATGTCAGTGTATGATGGACGGGGGGATGTGATGTAGTACACTTTGGGGCTCTACCAGTGCTTAATTAATTTTAGTGCTTAATTACAGTGCTTCTCAAATTTTAGTGCTTAATTACAGTGCTTCTCAAATTTTAGTGCTTAATTCAGGTGCTTAATTACAGTGCTTAATCATAGTGCTTTCTTAAATCTTCGTTCATAATCATACGAGTTTATTTATGTTTAATCTGTGTAATTTCTCAAACCATAGTGTTGACTTAATTCATAGTTCTTACATAATTCTTAATCCCTAATTCATCTCAGTACTGTACTATACTTCACAGGCACTAAATACAGATAGAGACACGGAACACGGAACACGGAACACGGAACACGGAACACGGAACCTAAGTCAATAAAGGAACATTACATATTAAGACTCGTCACAGCAGCCAAAATACTCTCTCAGGATCATTACGTATGACATGAAAAAACAAGAGCTTCTTTAACCCCCAGGATGAATATTTAACACAACACTGATTTAACTTCCTTTTGATGTGGTGATTTATGTGCTTAAGTTGAATATTTAACACAACACTGATTTAGCTTCCTTTTTGATGGTGATTTAATGTTAACCCCCCCAGAGATGAATATTTAACACAACACTGATTTAACTTCCTTTTTGATGGTGATTTAATGTTAACCCCCCCAAGAGATGAATATTTAACACAACACTGATTTAACTTCCTTTTTGATGGTGATTTAATGTTAACCCCCCCGGAGATGAATATTTAACACAACACTGATTTAACTTCCTTTTTGATGGTGATTTAATGACTTGCCTGGTGTCTACTCCTTCCCCGCTCACCATCTCCTCACCATTAGCCCCGGAGGTACTGAGAGCGGCCCAGCCTCACTCACCAGACAGCTCCTGACTTTGAAACTTGTTGGCAAAAATATTACCCAAGTGAATTTAGGAACGGGAGAGTGGGGTGGGTTTAAGACGGCTTGAATTAATGATGTACCTATGAAGTGGGTGGGTGGGTGGATGGGTGGGTGGATGGGTGGATGGGTGTGGGTGTGTGGGTGTGGGTGTGTGTGTGTGTGTGTGTGTGTGTGTGTGTGTTCTCCCGTCAGAGTATACATTTCGGACTCCTAATGTTACATCCTACCATCACGGTTACACCACACCTGCGCCACACACCAACACCACACCACCTGCGCTCCTGCCACCACACCTGCGCCACATACCACCCACCACACACCTGCACCACACACCACACCTGCACCACACACACCACACCTGCGCCACACACACCACACCTGCACCACGTACCACACCTGCGCCACACACCACACCTGCGCCACACACCACACCTGCGCCACATCACCACACCTGCACCACACACCACACCTGCACCACACACCACACCTGCGCCACATCACCACACCTGCACCACACACCACCTGTACGTCCAGCCTTCACCTGATGCTTCCCCTCTCTCTTTAAACCCTTCATCTCTCTCCTCTAATCTCATCCCTCCTCTCTCTTCCCTCTCATCTTCTCCTCCTCCCTCTTCTCTCTCTTACCTCCCCTCTCGTTTCTTCAATTCCATCCTCTCTCTTCTTCTCTTCTCTCCCTCCTCTCTCAATTCCTCTTACGTAATCTACCTTTCCCAACTCTCTTTCCCACCTCTCTCTCTCTCTCCCATCCCTTACTCCACCTCTCTCTCTCTCTCTCTCTCTCTCTTACTCCACCTCTCCCTCTCTCTCTCTTTCTCTCCCACCTCTTACTCCACCTCTCCCCCTCTCTCTCTCTTTCTCTCCCACCTCTTGCTCACCTCTTCCTCTCTCTCTCTCTTTCTCTCCAACCCCTTACTCCACCTCTCTCTCTCTCTCACCTCTTACTCCACCTCTCCCTCTCTCCTTCTCTCCTCGCCAGGGTCCAAAAGATTCATCCCAATAACTTCAAATTTTCCCCCTAATAGGAGACGTAAGCTGGGGGGTTCTCAAGATCTTATGTTAACATTTCCTCGTAACTGAAGAAGACGATGTAAGAAATAAGGTATCTATCTAGTTATCTGACCCTGAAGGCATCAATATAGCGTCCAAAATGGTATCAAAACTCCACTGAGACTCTAGATTAACTTGATACGTTCTATTAATACCAGATACGGGAAGAAAAAATATATATTAGTTATGGGACAAAATTAACAAAAACGGTACAGACAAAATATAATCGAAGCTGTACCCTATTTTTTTCTTAAACTAGAGAGAGAGAGAGAGAGAGAGAGAGAGAGAGAGAGAGAGAGAGAGAGAGAGAGAGACTTTAACATACGAATCACACAACTTTCCACCGTAAACTCATTTTCTCTTATTACTACGGTATAGTCTCGGTGTAACTTCGACGCCATATTGGACAACGACCTTTCACAGCTGCAGTTAACCACTTCGATGTTTTTTCTGAGAATGTGGACCCCGTTGGCCTCTTGAGAATATGGACCCTGTTGGCCTCTTGAGAATATGGACCCTGGTGGCCTCTTGAGAATATGGACCCTGGTGGCCTCGTGCCCCCCTCCCAGGAGGCCACCACCAGCTACTCTGTTCCCAATGACCTCTCCCGGCCAGGCCACTACCACCAGCAGCGCACTCCTCCCGCCTGCTGCTTTAAGAGGGAGGGCCACTGAGAGAGAGAGAGAGAGAGAGGTTCCTTATTAAGACAGGTATACCATCATCACCCCAGGTAGTGTCTTCTTACTTACCTGGAGGCTGTTAGGTGTACCCCCTCTCTCTCTCTCTCATGTCCTCTCTTCCTGTTGTTCTTTTCTTCCTCCTTCCCTATATTTCCTGTCCCCCTCTCTCTCTCTCTCTTATCACCTTCCTCCTCCTCCTTTCATTTTTCTTCTTCAATACCTTCATCATTTTCTCCTCTACTCCCATTATTCTCTCCCACTCTCCTCTTCCTCCTTTCATTATCCCCTTCTTCCATTTCTTCATCATCATAATCTTTGTATTTTTCCCTCATACTCTTATCTCTCTTCTCTCCTGTTATTCTCTCTGTCTCTCCTTACCTAACCATGTTCTCCTACCCACCTTGAGACACAATTAAGGAAAACAACACAAAAAATATAAAAAACATTTATCTTCTATAAAATGAGAAAATGGAGCCTCGTGTATATTATATTTTTACTTCATTTTAGTAATTAATTCAACTACTAAAACTTGATCTTTAATGTAACTATGACGATGTTTTAAGTTCAGTCGTGTAGTAAAAGTTCAAAAATAATTAAAAAAAACAAAACATCGATGTGAATAAACTAGTGGGATGCCCAGGATGTTTTTAAATTGGTATGTAATATTTATAATAATCAAAAGTCAATTATTGTATATGAATTTATATTATATTATCGAGGTTATAATCCGCGCATGAACATCCGTCAGAGTTTAACATCCGCATCCACATCAACGGAAGTCTGAAATCTTACATCTGATACATCACTAATCCGGGACAACAGGAAGGTGACGGGCGGGCGGGCGACATCCACATCCCTCAGGTGTGGATGTGGATGTGGATTTTATGCGGATGTGACGTTACTGTACATCATTATCCAGAATAACATCACCTCACAGCTATAGTTTCATGTCCTCGATAACAATAAGCAGGAAATTCACTTTAAACGCGCATAAAGCTGGTAGTAAGGAGCATTGGCATGATGAGGAGCATTATACCGTCTTGTAGCATGATTACACTACGTTTAGTTGGCAGGAGCATTAATAATTCCTGGAAGTGAAGAGGCCCAGCTAGTGTCTTGGAGCATTGGGCTGCCTTTTAGTGGGTATGGTAGATACAGAGGAGCATTAAGAATGATCCCTTGGAGCATTAAGCCACCTTCTAGTAAGATCAAAGTAATATATTGTCCAAAGGAGCATTTTCTGACCCCCGAGAACACTGGGTCATATTTCAGCGGTTATTGAAGATTGGGAAGGAGCATTAGAATGATCCCCTTGGAGCATTGAGCCGCCTCCCAGCATGATCACAGAGCCATAAAGTAAGAGAACCAGGGGAGCCAGGGGAGGGCGGGGGCGGCCGGCAGCAGTGTTGGCTACCCACCAAACGTTTTCCGATACACTAAGTGATTTAGGACTTTTAAACCACCTCGAGCAGTTAGCTAAACCCACCACCCACCTACCCACCCACCCACCACCACATCCCACTACCCACCCACCCACTCACCACCCACCCACCCACCCACCCACCCACCCACCACCACATCCCACTACCCACCCACCCACCACCACCCACCTACCCACCCACCCACCCACCCACCACCACATCCCACTACCCCACCCACCCACCCCACCACCCACCTACCCACCCACCCACCACCACCCCACCCTACCCACCCCACCCCCACCACCATCCCACTACCCCACCCCACACATCCACCCCCACCCACCCATCCACCCACCTACCCACCCACCCACCCACCACCCACCTACCAACCCACCCACCCACCACCCATTGCCATTACCATTACATTTCCTTAATACTGAGAAGGAAATTGATGTTATAATTAGAGCTATCTTTATTTTCTCCTTTTATGTTATACGTTTGTGCCGCGCCAAGAGGAGAGAGAGGTTAAAACACCTTCCAAAACATAACCAATAGACTCTACCTGTCTCACCTTGATCACCTAATTATTACCTGGTCGTCCTCGGCATCAACATCTCCTAGACTGTCACTCACCTGTAAAAAAAAAAACCTTCCATTATCACCTGTAACCTAATACCTCGATAGAGACTGGGGAAAAAAATCTACTTGCCAATGATTACTTATCTTACTGTCATGTTAGGTTCTGATTGGCTGATTCTGCTGAGTTTTAGGTGAGAGAGAGAGAGAGAGAGAGAGAGAGAGAGAGAGAGAGAGAGAGAGAGACAGACAGACAATCATACACATCTTAATGACAATCAGATATGTATATACACGAGGAAACTCAGAATCTGTAGAATGTCCTCAACCACACCACACTACACCACACCACACTACACCACACCACACTACACCACACCACACCACACCACACTACACCACACTACACCACACCACACAACACACCCAACCCACGAAAGAGAGGTTTGGATGGATATAAACTAAACCAAATTAACCAACTTTGTGCTGTAAGAGTGAATTACGTCACCGCCTTCCTTCCTCTACAACAACACCATCACTTATCAATGTACTTATATACCGTAGATAGATATAAACCGTATATATACCGTAGATAGATATATACCGTAGATAGATATAAACCGTATATATACCGTAGATATAAACCGTATATATACCGTACATAAGGTTGAATTTACGGTAGTTGTGGAGTTGGGTGGGTCGGATTTATTGGAAACGTGTTTAATAATGTACAAATGTTAGAACAGACCAATATTTAAAAGCATTAGTTATATATAATATATCATCTATTAACGAAGAAATGACTTTTAATGTCGTTTGTCATGTTGATGTTACTATTATTGTGTGATCTGCAATAATAATAATAATAATAATAATAATAATATACAATAATAACAATAATAATACTAATAATAATAATAATAATAATAATAATAATAACAACAATAATAATAATAATAATAATAATAATAATAATAATAATATACAATAATAACAATAATAATAATAATAATAACAATAATAACAATAAAAATAATAATAATAATAACAATAATAATAATAATAATAACAATAATAACAACAAAAACAATAATAACAACAACAACAACAACAATAACAATAATAACAACAATAATAACAACAATAACAATAATAAATACGAAAAATATAAAACTATACAAATAATAACTAAAACAATCACACCCAAACAATAACAATACACAATCACTATAATAAGAACAGGGTACATAAACCACAAATAATCCACATTACAAAAACCATTACATAACAAAACCTCGAACATCTGCCGTAATGTAAACAGTTTTAATTTCAGATTCAATAACACGGCACTGAGTAAGGTGGCGACAAGACGTAGTACAGTACAGGGAGATAGGTCGCGTGTCTCTGTGTCTCTCTCTCTCTCTCTCTCTCTCTCTCTCTCTCTCTCTCTCTCTCTCTCTCTCTCCTCTCCCATCGTGTGCCATATTGATCCCATACCGTGTGATGATCCCCCCACACTCTCTTTATTATCTATGGATATTCACTCACTCACTCACTCACTCACTCACTAACTCACACTCTCTATATCACCCATCACCGTCCCATCACTTTCCTGTGCGCCATTTTCCTGCTCATCTTTCCATCGTCCACCACCGCCCCCATCCTCCCCATCACCCACCATCTCCCCATCACAAGTGGTACGTACTGTTCTGAGGGAGGGGGAGGGGAAGAGGAGGAAGAGGAGGCGGAGGAGGAGGAAGAGGAAGAGGAGGAGGAGGAGGAGGAGGAGGAGGAGGAGGAGGAAGAGAGAGAGGTTGAGGATGGTAGGTGTGGCGTCCGGTGAGGTTAAAGGGAGTGTGAGAGTAGCAAGGGAGGGAGAGGGAGAGGGAGAGTACCAGGGTTAGAGGGCCGAGGCTGCTGCTACTACTCTCGCGTCGCCTGCGTGCGGTGTGTGTACCCTCACCCACCCACCCCCACCCCTCCCACCCACCCACCCACCACCCCAAGCACCTCCTACCATTGTACTCTTCTCTCTCTCTCTCTGACTCACTGCTCTCTTTCTTACCCTCAATTGTCCTTTCTCTTCTTCCTCTCTACCTGCTTCTGCCCTCTCTCTCTCTCTCTCTCTCTCTCTCCTCTCTCTCTCTCTCTCTCTCTCTCTCTCTCTCTCTCTCTCTCTCTCCTCTCACACCACTATTGATCTCAAGCACATCATGTTCCTGTCTCAAGCTTAAATAACTATATATTCGTCCACTAGACATAAACAAGATTCATAAACCATCCACAAACATGTCACCATTCACCATATTTATCACCCTACATCACCATCACTCACTACATCACTTCTTTCATCATTAATTTCCTTCATCACACCATCATCACTCATTCCACTTCTAAAGTTGATAAATAATTCAAAAGTTCATCCTGTGTGTGTGTGTGTGTGTGTGTGTGTGTGTGTGTGTGTGTGTGTGTGTGTGTGTGTGTGTGTGCTATTTCCCCGGGATTCACAGTGGACGTCTTGGTCTGGCCAGCACTCATGGGGTGGGAGTGAGCCAGCCTTTGAACCTAACAAATTAAATTAACAGGGTTCAGTGCGGCGGTCCCATTCACCTCCAGATTCTGAAAACCTTTAATGTACAGGTTTGGTGTTGTTGTTGCTGCTGCTACTACTATTACTACTTCACTACTACTACGACTACCACTACTTCTACTACTACTACTACTACTACTTCCCTGACCTGCGTGTGACCTGTGTTTAGTAGCAGCAATCCTGGAGAAATATTTCCTCGTTACTAAGGCAATAACTTCCATCCCTCCTCCTCATCCTTCTTCTATCCTCTTCACTTCCCCTCCTTCCTCTCCCTTTTCTTCCATCCTCTCTTTAATCCCTCCGACCCCCTCTTCCTTCTTCTTCCCCTCTTTCCCTCTCCTCACTTTTCCCTTCGACCACAACCCTTAATCCTCTCACTTCATCCCTCTTCCTCATTCCCCTCCCCTCTTCACCCCTCACCCTCCCTCCTCCTCCTTCTCCTCTTCCCTCACCCATCTCTCTCTTCCCTTTTCCCCTTTCTCACCTCTTCCCCTCACCCCATCTCTCTCTTCCCTTTCTCACCTCCTCTTCCCCTCACCCCATCTCTCTCTTCCCTCTTCCCCCTTTCTCACCTCCTCCCTCTTCCTCTTCTACCCTCAAATTAATGTCTCTCTGTCCTCCCTCTATCCATCTTGACATATATCTTCGTCACCTTCAGTTTACTTCTCATTCTCCATTCCTCCTCCGGTGTAATTTTCCGCTTGAATCGTCTTCGCCTATTCCTTCCCTCCACTTCAATTCCTCTTACCCAGTTCTACTCTCTCTCCCTCTCTCCTCCCCCCCACTACATCTCCTCTACTCCCCACTACATCTCCTCTACTCCCTCCATTACATAACCTCCACTGCCCTCCTTCCCTTTACTCTACCCCTTACGATCACTTCCACTCCTACACACTACCAGAAGGCATTAATTTAAGTTACAATAGATCAAGTTAGGGAAGGTTGGGTAGGTTAACATTAAGGAGTTTAATCATCAGAACAACATAAATATACTTGGGTGCCTAAACTTCTGGCACAGTATATAACCCGTAAATAGCAAGTCGATTCAGAGACAAATTGTAACCCGTAAATAGTAATTCGATTCAACCAAAGACAATTAAGTATGAACCCTGAAGACTTAATACCATTCTGAGTCCTCGAGAGACGATCGATCACTCACGCCGGTGTTTACACGTCATTAGGAAGAGCCATATCTACAATACATATCCAGGTACAGTCCCCTTCACTAGTGCGTTTACAGGGGCTCGTCATATAAACATTCCACAGACCATTACCTTGAGATATTTGTTTTAATAATGTTTGACTCTGATTCCTTACTATATGTTTACTATTGTGAGTTTCCTTCTGTCGAATATAAACAAACACAGGGATACCACACTGCACATAACCTGACGAGCCCCTGTAAACGCACAAGTGAAGGGGACTGTACAGACCAAACCATCCATGCACCGGTGTATCGCCTCTTGAGACGTTCCAATTTCCTGTCGTCTTGAGTTTCCAGGGCAGAGCAATTCTCACTTTCCATTCTACACGTACTTCAATTCTTCAAAGTCAGTAAAATAATTCTGTGTTTCCAATCAACAACTATTCTCAGCTTCCAATCAACAACTATTCTCAGCTTCCAATCAACAACACTCAACTTCCAATCACCAACTATTCTCAGCTTCCAATCAACAACTATTCTCAGCTTCCAATCAACAACTATTCTCAACTTCCAATCAACAACTATTCTCAGCTTCCAATCAACAACTATTCTCAGCTTCCAATCAACAACTATTCTCAGCTTCCAATCAACAACTATTCTCAGCTTCCAATCAACAACTATTCTCAGCTTCCAATCAACAACTATTCTCAGCTTCCAATCAACAACTTTACTCAACTTCCAATCCAGCAACAACGCTCAACTTCAATCAACAACTATTCTCAGCTTCAATCAACAACTATTCTCAGCTCCAATCAACAACTATTCTCAGCTTCAGTCAACAACTATTCTCAGCTGTCAACAACACTCAACTTCAATCAACAACAACACTCAACTTCAATCAATAACAATTCTTAACTTCAATCCTTAACTAATATAAGCTTCCAATCAACAACTATTCTCGGCTTCCCAATCAACAACTATTCTCAACTTCAATCAACAACAACGCTCAACTTTCCAAATCAACAACTAATTTCTCAGCTTCCAATCAACAACACTCAACTTCCAATCAACAACTATTCTCAGCTTCCAATCAACAACTATTCTCAACTTCCAATCAACAACTATTCTCAGCTTCCAATCAACAACTATTCTCAGCTTCCAATCAACAACTATTCTCAGCTTCCAATCAACAACCCAATCACCAGTTATATCTACAATCTGGACAGTCTCTTAATTTCCAGTTCCCTACAGTTTCTACTTTCCAGGAATTACCATAAACTCCCCCCCCCCCTTTCCAGTCTCCCAGGGTCTTCCATTTCCATAGCTAACCGGGTCTGGAAACATCTCCGTTCCCCATGTGGCAGGCAGGGGACTGCTTCACCAGGGTCCTGAGTGAAGGCGGTGGACGAGTCTTTAAAAATTAGCAGGGGTGGCAGCCGTGACGTCACAGAGAGTCAATAAGCAACAACAGGACCAGCCAGCCACCCTCTCTCTCTCTCTCTCTCTCTCTCTCTCTCTCTCTCTCTCCCCACACACACACACACACATACGTACACTGGATAGTTAGTAAAGATAATAAGAAAATAATAAATATTTCCCTAATAATAACATATAAGAATGATATACAATATGCATATAAATAATAATAATAATAATAATAATAATAATAATAATAATAATAATAATAATAATAATAATAAGGAAGATGAAAAGGGAGAAAAGACTATAATAGAAAGAAAGAAAGAAAGACAAAAGTAAATAATAAAAGAAAGAAAAGAAAAAATCTGTCTTTAGAACCAAGAAAAAAAAACTACGGGAACTGTACACTAAAACGAGCCCTTAAAGGTGAGAGTACAATGACTTTGGCCACGTCCAGAGCCCTAATTTGAGCTCCAGTTTGTGTACAAGTAGAGCTCCGACAACTGGCCTCCCCACAGCACCAACTTGAGGCTCCCGTCACACACTACCAGACTTGTTAGTAAGTCTTAAAGCCAAACTTTCTTTACCCAGCCAGGCCTCTTACTCTTTCTTTTATTTTCTCTCTCTCTCTCTCACTGAAAACATGCACTTACAATCTCTCTCTCTCTCTCTCTCTCTACCTCTCTCTCTCTCTCTCTCTCTCTCTCTCTCTCTCTCTCACTGAAAACATGCACTTACAATCTCTCTCTCTCTCTCTCTCTCTCTCTCTCTCACTGAAAACGCATAGAAGTGGATGGAAATGCCAATAATAATTAATAGCGAAACATACAGGTAACACACAAGGTAGGCGCCAGTAATTAACTTCCAGGTGTTGATAAATGCCAATAAAGTATACAGGTGTTAATGACAGTGCCAATAAAGTATACAGACGATAATGATAGTGCCAAAAACAATGTCCAGGCGTTAATGACAGTGCCAATAAACAGTATCCAGGTAACACAGGTGCAGCGCCAATAAGCTCAGTACAGGTGTTGATGACGGAGGTAATGGCTGCCTATCCGATTATGTAGATGAGGGTGGGAAGAGGAGAGGGAGGAAGAGGGGGTGAAGAGAAGAAGGGATGAGGGGGGGTATTAGAGGAGGAGGGAGGAAGAAGATGAGGTCTAGAACGACAGGAGGAGGAGGAGGAGGAGGAGGAGGAGGAGGAGGAGAAGACAAAACAACAACTCTCCTGTAGATTGCTGCTGCCTGGTTCAATATACACATACTGTAATATGTATCCAGGTCACTGACTATAACACGGAAGTAGTTGACCTAAGAGAGGGATATTGTTTACATGACCAGCTGATAGTAACCAACAGAATGAGTGACTGAGACAGTGTTTACCCAATCAGCTGGCGGTAAACAAAACAAAATGAATCGATGAAAGAATACTATGATGTTTACACAGTGAGGTGATCTTACGCAGTGAATTAGTGAGCGAGGTAGAGTGTTTACATAAATCAGCTGATACTCGACAGGTGACCAAGTGTATACACCTGACGAACGCCAACACACACACACACACACACACACACACACACACACACACACACACACACACGATGTAAAAAAAAAAACAATCATGACTAAAGCAGGTAGTGGCGCCAGAGCAGACCCCCGGACAGGTAATTAATCTTGGGGAGGCGTGTGTATTGTTGTGGCACCAATAACAGGTATAATGGGAATGAAAGGGAGGAGAGATGGAGGAGAGGTGGAGAAGAGGAGATGGAGGAGAGGTGGAGAAGGAGTGAGAGGTGGAGGAGGAGGGGAAGATGGAAGAGAGGTGAAGGAGAGGAGAAGAGATGGAGGAGGAGGGGAAGATGGAAGAGAGGTGAAGGAGAGGAGAAGAGATGGAGGAGAAGTGAGGAAGCAGAGGAGATAGAGTCTAAGCAAGGGACAGAAACTCATCAGAACAATATATACGGAGCCTCGGTAAGTTAACGGACCCTAATACGTTACCTTAACACACCCAAGTTAACACTCCCAAATATTTTAACTTCTACATTAAACTTTCCCTAACTCAAGATCTACACCTGGAAGATGAAGAATTAACACACACATACACACACACACACACACACACACACACACACACACACACACACACACGTACGCAATACTGCCTTCGCGTGTCTATATGCGTATGTAACCAAAAACTAGCAGAATACGCAAGATTTGGGTCGAAAAGCGTATCAGAGTACATTTGAAACCAAGGAAAATACGCAAGGTTCCCCGTTTTCATACGCGTATTTAATATTAATTCAGTGGATCAATATGGCGCTGGTATTGGGAGGGTGGGAGTGGGGGTGGGCGGGAATGGAGGGAATGAGGGAGGGAGGGGCGGCAGTGGCGGTGCGGGCGGGTGTCAGCTACCACCTCCACATTATTATTTCATAGACAGAAAAATTGGGCACACTGACTCCCCCTCACCTGGATCGACAGTAGCCAGGTGTGACACAGGTAAAGTTAAGTCGTATCTCTCTCTCTCTCTCTCGTTCCTACCGAGCCTTTACCTCATTCTTTTTATCACCCCAGCTCAATTTTCCCTCTTTTATATCACTGATTTCTCTCTCTCTCTCTCTCTCTCTCTCTCTCTCTCTCTCTCTCTCTCTCTCTCTCTCTCTCTCTCTCTCTGTCGTGTGCTGGCATCACTTGTCAGACTAAATCAACATGCAAAACACCTGCCGTAAAATATTTTGTCAACAACACAAACTTGTGACAACCGAAAACAAATTATTGCCAGTAAACATTAACAATGAACTGACCAACATATCAACCAGGCAAAAAAAAAGAGAAATAGAGAGAGAGAGAGAGAGAGAGAGAGGTCATAAAATACTAGGATTAATGGGGAGGGGACATAAAAGTAAAGCTAGTGAGCGCTGGTCCGCCAGGCTTCCATTGTTGTACTGGCGCGTGATGTCACATATTTCTGAAGTCAATAACAGGAGAGGTTAGGTTAGGTTAGGTCAAGTATCTAAACTTAACTATCCCAGGCAAGTATGAGTTAGATAAGCTTTGGTTGGTATGTCACTCGCTGTCTAGTGGCATGAGACAATTAATTCATGGGTGGTGGTGGTGGGGGGGGGGACCCTGGCGTACACAGCTGGGAGTGATCAACAACAAGAGGCTAGGCCACGCTGGTCCCGCCACCCTCGTGACAGACAACAGACCAGTTTATGAATGGTGACACTCATGAGATCATCCTTTAGTATCAGATAACAACATCCTGAGTTTAGGAAATAAAAATTGCCTCAGTGATGTTGAGTAAACCGGAACCAGGTAAAGCAACTACGCAGTACGCAGGTGCTAACCTTCCACCACCAGTCAGAGCTGTGGTGCTGGACGCTTATGAATTATGCAGCACCAACGGCAACAGGTTCCTGCCCATCATGACGATCACGACCCACACACGCTACCCGAGGGAGGAAGAAGTGGGTGTGGTGGAGGCAGGGAACCATCTTCGCCAGCTGGTAGTGTGGTGGATCGCTCACCTGCAACTGTAGGTGTCACTGACGGGGCAGATGAACCCGACTGTCACAAAGTTGTGTCAAGCGTTATGACAGACAGCGGTGCATGGTGACACCAACCGGGTGAGTTAGTACCCCACACCACCCACCCGACCAGCTGGGAGATGTGCCATTGTCTTTCGTCACCACAGAGGCCGCCTGCAGCTGCAACAATAATCAGCTGAACCCCCCGAGGGCGCCACTGACTCACTCACACACACACACACACACACACACACACACACTGATGGTGATGGGAAAGAAAAAGTAAATGTAAACAGGATTCTTTACAGGCCAACAGATCGAAGTCTTTTCAATGACATTCTTATAATACTAATATACTCCTACATTTCCTTCCGACAAGAAGTCTTAAATAAAATCTTAATATTAAATATATAAATTCCTACAGAACAGAGAAGAAATGTAACTTTAATGAGAGGAAACCGGTTTACTGGTGCCGGTATAAGTCTCTTGGTTTTAAATGGTCACTTCAGGAGTTGGCAAATTACCCCGACACTATTCCTTGCAGAAGGTGTGCGTACAGGAGACGTCAGTAGTGGTCCATTAACCCAACATTCACTGGTGTCATGGCTACTTATGAACCTTTACAGTGACCCCTGGTACAAAAAAAAATCTGTACGGGTATTAGCTAATTGGATTCACTGAGATTTTCGGATGCACTGCCAATTGACCAGTGACCTCTAATGACCTGCAATGACCTCTAATGACCTACAGTGTCGTTAATTTATTCCACCTGAAGACTGACCACACTAACATTAACCTAACCCTCAAGGAAGCCTTTAGGTGGTTAATCTTCAGGTGAAATAAGGTTGACGGGCCAATCTCCAGGTGATCCCATAAAACACAAATAAAATGAACTCTCGTAATTAAACACTCCCGTAGTTGGTGAACGCTCCTGTGGATTGTGAACTCTCCTGGAACTCTGATTAACAAACTTGACCACAATAAGAACTCTACAAGTCCTGAATATATTGAAAAGTTTGGCCGGAGTCGAGCTGTTGTTGTCTACCTGGACGTCATCGGTAATCAAATGCAAATTCAATGGAGCTTATTCCTCGTGTACTACAATGGGATTAACAATAGTCCAGGGGAACAATGAGAGAGAGAGAGAGAGAGAGAGAGAGAGAGAGAGAGAGAGAGAGAGAGAGAGAGAGAGAGAGAGAGAGAGAGAGAGAGAGAGACGCTGGTAAGGGGTTGCCTCATAATATAACTTGCAGTGTGGGCGTAGTGAGTGAAAGGAGCTACTGAGGAAGTGGAGGTGAGGGAAGAGGGAGGGGGAAGGAGGATGTATCTCTGACGGGGTAGGTCGGGGGGTAGCCATGGGTCGAAGCTGGCAGTGCGTCAGGTGCTGCGGCGGCTCCTAAGAATGAGTGTCTATTAGGCATGACTGACCTAACCTAGATTAACCTTACTTATCCTAGCCGCAAAAATAGTAGTAGTAGTAGTAGTAGTAGTAGTAGTAGTAGTAGTAGTAGTAGTAGTAGTAGTAGTAGTAGTAGTAGTAGTAGTAGTAGTAGTAGTAGTAGTAGTAGTAATAGTTCAGGAATCCACAGATACTAGAATAACATCACATCACTAGACGTCCCCTGTGATGTCAATAGGTAAAATGGGGTTGTGCTTTAACAGGTGATCTCAACAATAGGTAACTCATTAACCTGGGCACGATAACCATAAGATTACAGCACACACACAAAAAATCATCACAAGTTTAAATAAAGTGAAAATGCCAAGTACCAATGACAAGTTTAGGCGTGGTAAAAATACTAGGTAAGGGATACTGGCCGATTGTGAACACCCTGCGTGACCTACTGTTAGACGATACAGGTAGTCGGATCACATGAAGATTAGACACCCTCGCTTATTTCACCTGATGATGATGAAACATACTTACGCTTATAACTGGAAGGGAGGGGAGAGGTTAGGTTAGGTTAGCATAAGGTTAGATTAGCATTAGGTTAGGTGAGGTTAGGTTAGCATAAGGTTAGGTTAGGTTAGCACAAGGTGTTTTCTAACATCTTCTATTTAAAACAACATCTAATATACACCATATACGATACATCACTAAACAAAACCACCCATTACCAAATACAATTATCATAACAAGTCTCACATAATTTAATAACAAAAACGAAAAACTCAAAACAACTGTGAAAATTTCCCTCATCCAGTACTAGAACCCCCCCCCTCCCCTTCCCTACTCCCCCTCTTGTCTACCCCTTCCCTACCACCTCCCCCTCTCACCCCCACGGGAATCGCCATTAGGAGTTCGGTCAGGTTAGCGGACACTTCAAGACTTATCACCGGGAGAAGTTTTAGCCTCGCTGGCGACACTGAGCAAGAGGTGATGTGAAGTAAAAGTTTGTGGATTATTTTGGGGGGGAAAAAATATTCTCTCTCACGTCATTAGTACACCTTCAAGAACACAGTGGTTGGGTGGTTGATACTATTATTTATGTTGGGTGGTTGATAATACGTGTACTGTGTTTATAGTTAGCTAATGTGTCAATCACGCTTCATATTGCCCAAAAGTTGAGATACGTGTACTGTGTTTATAGTTAGCTAATGTGTCAATCACGCTTCATATTGCCCAAAAGTTGAGTTAAAATTTCATCAGTCTAACTTAATCTACGTCTGTTCGTCAGGATGTATGTCTGTTTAATATTAACCAACACCTTCATTTACCTACGTTATATATACAGTAAATTCCACACCTAGCTCTCTTTTAAGATCTACTATGTTAAAAAAGAATTGATGACTCGAGTACACATGTTGCCTCCAAATAGCGAATTGTGATGCATTCAGGCGTTTCAATGGCGTATAAAGAGGCAAGGTTTTTTCTTCTTCTACACCAGACAATAATTTTTAAGTCTTGGTTCCTACACTAGACAACAAGACTCGAAATTAAGATAGATATTTTTTTTTTTACTGGAGTCAAACCCAAGCACCATCTCCACCACAACAGGGACCACCAGCGGTACGTGTCAACATAGAGTATGCAGGTGCGTAGCCATGACGTGTCAGCCCCACGTCCTTCGATTCCTGTTAAAGATCAGAGAGGCGGTCACCACATTACGTCAGGCGGTGGTGCTTACTAATGCTCCTGACCGCACACATTCCCCACGTATATCCACACATTCCTCACATATATCCACACATTCCCCACATATATCCACACATTCCCCATATATATCCACACATTCCCCACATATATCCACACATTTCCCAGATATATCCACACATTCCCCACATATATCCACACATTCCCCATATATATCCACACATTCCCCACATATATTATATCCACACATTCCCCACATATATCCACATTTCCCAGATATATCCACACATTCCCCATATATCCACACATTCCCCCACATACCCTCATGCTACAAACTTTTCTCACGTAGTTTGAAAGTAAATAAAACCCAGCAGTTCTCGAGTAATTGTTCTTGAATGGTACTTAGAATCTCCTTGTTGGTAGACCAGTGGTGAAGCTAAAGGGATGCATATTGCTTTTAAAACTGAGACTCACAAGGAAATGCAATTATTAAAGAGAAATTGGCTATCCCTTTTACAGGTATTTCTACAAGATGGATATGAATGCCCTCAGAAAGCTAACTATGTCTTGCCTGAACAACACACCTTGAGATGTTGTTGTTATTTGTTTAAGCTGTTCTAAAACTACCATTCTTTATACCATGAATTAAAACCACCAACTCTTTGAGACAATTTAATCTTACATAATACCAACACCGGCTATATGAGCAACACAAATTGTACCCCCAACTGTGTATAGCCGGCACCAGTAGCAATTACGTTCTAAACAAGAGATAAATGGCATAAAAGGTTTCATAGCCTCGATACTAAAACACCTACAAAAATATATACAATTACACAATACCTGAAATACCGCTAAAGGATATATAACAAAAAGAAAAAAACACCATAGAATATTAATAATCTTTTTTTGTGTAATATAAAACAGTTCACATTTCATTTTCTTATACTGAAGCACACGAGAGCCAAAGGTCCTGATGCAGGGTGGAACACAGGCGGAGGTATTAAGCAACCCCACCGTCACTCTACTCCTCACACACTCTCAGCTCGTGATTGGGATTGTAATGGCACTGATACTTAAAATTAAAGTCCTCATCGGAAAAAATAAAAATAAACAAAAATAAATTAATACTTTCCAACTAAGTAGCCATAACTTTAATAACTTCCGAAATAGAAACTACGTTATATTTTTACTTTCAACAACACTCAGTTATATCAGCTTACTTATTTTGTTTTAGGAGCTTTCAAAACTGTCAGGGATATATTTTGTTTATAAAGTAGACTTATAATGAAGGGATTTGAAGGACAGACTATAATAAAAACTCGTTAAACACCTGATGAGACTTCTGGGTGACTGGCCAACACCGCGTCACTGCTATATTTACTCCATCGAACACCGAGTATAAAAAATCGCAATATATATTAAAACTAATGAGGTTGTCGTTAACGATATAAATACGTTATGGTGATGAGTCTTAAATAATAATAAAAATAGTAATACCAATAATAATAATAATAATAATAATAATAATAATAATAATAGTAGCTAATATGAGAATCTTGTTTCTAATTGAACGATGGTAATCCGATATCATAACGTTATCACCTTTATATAATGCAAATACCTATTACAAAAATCTCTTATTGGAATTCTTTGGGTTGGTAAATACATCTGACTTTTACTCCATGCAACAGTACCCGCGAGAGTCCACCATCTTCCATCAATTCTACGGGGTCTCGCTATCCTCTTCTGCAGCCCCTACTCAGTATCAAGATCATCGGGTCCTAACTATAACTTCTCTATCAGTGTGTTTATCTTATTTTCACTTATAAATTTACCTAATACAACTTCATTACTAACTATAATTTGAGGGAATACTGAAGAGCTATCAATGATTTCAACTATAGCATTACCGAATCAGAACTGGCAAGTGTATGAGATGTGTGTAATGGATGAATGAAGTGTATTAATTGTCAAAGATGTCACTACACACTCTCTCCTTTCCTGTTAACACGGGTAAGAAGAAGCAAGAGATAGTTGTTTTAGCTATTCACATATTTCAGCTGGCAGGATCACTTTGCACCAACACACAAACTTAAAGACAACAGTTACGGTTTTATATCCATGTCGGGTTCAAAGTAAACATTGCAGCTATTTCCTAGACTATTAACTGGATAATGACTGTTGCTAGATAATTAACTATAAAATGATTGTTCCTAGAAAATAAGTGGTTGCCGATAATATAGCCACAGGTAAAAGCCAATCTAAAATGTGTACATTAGGTAGAAAAGCCACCCTGAAATGTGTACACTACGTAAAAAAAGCCACTCTGAAATTTGTACACTAAATAAAGTCACCCTGAAATGCATACACTAAGTAAAAAAGCCACCCTGAAATGTGTACACTTTGTAAAAAAAAAAAGCCACCAGATAAGACAGTCACCCAAAGTACCTCAGTAGTACGTTAGCTTTCCTAAGTACAGTACACCACACCTAAGTACACGGTATAAGCTTTTCCTGGGGTATATTTCATTACCTCTGGCTACACAGTGTGGGTTCTCCCTCCCCCACATTTTTTACCTTGGGTACATAATTTTGGGCTTTATTACAGTGGCTTTGTTTCCCAGAGTCCTGTCCAATATTGCTGCTGGCTTCCCTTCACTCACACGGTAAATGAAACAGGACAGGTTCATCCCGAGGCCATAAAACATCGCTTTCTATATATCAACCCTCGTAATAAAAAAAATTTCGCTTTTCAGTATGAGGTGCTTCAATTGGCAGAGTTATTAAGCACCGTTCAATATTTCCGTTTACTATTGCAAAGCGGTTACCGTTATACGATATCTGAAAGTTATGGCAATAAGAGTGAAAATACCAATAAGCAAATACGTAATTTCATCTCTAGCCACAAGTTATTAATGGTCTGTGTAATATTGTTATCTTCTGTCAAGCTAAGTTATTAATTTTTCGATATCGGAGACCCTATCCTTTGTTATTATTTAAATGAATAAGAAAAAAAATCACGTATTTGGGCTATTAAATTGTGGTGGCGTCTCCCCCCCCCCCCACACACAAACACACACAAAGCGTCATCGTCAGTGAAACTCAGTTGGGCGGAATTCTGGACATTTTCACGTCGTTGGTCGAGGGTGAAGAGGGAGAGAGGGAGAGACGGAGGAATGGGGCCACAACAAGGCGGTCAATATCCCCCAGCTGTTTGGACACTTATCTGATTCTCCACCTTCATTATCGTCTGTTCCTTTGTTAACACAGCTAACTCTTCTGATATGCTAGAGAATGAAACTGTGAAATTGCCATAACAAAAATAAAGATAGTAGTGGCGTTTAATTAGATCTTAAGGTAGGGAGATATATACAGCCCACGCCTCTTGTTTCATTAGCTACCCTGAACACAAAATCTCGTCAAGACTGCATCAACCCTTCAAGTGAGACAGGCTTGCTTGTGAAACGCAGACTAGAGTGGCTGGCCGAGTGGCTGTGTCAACATAACAGAAGGTTGATTCGTGGGGAGAAGATGCTGGGTTGGTTAGAAATCGATATTAGGTCGAATGCATAGACGGGAGGCCACAGAAGCGAGTGGTGGTGTAGGCTACGCGAGGACGGACGGTGCGGTGAAGCAGAAAACACAATACCATTATCCTAATAACCTACGTGAGGTGATAATGGCGAGGAGGCACGCATGGGTAAGAAGGTGGGAAGATGGTGAGACCGTGGTGAAGGAGAGAGGCTGACCAAGTAAATGACCTTAACGCTACAATGTGATTCAGGGCGATCATTACCACACGGAAGGGCCTAAAGGATCATTACTAAGAAACTATTCAATTCAAAGGCAAAATCCACCTCACAACAACCTAGCCCTGGGTCCTTGTTATAAGCCAGGAAATGAGGCGATCCTGTGTAACCTGACACCAACACCACTCACCACACTGCCACCACAAGCGCGTGGCTCAACTCCATTATTACTTTGTGAAATGGACAAATGTTTTACTGAATGATTATTACTGTCGGGTACTGCACGACACTGAATAAAATATTCACACTTATTACTGTACTGTTAATCCAAAAACATATCATCTCTCTCGCCCCTGCCATTGACCATACCATGTACACATTAAAGTGCAATATTACATAATAAGCGAAATAAAGAGTTGCTCAAAGACTAGATTACACACGTGGTCAATGCAGTCAACGTTAGCGGCGCTCCTGGCATTACGAACATTGGTTTGTAAATTATAATGTGCCACCATGAAATACCACCACGGGGGTACAGGCGATTACAGCTAAGAGCAAGACACCTTGGACGACTTCTCCTGATTCATGACTGTAAACCTCACTTTATTACTAGCGTCACATAAAAAAACCTTGAGCCTAGTTTATCTCTGGTCATCCAACTGCAACAGAGCGAATACTTTCCTGGGCTAAATTCTTGTGAGGTTTAATTCAATATTATTAAGGTGTTTTATATAAGTTTTAATTTAATCTAACTGGTGACACCGGCAGGGTTATTAATATTCGTTCACGGGGACACCATCTGGTTACTGGCCTTCGTTTTTCAAATACTTTAATATTTAGTTTGTGCTTACGTTACGCTACCAACCCAACTGTGAGGCTTAATTCATGAATATCAAGCTTTTGTATTGTCTAATTCCTCAAAAAAAAAAAAAAACTGTATAGACCACCAACCATAGCTGTTAAATTTAATTCAGAAATACTGTATGGAAATTTCGCATACATTACTTTTCAGAAATAGGCATACTCGTATTTTTGTTTGTATACACGGTGTTAACCTGTAACCTCAAGGCTTTTGTATGTAAAAAAAAATATTAAGTTTGGTTGTCTCCAGTACATTACTGTAGACTGTCAGACCCAGGAATAATGTGTTGCACCGGACTTTTTGATGCTTTTCAATTTCCCTCCCGGAGACGAAGAGTCCGCAATTTATTTTCGGGTTAAGGCAGGAGACCCCGGTGGAGACATTTTCATTTTCCACCTTCAACCTGGCCGTATTTTATTCCTGACCAACCCATGAACTCAAGTTAAATATCACACAAGAAAGAATTTCGCAAGCAATAAAATGTTTACAGTCTCACAATCATTACCCCGAGACATTTTAAGAGAATCACTCCTTCACTCATTATCTTCAGAGGAAGCCTTTAACACCATCACTCCTCACACTTCAAATCACTATTCTCAAAAGGGACATCTCACAATACTCCAACCATTACTCTCAGATTGTGAATACATTTTTTAACAAATCTAAGTTCCCACATGTTACATTCCAGTTCTTAAAATATATTAGCAGGTGTCTGAGTTATCGTGTAGCCTTGACCTTCCTATAACATCAATACTTCATTGTAGTTTTGCCTTTGTGTTTATGACTGGTAATGCAACTTATCCTAAACACAAAGAAGTTAAAACGTAATAATGTTATATCTACTGAAACAAACTATATTGTGATAACACTGTTACTACTATTACTACTAGGAAAATATGGCTGTTGTTACTACTATTAAGATATTTTTACTGGTAGTGCTATGGCACAACTACCTATACTACTAATATTACAAGTACTATAAATGTCAATGCTGCTTCTATGTCTTCTGTTTTACTGTTTTCCTATTATTATTAAAGGTATCGTACCAATTATTAAAATATTACCTTTATCACACACACACACATACACTGGGTAAACATAATGAACAAAAATCATGAATCAGGACAGATGTACATGCAGAGCAGCTCTCACGCGAACTATTTGCAGGAACAATGCACCTGCCAATGGTGCTGCCAAGCCCTTGCAATGGTCAGTGCCACGCGGAGGTTGTACGGTACACAGCAGACTACCCTGCCTTCTTTCGAGTGGCCGAGACTGGTTGTGCAATTCTGTAAACACGCTATTCAATCTCCGTCCGCTTTGGTGACAGTCGTGCAGTCAAATTATGACTATGCTAACTTTATATAATGTTCTACAGCTAAAATAGGGGTAAAATTAAGTCAAACAGCTATTTGGTGGGGAAAATCTGGTATCGCGCAATGATTACGGTATGTGATATAAACTGTATAACCTGTTCGATGCTGCACTCGCTAAAAGGAAATTCCACTTTACCACCTCGTTAAACCGATTGAAGAGTACATTACAGAAGTTTTGCAATATCAAGCTCGTAAGTCATCCTTAAGCGCTTTTTAGGCATCCTACTGTGAGCATAAAGTTTCTAAATATCATCAGCTACGTCCAAGTCTTCAGATTCAGTCAGTGACAACGATATATATATATATATATATATATATATTACTTAGTTATTTATTTATCCTTTCTATATTATATATGCAATAAAAGTAAGTTTCTTATATGTGGACAACGAGATTTTAAAAAATGAACATTGCCTTCTGAAAAATATCGAAATGAGGAAGAAAATGTAATTAGAAATTGCTGTACAATAACAACGGCGCACTGCAGGCGATATCTTGTCATATCGTGTGAACATGCTCGCCTGAACTGTGATTACAACACGCCACCACACCGGCGGTCGCCACTTTACAAAATCGATTTCGTCCTGAATTTCTGTGAACTATACGAACATCGTAGGGCAAAACTCTAGTGTAATGAAAACCGCAGTTTATTTCTAATATTGATAAAATTAGAAAATCAGTCAGTTAATGTAATAAAAAAGTTTAAACTCATATTGTAAGCATCACAATACCACCCATGTTCTGGCCAGGATTCTAGAAGGTACCTAGATTTAATTCTTCTCCAGCCAGTTAAATTTTTGAACTCAGAGAATCCACTCTTGGAAATTATAAAAATAAAATAAAAAATCCCTCCAATTGATTATAGGATTCTGGGTTTGTCAGGTTTGGGCCATTTGAGATAGTTTATTTAAATTGGGTTAGGTTAGGTTAGGTTAATTTGGATAAGTTACCTAATTTGGGTTATTAGGCAAACCTGTCACCTATATTTTTTATTTTTTATTTTAATTAAGCCTGGTAACATTATTTGGGTAGTTAGGTTAGGATTGCATGATAATTTACATGGGGTTAACTTAAGATGGATCATTAATGTCAGGTTAAGTTCATTAGGTTGAGCTACATCATCTGGGTTAGTTTTGATTCGACTAGACTCAAACATTATACAGTAATTAAATTTGGTCAAGTTAAATTAATTCATAAATTCCCGGTAATGTGCAAAAGTACCCAGGAGTTAGTTTGGTTTATCCGAAAACAAGTAGATTTACCGGAAACTAACAACAGCTAGGTTGGTTGGTGAGAGAATCTGTAGTCGTTCCAATATTCAAGTTACGAAAAAGATGGAAGGGCTGTTTTGCTTACACTGACGTCTCGACAACAGGTTCAGACTCACACGTATAAATTTCATAATTGCATAATTCTCCCAGACTCGCCATTTCGGGTTATTTGGTTGGGCCAGGCTACGTTACCTGGGTTGGCCTAAGAAAATCACAACCACCCAGTAATGTGTATAATACTGTAGGTAAAATAAAAATAAAAACATAATCAGTACACTTTACTTTGGTTATAGATAGTTGTACCTCGATTAAGTCAGGCAAGAACACTCCTGTCGTCACCCATATTTTGTTTTTTCCGCCGTGGATACAAAATATAGGATGGCTTTCCTTCCCATGATTTTATTAACTTGAGTCGAGATAATCACATCACGCAATCACGTCCATATAATTAAAAATAATTGTCGTCTGAGATAAACTCTTAGACTAATTAACTAGTTATATAAAAGCTTTGGTAAGTATATAATTGTCAAACCTAAACACACTGTACTGCGCAACTTTATAATGCACGCAGCGTAATACTCAAGGTTGCAAGGCTGGGCTCTCAGATGCACCACTGCCCAACACGTAATTTAAAGTGTTCCAACGGCATGATTGGTTCTTGTTGAGTATTTTCCTTAATAAGGCAATATGTGTTACTGAGATGTTTTATATCATCAGTTAACAAGTGTGACGTGACTGATATTCGCCAGCTAAAAAATGTAAAGGCGTGTAAAGTATCTTATAACAGCAGCTAAAAGTGAAATATTAAATAAAAGTAGCTAAAAAGTGTGAAGTATCAGGTATCAGCGGCTGAAGTGAAACGTATCAGACATCAACAGCTAAACGAGTTTAAAGTATCAGATAACAGCAGCTAAACAAATTTAAACTATCAGATATTCCAGCAACTAAAAAAGTTAGAGTATAAAGTTCGACAGCTAACGAGTGTAAAACATCAATTATCAGCAGCGAAACGGAGTGTACGCCCTTTAAATCCTGTGCTGTTGTCAGTGAGATCGAGTGGGGAAGCGATACCATAGCCTCGTTATTTCTCAGTAACCATCACTAGAATATCATTGCTGCTGGTCCATTGGTACTGCACATTTATATCAGGATGTATTTTGTGTACTTTATTATTATTACTAAACCTGGAATAAAATAAAGGGTTTTAGTTAATGAAGAGTTAGAGTTAATGGAATTGAGAGTTTAAATCAACCTAACTTTGTACTGTCGGATGATACGAGGTACTAAGCAAGTTTTCTGGGGGAGAGGGGCAGAAGAGCATGTCATTTAAGTAAGTAGGTAAGTACATAAGTAAGTAGGTAGGTAAGTATTTAAGTTGGTACCGTACGTAAATGAGTAAGGTTGAATGAGTAACTGGGAAGGAAATTTGGGAAATGGATGGTTGGTTAGGCAGGAAATTATGTACTCAGTAATGTAGATTTAGTCAGGTAGTTAGTTAGGTAGGTTGCTATCTTTACTATTACCTTGTCCATTCTGAGGGCACTCGGGTTCCCCCCCAGCAGGAGCGGGAACCTCGACGGCCAGCTCCTCCACACCCTGAGCGACGGCCTGAACCTCGGACATCACGCTGGTGTAATCTCTTGACGCACGGAATTCAACCTTCCTACGGGACACTACACACGCCGGACCTTATCCAAAAACTTTTATCCCTCGACCAGGAAAAGCAGGTGGGATGTGGGTGCAAGTGAAGGCGGCACCAGGGACCGGCTACAGGTGGGTCCTCACTAGAGCACAGACACAATCGTACTGGCAGCGAGAAATCCGAACTTCCCGCGTAGCCCTCCCGGCCCTCTCACGATGCCAATTTGCTGTTTATGCTACCGTTTATTTGCGCCGCATCGTGGTTATCTAACTCGTTTAAGGGTTTCATTCCATTTAAGATATCGGAAATCTCCTTCTAGAGTTGTGAGGGTATCTGCTTAGCGTGGAAATTCGACGATGAAAGTCATGACGAGGGGAAATGTGTTGGCATTACCCAGCATTTATTGGGCCTGGCACTGGCGGTGGTGTCATCAATACGCGCGTACGACGCCGCTCAGGTCCACACACTCTTCCACTAGTTATCCAACATGTAAATTTCCCTTGCGATATTCACTACATTACTAAACTATCATACGGATTGATTTTTATAAGACTACCTTGTGTAGGACGGTAGAGAAATAAGATTCCATAACTCTGCGTTATTGCGTTCATATTTGGCCTCAAATTAATCAACGAGTAAATTCTCAATTCTCTTTATTATAATGAAAATGTAAAATATACTGTAGGTAATTTTCCAAATAAACTGTCTCGATGCATTGTACGACTGAAAGAAAGTGTTACATAATATTGCTTGTGGTGATGAAAAGTGTTATGTAATTGCGTATGGTGTCAACACTTCCCTGATAAGTGTCAAATAACTTGACAGATATCAGCGGCCGAAAGGAAAATAGGCCAGAAAACCTATGACCATTCATCCACAGTTAATTGGATCAGTAGCTGGACACAAGGGAAGAGCACTCTGATTACATTTCCTGAATCGTGTAAGACGGTAAACGCTGGGAGGCGGTTTGTTGTCAAGACTTTATAAATGGTTTATGTTAATTTCTTATCAGCCTCAAATATATATATATATATATATATATATATATATATATATATATATATATATATATATATATATATATATATATATATATATATATATATATGTGTGTGTGTGTGTGTGTGTGTGTGTTAATAATTCATAATAATATTTATTATTAATAGTTAATGTTATTTTTTATGGTAATGTTAATATTTACATGTATCATGTTAGATGAAATATTATAATACATGAGTAACCAAAACACAACTTGAATATTTGGTTTTGTGTTTGTTTAATTCAATAAAGATAAACAATAAGAATGCCTTTTGATAGCCAAGAACTCTATTGAAAACAAAGTTATTTATTCCCCATATTTATGTCACGGCATGACAGGTGATTCATCACTTGCAGGCAATGGAGTATGCATGTATACATACATACATACATAAATGAAGATTGATATATCTAAAATGAATGGAATACGTAAAAAACATCACTCATGACGTCACATCAACGTCTGTGGCGTCACGAATAGCTTTTGGACGCAGCCAATAGATGGCGCTATTATTGAAGTATCTGGCAACTGTCACGTACACACATTTCATTATATTTTAGCTGGAGCTTTCCTATCTTCAGAAGAGTATCTTTGGCGGGAAGTGGATGACAGTTGGATGCACCCAGGTTACTTCTTCCCGCCCATTTCGTTTATCTTGTCGTTATGGGTTTTCGACGGTATATGGACAGAATTCAATTATGTAGATGATTAGTTTAATGTTAATTCTCTAAAGTTATCTGAAGTACATTACATTTAGTCACAGAATTGCTTCAATAAATACCTCTACAGGTTGCTACTACAAGTTGTTCAATGGAAGTTAAACAAATATGGCGGACCTTGTATACCGCGTCATATTTTTTCAAGCTCTTTAAATATTATGAAGCCTGCATAACTTCACACCATATAAATTATTACACATTATTATTATTTTTGTAGAAATTTTGCATCACCAATATCTTTACAATTGGTGTAACAAAGATAATTTATTTTTTAAGATATGAAATTATTTAAGTATGTACATGAAGTTGATGCAAGTGCTACTTCCGATAATGTAGTAACTGGTTTAAACTAGCCTACACGCTCCGTTTTATGTGCACAACTTTTGAGTAGATATCTTTTCTGGCGGAGCTTGATTTTACATAGAATAACAAACCTCCCCTACATACGTTCGATTTAGTTTGCTCAAACTTTGTGCAGACAAGTATGAAAAAAGTTTGAGCGTGTAGCCGGCTTTAGTTTCTTACACTAAACAAGTTTAAAAACTTCCGGATAAATTGATGCACTTGACTGTCTATGAGCTGGGAGCTTGACGTGACGTTGGTAAAATATGGTAGTATTTTTTGAGGACGAACGTAACCTTTAACATATACCACAAAGCATTAATTTTTCATCACTAGGGTTCAATTTTGGATACTAGATCAATTCTCAGTTTAAACCTTAAATTATGACATTTTCATTGCTCAGTCAGAAACTAAATAAAAATAATGAGTAATGTTCACAAGACTGTTATGATAAAATACGGGTCGACTAGTGGGGTATTATGGGTGGGTAATGACTCTCCCCCACTCGGTAAAAATATCTTCTCAAAGTTATACTCACTCGTCTGACCCTAATTTAGTTTGGCTTTCATGTAATACGAATTCATTATAACTTCCCAGAGTTTTTTTTTTTATAAAATAGCCAGCACTTAATAATGCAGGCAGTTGAAGAATAAATTTAAGAAAAACTAAGATTAACAGCAACAGTGCATTGTCAAAAGAAAAACTATATTTTCAAAATTTTTCTATTATTTTCGAAAGAGGTTTGGCTACTGAAACGCAAGGGAAATAAATTCACTTGCTGGTCAGGCAGTCAGCATTTTTCTAAACTAGTATGTTTATTGTTGAAACGCTTATAAACAACGACTTATCCCCTTGAGTACAATGCCAACCCCAGTGAGTACAGTGCATGTCATCGTACTCGAGTGTTAATCATCCTGTCATAATAATAATAATAATAATAATAATAATAATAATAATAATAATAATAATAATAATAATAATAATAATAACAACAACAACAACAACAGCAACAATAACAACAACAATAATAATAATAATAATAATAATAATAATAATAATAATAATAATAATAATAATAATAATAATAATAATAATAATAATAATAATAATAATTATTATTATTATTATTATTATTATTATTAATAAAAAGAAGAACCTTATTTCAAAACAATTCACAAATGAACCAAGAATACAAACTGAACGTCTGGACACGTCACTAAGCTGTTAGCCACGGTTGTGTCGAGTTGTCCAGTTCTTGTCGCAGCGTCTCCCAAGTTCTCGGGTACTGAGATGAGCAGTTCCCATCTGAAAGAAAAGAGGAACGCAAACTTGCCACTTCAAATTTGCATACCGACCGTGTGATGGAAGTAGAGAAAGATGCGGTGGAGTGTATCTCTTATCTAACTATGTCCTGGCGCCCATTCCGAGAGTCTGTTGGGGTGAAAGGAATGGAGTTTGAGGTAAGTTTTTCGTCTGTCTTTATCTAGCTATCTATCTATCTATCTATCTATCTATCTATCTATCTATCTATCTATCTGTTAATGAAAATACCTGCCTCAGCCCCAACCAAACACAAACTCTATGGTGTTCCCGTGCCAGCAGTGACTTGTACCTACGGTTGCAATAATGTTGTGTGAGTATTGATAACAGCAGTAAAACCCTTCTATGTGAACCTAGTGACAATGAAATGTTTGCTCTGATAACAATTGACTGACATCCTCCAATGTAACCAATGAACTACGTGTGTTTATTGGTAAGTTATACAATTGCAAAATGTATATTGATAACAGTTGTTTGATATGGACATGGCAAGTGTATAACGTGTGTATATTGATATCAACTGTTTGACAACCCAACATGTGGCACATTGCAATATATGTACACGATAACAGCTGTCTACGGTCTATACGTTACTTCAGTCACCCTACGCACTTGTATATGTGTATCAACAACAAAAATTAAACATGTGGCACAACACTCAGAAAATCATATGTTAATATTCTAAGATTCCCAAAGCGCCATATTTTTCTGTTGCGACTCAGAGGAATATGCTGATCATAGGCGTCAATATTGCAGGTGCCTGGGAAAAGAACCGTGTGTGTGTGTGTGTTTGTGTTGTTGGTGGTCATGCATGCATAGTGGAGCACACCGCTGCGCCCTCCTCACTATTCGCTTCTAGAAATATTATTATTTTTTTGGCTTGGGTGCCGATAACAGTGATAAAGTATAATAAAGTTAAACACAATAATTAGAAGAAGAAATCACAAGAATAACGATGCTACGAATGATTATAAAAGTTGTAAGTATAAAAAATTATTGCATAAAATTCATGCACATATGCAACGCGCAGACACATTAGTAATTCCACAATATGTAATAACACAAGCACATTAGTTTATCTCCCATAAGACAAAAGTTATGTTATTGAACTTCCAATATATCTTACGTTATGGTATTGATAATCCTCACCTCATCGTATTTTTAATGTCATCTACAAAAAATGGATAATAAAATGAAAACAGATTAGATGACCATAATAGTTTTAAAAGTAGAATAATATATAAGCCGTTTAACTGTCAAGGTTACGGAGAAGCTATCAAGCCCGAGTAAACAAAGCCTGCCAGCCAGTGAGGGTGTGTGGAACAGATGGCGTGTGCCGTGTTTCTAAAATTTGAGAAGTAATTCCTAGAACGTTTCAAGGTGACAGCAGACAACACAACTCAACTAAACCTAACCTGGCAATCCTAGGATAGATTTAGCAAAGTTATGTTAGGATTTATTTGGTTTATGTAGGCTACTTTAGAAAGATGATGACAATTTATTTCAACCAATCACATTTGCGTTAAGGTTATTAGCACAATTCATTAGGTTTTGGAAGTGATTTACTCAGCCTGACACCCGTTTTTCCTGATCTGATTGATAAATTTACCGTATATGTACAATTTATATACAAAATATGACAAAGAAGTGAAGAGAAAAAACGTAGTGTCAACAGTGCCACCACCATTAGCCGCCGGTGTGAGTCCCTACGTGAGGTGCCCAGCAGGGGAAAGCACACGCACACACACTTCAGTTTTAGCTGGTTTCTGAATTGTTCATGTCCAGACTTTTTTTTTTTTTTTTTTATTCCTTGTGTGTGTGTTTCATTGGTATGGTGTCCTTGAAGCCTCGTATACACAGAAGCATAATTATTAGTCTCTGACTAGGCTGCTCCCCCCTCCATTAATGGTACCTCACGACTAGTCTCGCGAGGGTCATTGTGTGCAGATGTCAACACTTTCAAAATCCCAGCGGCATTGCTTGACGACTTCTCCATAGCCATTATCCCTCTCTGTGCATTTTGTAGGTTATCAAGCCTTCCTCGCCTACATTGCAACAATTTAGTTGATGAATTCTTTTGTCTTATTAAAATAATACTGCACTGTAAGTCAACAAAGCCTTACGTTATATTTATCTAAGAGCACCACAATTACGTCTAAGTTCCAATGAATTCTGTGTTTCTTTCCAATTTTATTTAGCGTAATATGACAGAATTGTATACACTTATATGAAACATTAACCACCACTGGAATAACGTTTGTGATCATGAGTCACCCAGCTACACGTTCCCCTGCACGCCACTATCAAAGATCTTTCTAAGAGAAAAAGTCTGTATCCTTCCTATACAGTATAATGCTATTCCCTCAGTTTGTGAATCAGTCAAACTAAGATTCTCTAAGGTAACTGAAAATATTACCATGTGCCTGATATCCAAAAATACTTTAATAACTAGTGGAAAATGGACGTATTTATTTATTGTGTATATTTCATGTTTTCTTTTAATTTATTTTGTGTTTTAATTTAGATAAACTCGGTAAGTGCATGCTTGCATATAATTATGACGAGGAAAACTGGCTATGTGATCGCTTACGAATCTTGGCTCAGAGCTGACTGGCACAAGTAAAAAGCAAGAGGTGGTGGAGCGTGGGATGGCAGGGGTAACACCAGCTGGAGGAGAATGAGCGGTAATCGATGCCTCCCCACACCAACAATACCACCTCTACCTACACACACCTGCTGCCTCCATGTAAATAATAAAATATATGAAGGAAATATCGTATGGTCACCTTCTATTCAACTTTAAATACACATACATGAAAAAAAGGAAGGTTGACACTAATTATTTTTTTCTGCATACTGTACTTGAAAAATTAAAACATCTTTCACACGGAAAAAAACACTATGCTATCAGCCAAGTAATTACGTATATATATTTTAACTAATATATATGTTTGATACACACTGAAATATCAAAGTACTGTCCTTCCTATTGTTAATGCAAAAAAGAAATTGCTGACCGTCTGACCAGTTGAATAAAAGAAAAAAAATCCAAAATGTATTGGTGTGAGGGTTCTTGCCTTGCGTCCCCTGGGGCTACCCTACACCACAGCGTCTGGGGAGGATCACGCCAGCTTACATCTGCATAAATTTGAAGTATATTTTCCGTATGACGATCCGAGTGTGGATTCTCAAAGGTTCGTACGAGCAAATAGTCTTCGCAAGTAGAAATGTAAAAATATCTTTAACTAGATACATTCTATTAACACTAGACAAAATTAACAACCATACTAAATTTGTCCCATAAACCCTTTAATAGTAATCTCACTTTTATTATTTGGGGGCTATTTTTGTACGTTAGCTTTGTGCTTTAGCTTAAGTCAAATAATTGGGTGCATTGTTAAAGTTTCAGTTACGAGAAATATTCACTGCACGAACTTTTGAGCGTCCAGATCCTAGTTCATTGCTGTAAAGGGGGTAAGGTGCAACTGCTGGGCGTAATGGCTCCCCGGCAAACCCTCCACCAAGGGTAATTTAATTTTCAATTTTGTCCCCGCAGCGATAATGATGCTCTCTGACTTTCATTAACCGTATAAAGCTACTCATTAACTAAAGTATCTTGACGTAATCCATTGTTGAGAAGGTTTATCTATTTCAATTTATGGTTTATTTACCAATTACAACCTGATATCACAAAGATATTTCCCGAGGTATATAAAATTCAATGAGTTATACAAAATTTGTGTGGGAAGATTACCTGATACAGACAGACAGACAGACAGATAGACCGACCCTATAAACAGACTACAGTGTAAATCATTAAAATTTATTTGACACTACTTTCATTAGATATATTCACTTATCATTAGACAACTCAACTGATTGATAACAATGAAAGACATTATCAGGTACTATTTTAACAGCTAACAAGTAAACCCAATTTATTTATTAACTTTAGAATATGCTGATTCTTGGATTATGTTAATACTAAGAGTTATATTGTCCCTTATGGATATGAATATTCAAACTGACTCACTGTTAAAGTATGTGGGGAGGGGGGAAACTAATATTCTGAGTTTTTAAAATAAGTACTATTTAAACCATGATACAGTAAACGGTGACTTTAAAACCTTGGGAACTGAAGCACTAAATAGAACACAACAACAAGAATATAGAGAGAAAGAGAGAGGAGGGGAGGAAGAATATGTAATCGTTGTTTCTTATCCACCCTCCGTCCTCCCTGCCTCCGCCGGCCCCTCCTGATAGTATCATATCCCCTGGATTATGCTCGAGAGATATTTTTTCTTACATAACGAGTGTGTGCAGAAGGTAAGTTATGATGAAGGGCTGAAGCTTAAGAAGGACTTGAGTGGATTAAGTATAGTGCGAGGGTGGAAAGGTGGCTGTACCTAGGGAGCTCAGCTGGTCTAGAAAATAAAAGAATTGTTAGGATAGGCTTGGTAGTGACACCCTCCGAGGCCGTATTGTCCTCCGTGATGAAATTATTTTAATAATTAACTACAATAGTAAGCAAAATAGGAAAAAAAAGACAAACAACCAAGTTTATAATAAAAAAGCAAAAATAATAATCGTTTAAACTCCTTAAACACATACAATTTCTTAATATTAACCAAAATCAATGTTCATGAAACTTGGATTGCAAAGACTGTTAGTACAAGTTATCATAATTTTTCAATTTTTCTACCTGCACTGTATTAAGGCGGCAACACAGTGGGCACTTTTCCTGCTAACTGTGCTGGGTCTACACGGCCCGGCCAGCAAAATAAAGAGACGTTTTCGTCACTTGGATGTTTTGTTCGGGTGCTGGGGAAGCCATTGTGAAGATTGTTTACAAGTGGTGGCGGCTGGCTGGTCAATGAAGACCTTGAATAATGTTATATTAATGCAAAAGTTTTAAAGTGACGAATAAATAGAGACATGTCACCGTTTTGTGTGATATTTTAAATTACTATTGTTTCACGATTGATTTAAATTTTTACTAAAGTATTCAACACTACCAAAGAGTAATGTATAGCTTAAGAAATATAATGAATATATAATTCGTCAAAACATTTGGTTATTGATCCGTTTTCTATTACCAGGGGATAAATAAAGACAGTTTAATTCGTCGCCACTTACTGTGGTTCGCTAGTAACAAAATATCTTGAAAGAATTTCCCACGTTACTGAATACAGTACTACATTTGTAATTTACCTACAGGCTACAGGTATATTCCGTGATATTTGTTTCAATTAGCCAGCCGTCATATTGGCCAACATCAGCGCAGACCAAGAACACTCCCAATGTTAAAAGGAATAGCACGGTCAAAATCGGAGAGCAATTTATTTATTTTTCAAACAAATTATACAAACCTAACCTCTTCTGGCATTGGAAAAAATACTGATATTAACGAATTTCTGTTAAGCTAGGTTAGGTAGTTTCATGTCTCTTGAAAAGTAACTGGTAGAGCCATTAGTGACTGTTCGTGGTTAATTTACAAGACTAATCATTGCATCTTGACCGTTGGCTCCATGTGACGAGGATTGAGGGGGACGCCATCGCCGCGTGAGTCGTGTTCGAGGATTAGCAGTGTAAAATCGTCAACTGATTGGTGAACTAGAGTTTTTCTCATTGGAATTACATTTTTGGCGAGTGTTGTATTTGCTAACATATAATACTCGGTTCTTTCTCTTTTAATATTTATTTGTAGACGAGTTTTAATTATATCATTGAAAACGTGCTGACACTGCTTGGTCAGAGATTACATTGTATCTTATTTTACAGGTGAATTTTCCCTTGGCTGGACACATTAGGTTAGGAGTCCGCCACAGAAGTATGTCCCATATATTCGTTGTGATAATTACGTTCATCCGTGTGAAAATGCAGCGATTGTGAGGATATGGAACACGCCAAGCAGTTCAACCTTCCGCTGTGGTCTCCAAAATTTGTTGTACAGGTATGTGGCGAGCCAAGGTTACATTTCGGCCAGTCAAAATGACGTCCATTATCGTCACACGTTTGGTTTTTCACTAAACTGCAGTACTGTACTGTACTGTACTGTACTGTACTGTACGTGAAATCACCAAGACCAGATAATTTCCGTGGTAGGCCTCTACTGGATCTTTACCCAAGCCAATCCTTGAGGAACTTGTGTTGTTGATAAGTTACTGTTTCTTTTATTGTGATAAATGTCCAACACCAGAGAAGAATTATTGATGTTTTTGAAGGATGGACAGGAATTACTTGAGTTTACTAATAATCATAGGCTCCAATGTTAGACCGGTGGATATAAATTTACTTAGCAAACTACCGTAAGTAGGCTGTGGGTTCCGTGACCGCTGGGCTGGGACAGAAACTGCTGAATACATGTATGTACTGCGTGATATTGGAATGTGACCAATCCCAGAATCCCACTGGGAATTTCCATAATACTATAGGATTAATATTGGCGACTCGCTCGTAGCAGCCTAATTTGTTTTGATGTTTTTTCTTGCCATATTTTCATCGCTGAGTTCGGATATGATATTCATTTCCGGAATAATTAGAGATACTGTACAATTAAGACACCCAGAGCTTCCATGCGCTCCTCTCAGTCCCAGACCTCCATAAAATATCATGGTTTGAAGGTGTGGAACAACTTACCCCACCCATCTGAGCAAAGACTTCGCTCCCTTCCTTTAAATCATCTCTGAAATTTTTTTTCTAAGTATTAATATACTTGTAATACTTACTTTATATACCTGCTTATATTATACCACCAAAATCGTTTATATCATAGATTGTCATGTTGATAGAAATTACCATCGCAATAATTATAGTTGCCGACTAGACATGATACAGCTCTGTACTCTTGTTCCACATCCATGTTGAACTGTCCCCCCCCCCCCCTTATCGTATGTACTGTAAAATATGTATGTACTTATAAATGTAAAAAAATAATAAAATAACGAAGTGACACCGTGGTAACATTCTGATATATTCTTACTACCACCATGGTGTACACCGAGTCCAACAGTCCATCATCATATCCTCATGCTAATTATTGTGAGTAGTAGTTAAGTTGTTGAACCTTATTGGTAAAGAGTGACGATTAACCGAGTATAAATATGTATCTTCAACGAGAAAGCGTCCCTCGTAATAGTTGTTGCACGAAACTAATTAAGCTTTTGAAATAAAGTGAGATTGGTGTTACTGATGGTGGAAAATGAAAAATTACCAACAATAGAATAGTATTTTAATAACAACACATATTGCTTGTACAATGATGGTGAAACAGTACATTATGTTTAGTTAGCCAAGTAATTTAGTTTTCTATGACAAAATTGAAATATCATAGAAAATGCATTATTTTGGTGTGGCTTATATTTTGGGGGTGAACTTAACCTTTAATAATCTCAAAAACAAAAAGGCAGTACAGTACTACAATTTCAATTTAGTGGGTAGAAGGCGAAGTTTGTACTTATAAATCTAAGTTAAGTTGCCTTCCAAGGTATAATGTACAATGGTAGTTACTAAGATGGCATTCTTTGAGTAATTAAGCCTAGCCTAACTTAATTTAACCTAACTTAACCAAAAACACAGTCCGGCAATATGGCTGCCATACCTATATCCACTGCGTGTTTTTTTATTAGTTCGTTTACTGGTGAGTTAATGATTACCGTACAGTACTTTGTGATCCGTGATGATTGAAAATCTAATTATTGCTATCTTGGGTAACATAGTTTATGCAACTTGTGGTAACGTTATTAACACTGTCCATGAATCGGAAAGATTAATTATCTCGATGAATTGATAGATACAGAACTAAAAAAATTTCTGCCTTTTTTGTGTGGACAAAAAGTTGTCATGGAACAGAATCCTTGGTGACGTTGTTTTCAACAATGACTCGACTTGTTAATGTGTATATTATCATTTGATTTCTGGGTTACATAATACATGAAAAATCCACTTGTCTCAAAACGCGAAACACTGTCACAATTATCCCCTCTGGCAGAGTCCAGCGTCTGGCAATATATAAACTATACGGCATTAAAATGTGTAAGTCGACACACCGCTATTTTTCCTCAGTGGGTTCTGTAAAATTTATTTCTGACGTGCCAGTGGGAGGTTAGTACAAGTGAGATGTGGCGTGTCTTGGCCCCCAGAGGCATCATTACACTGTCACTTGTGGCTTTAGTTGATGTAATAGATCAGTAATCTTGTGAACATCACTGGTGATCGGTATGGATTGTCTATGTAGATGCGTCATTTGCCCAAGGCCCTAAGTTATCTAACACGCATATATACTGTATATGCTGATAACCACATAGGAAACAAGAAAACACCAAGTTCCTGTGTGGTTATCAGCATATACATGGATCACGCGCACCTACAGGGATTTATTTACACACCCCTTTCTGCAGATCTGGCGTTTTAATATTGTAATACTGTACCTATATACCCAGAGTCTGGGGCCCAGGCAATGTTGTTTGGACCATCTGTTGCTCCGTTGGCAACAACTCATGAGGGATATTGCCTCGCTGAGTCGCCAGGAATGCTGTGAGTTGCCCTTTATTACTTGTTTTCATAGTGCTGGCCAATGACCCTTAGAACAAGGACCAGGGAGAGACGGGCGCTATCTGGAGTTCATCAGTAATGAAATACGAGGCTGTTGCGAGCGATTGAGGTCCGGCTCTTGATTAAGGTTTGGTGATCCACATGACCCTACAAACCTGGGTCCAGATTTTTTGAGGTTAGCACGATAATAGTTCTCGTAACTGAAGATGTAAGAATACCTGACAACTGAACTTTAAGCTACAACGCAAAAATAATGTCCAAAGGTAACGTGAGAATTATACTGAGATTGCCATTACTAAATAGGGTCGCTTAACACTGATTTGGGGTGACATTAATGTTTGACTATTTTCCTAAAGATTCCCCACTCAATTTTTTCTCATAACTTAAGTCGTAATGTAATTTCCATGATAAAATTAGTCAATTAAGGTTCGGTCTTACATCTTCAGGTAGAGGAATATTCATCGTTTTTTGGGCCCAAATTTATAGTGTTGTGTGAATAGTTTGAGTTTTAATAGGGAAATAGAAGCATGAATCCGAGCAAACAGAATTAATACTGTATTTGGCTAGAGAATGAGGCTTCATTTATACAGTACAGTATATTACCCACTGGTCACTAGTATACTGTACCAGGCATTCGTCTAAAGTATCGGAAATGCTTAAAGCTTAGTGAGCTCAGAGTATCCAGGAGTCACTCGTTATAATGTTTTATATATTTATTTGTTTATTAATGGATTATAGCAAAATTTACATCATGAGACCCTTTCAGACTGTGATGTGCTTCCACCACGAGGCCAACACGTCACCACCTTGCAATGATGTCACGCTCGTCCTCAATGTCCATCACACTGAGACCAGAGAATGTCAGGATCAGCTGTTTGTTCCTGTGTGTTGGACGCTGATGAAAGGTATGCTGAGGTTCAAAGAGTTAGTTCATGGCAGGAGTCCGGGTTAGGTTTCTCTATTTTCGCATCTTCATCTCGCCTGGAGAGCCCCATGTACAGTATTGAGAGGTTAATCCACCTGCTGACTAAAATCTACTTGAACCAATTATCAGTATTCTTAGATCATTCGATTTTTTTATTTTTCATTGTGCAGTTGCTGAATTTCTGTTTTATTTGTGAGAACCTGTGGTGAGAGTGGCCTACTTGGAGCCAATAACAAGGGTCATTGCACCTCAGCGTGAAGGTTGTGTTGACGTTAGAGATGCTCGCTGTAGCAGTTGTTGTAACGAGTTCGCTATTGAAAGTTTGAAATTAGGCCTTAGTTTTAATATTAGAAGTGTGTTTATAGTTAATTTCCTGTAGGGCGACACTGTTTACGTAGTTATGTCATAGTAGTGTTTTAGTTAATGCTGACGCTTGTAATATTATACTAAGGACAGGTCAGCAAAATTTTTAAAATAAATTGTCATATGGTAAAAGAGCGATCTTATGGTTGGGAGATTATTTATGCTGTGGTAGTGGTTTAAATTTAATTATCTGTTCATGCCTAAATTATCTTGTAGTTAGCACTGAAAGTTTTAACATAAAGGTTATAATCAACAAAAATATACCTGTAATTTAGATGTGGTATATTACTAAAACTCAAACTCTTCCATGAGAGAGAAATGTTAAAAGAAAAAGACTAAAATATTTTATACTGGAGGAAGGTGCCTCACCCAAGGGCCCCAGATGACTCTTCACATTTTAATACACGACTCGGTAACACGACACACCCAAATTATATAGTGGCGCAGAAAGATAAAGTAAAAATATATTTTCCTCTGTCTGTCGAGAAATGTAAAAATATATATATACTGTATATATCACGTCTTGAAGGCCGGCCGAAAACTGACGGTCATTGTAGCAGCTGCGTTGACGTAAGACTTGTATACAGTACTGTTGTCTTTATTTCTCTACCATTTTGTATACTGTGGATCATGAGATATACAGTGCGTTATTGCTGATTATAAAGGATATACACTTGATTCCTCCCACCGTAGTGCTTCACAATTATTTACAGATTAAGTACGTAATGAGGAAATACACTTGATTCTTCCCACCGTAGTTGTTCACAATTATTTACAGATTAAGTACGTAATAAGGAAATACACTTGATTCTTCCCACCGTAGTTGTTCACAATTATTTACAGATTAAGTACGTAATAAGGAAATACACTTGATTCCTCCCACCGTAGTACTTCACAATTATTTACAGATTAAGTAATGAGTAATATGCTCACCACCCGCAGGTTTCATTCCCAAAATGGCCAACATTACTCCCGGAAACCTTGTAACTTCACACAAAACTATATTAAATAGCTATTCCACTCCCCTGGCAAGGTTGTTGGTTCACCAAGAGCACCCTATAGTGTGCTAATATACTGTATTCCTGAATGTACAAGAACTGGAGTACAAAGAGGGAACTTATTACTGTACTTGGCTTTGGTCTGGAATTGAAACGACAGTCCATTCTCGTGTGGGGGCGAACCGTGTACTGTTTGGGCTAGAATTAGTGCAGTAATATAATTATCTAATTATCACCATCTAATTATTTTTCTTTATCTTATTTTGAATATAGGTATTAAATTTTTCATTTAATTATTTTTGTCTAATTATCTCTATCGAATTGTCATTTATCATGTACTACTAGCGTCGTTAATTTTCACTGGCATTCGTATTAATTTATGTATTTTTAAATTTTTGTAGTGTAATTATGCATGGCTGCGTATGTGAGGAAAGTCAATATCCGCACCAGTCCTTGTCAGGCGATGGTCGACAGGTGTGAGGCCCGCGCCCCATCCCTCCCTCACTAACGTTCCCACACACCTTCATACCACACTCACTCACTGGCCCACATACTGTAGCTGCAGTAGCTTTAGCTCTTCCTTCATTAAAATCACCGTGCTCGTCACATTGGTTCATCTTGTACTGAGAGCAGATATACAGTGGTAGACAGCAAGTCGGTTTAACAGGGATGATCTCTGGGGGTTTTTCGCTTATTTTCAATGGGATCCTTAACTAAATTCCTTCAAACCCAGTGAGGTAACCATTCAATAGTAACACATTTACAAAGGGTCAGTCTTCTAGTTTTGTATTTCCATGAATCATTGCGGAAGTCAATTGGCGTCACCACATCCTCGCAAAAAAACGGCAGTGTTTACACTTCGAGCTGAGAGTCAGCCAATGAAAATCAGGTACTGGTGGGCAAACAGCTGAGCTTACCCAATCAAAACTGAGGAGATGGTGGGCGACCCACGTAACCCCACCCTTCCCCTCCCGTCCCCTCCTCCCGCCATCCTCATCTTCCAGGCCCTGAGTCCCCCACTCCCGCCATCCCTCCCCCCTCCTCTCCCGCCAACTGTTTGAATACACCAACGTTCCTCGTCCTGGCCAGACTAGTTGCTGGCAAGACCTTGGTCGAGTGGGAGTGTGCATCAGCCCACCTCTTGAGACGCGAACTGACGCACTGATTATTCTTATTTCTCCCCTTTATTATACTCGCAGTGCAATAAGTGTGGGTTAAAAGTGAAAGTGGGTGTAAGTGATAGCGCTCAGCCGAGGGATTCAGACTTTATTGTGGACTGACAGTTTTAAGTTTCGTCAACCAGCAGCTGAAGGTGAGTTTTTTCCTTATACTATCTGTAGTTCCTTTTCTCAGAAGCGTCATTATCACCTCATTCGACGAGCTTTGGTGTATCATGTAATAACACAGTAATGGCTGCGTTGGAGAACGTCACGTATTCCAGTTGTGTGTAGAGATAGAAACTGTGGGTAATGAACTGTTGCAGGACCTGCAGAGGGATCTGGTGGGTGTGTAGGCTAGGAGGATGACTTGCCTGCTCACACTATCCCCCATCGCCTTCCACTTACATATTATGAAACTGGTTCGGACGCTTAAGGTAAAATAGTGTTCCGTGCGATAACCCTTTATTTCTCTCGTCTCAGATGACCCAACAGTAGTCGCCGCTTCATCACGTTAACTGTCTAAATTTGCTGGGTTTTGTCCACATCATCGATAGAATTAAAAACTCAAACTATAACTTTATACATACTGCTGGAGAAAGATTTCTGTAACTCAAACGAGAGATTTCGTTGAAGTTTTCGAATTGTTTTCATGCACAGTATTATCCATGCAAGGTGACCTTGTAGTGACCATTATTCACTGTCGAGTTTATTACTCACAAGCTATTCCTGTAACTCGCCCATGCAGGGTTCTGATCATATCTTTGAGTCCGATATTTTGGTACTGTAGAGGTAATGGGTTGTGTATGTTTGTTTGTTTGGTTGTGTACTGTACTAAGGAAATGACAATACCCGTATGTCCAGAGTCGGACGATTAGATATACAGTACAGGCTAATCATTGTACACCAGATATATATATATATATATATATATATATATATATATATATATATATATATATATATATATATATATATATATATATATATATATATATATATATATATATGTATATATATATATATATATATTATAATCTGCGGAATCAGACGTAAGTACTGTATGAATGTTTACTTTTTGTATTAAGTAACAAACGAAGATAAGGTTTTGCTGGATGCTAACCCAGTCAGCCCTACTTAACCTGGTATGCCCTTATGGGTTTGGTCTGAGTATTTGGGTTTTATTCCAACAATAAACTTTGTCGGTTTATGTAGAATCGGTTAAAGGGACTGATTTTGTACAGGATTTGTGGATTTTCTCTGCTGCTTTCATGTCCAGGTATAGTACGTCCGGGTTATGTTCAATAGTAGTTCTTTATTTCCTGGTTTATCACAGCTTACTCTTGATTTGCGTTGTGTATAGAGTGACATGTGAGAGGTTTGGAAACGTGAAGATTAGGCATCCCAACTTACTTCACCTGTGGGATTAGGTTAGTTACAGATAGGGTGTTTAATCGGGTAATTTAAGCTGGGGTGTCTAAGCTTCACGTGACTCAAAGGGTTCTGTATTCCTGGCTGTATCATATTGCATGTCTGAGTTAGATATGCAACCTCAATAATGGTCACAGGAAATACTTAGTCGACAAACACAGGTTACGTGTTGAAATAGATATTGCTATGATCTCGAATGTATTGGGGAGAGGAACTATTAGAATCCGCGGTGGTGAATATTATCAAGTGTTAATGCTCAGGTGATGGGGAGGATGTGTAGTGTGTTGGTGATGGTGAGAGGTAAGGAACATGAGGCGGAACTTGGTAGTAAGAGTGGGTGGGGGAGGGGGGTGGGGGTGATGAGTGGACGGTTTCCAGCTGTCGTTCCCTCACTCGTGTCGTGTGTCGGCAGCTAAATGTTTCCATCCTTCATCAACACCATCAACAGTCCCTCCTGACGGTGTTGTCGCTTGGGTGTTCCTCGGCGTCATTCTCGCTGGTGCTACAGTTTTTGTTTCCACCTCTCCTTATATGGTGGTTGTAACTTCTTTCTGAATGTTGCCCACAGAATCATTATTTTTTTTTCATTCGTTTCTGTTACCAGAGATTTTATGATTACCGTCATAGTTGGCGAGGTTGTCTATGGTTAGTGAGTGAAATATATGTCCAACACAGCTAATGGCTTGTTTAAATTCTAACGTAACACCATATTGTACAATTAAGAAGTTGTCGTGAGCATCTGAGTTATCGTCATTAACATTAGTAAATATATAAACAGGCTCTATTTATTTACTAAAAAGTTAATGATACTAGACTTAGAGTTAAGTAATGTACAGAAGATTTTGTCATTCAAGGTTAACTAAATAGTCTTGACATGGTGCTTATTATTGTCTTAGATCACATGCAGCATGATTATTTAACTTGTAGTCGTATCATTATCCCTTCTGGTCTATGAATCGTATAAATTAGCTGTCGATAGATTTATACTGTTTTTGGTTAAGTAGTTGATGTGAAGTAAGATATCTGGTGATTTCTATTTTCAACCACCAAGTTTTTGATTCAGTAGTGTAAGTAAATGTTTAGACTTTAGCTGAAGAAATATCCTCCTGGTCTTTTGTCGTGTAACTGTCTCAAACAGCGTGACACTCAAAATCGCCAGATGAAAATATTATATACAGTACCAGATGTTAGATGACAGAGTAGTGTGTGTTGGCTCATTGTTTCCTGTAGGCTTCATGTGCCTGACGTGTACAGTTGCTGAGTAGACTTCCCTATTAAAGGTACAGTCTGTGCACTTTTGATACTGTTTTAGGATTTATTTATGTTTTACCTTAAAGTCAAACAGGGATTCCAGGGATATTCATTGTACGAACCTTTTTTAATCCTCGCCTTGGTGTTGGGGTGTGGTAGGAAACAGCCGTTGTTACATGTAACGTTGAAATTTAAAAATCTTGAACGTAAAACTCATTGAATGTTATATACAGTATTCACCTACAGTATATGGTAAAAGTTGGTAATTTTCATTTGACGTTTTATGATTAAATGTGTAGACACGGGGGGTCAACAGGGAGGATGGGGGTCCTCATTTCTGAACCAGGGAAAGGGAACGGAAGTGTTTTGTCAACTCCACAGACCCACATCTGGCGGAGGCCTGTTAGTTCTTACAATTTATAACAAGACACTACTACATGTTCAACACGTTCGTTGACAACATACTTTTAATACAAAATTAACAAGGGCAGTTTTATTTTATGCTGAAAGGAGATCTCTGTACACCTTGATCCGTCCCAAACACAGGCGAGTGTCGGTAGACCAGAAAGTTAGCCTTCGAGAATGTGTTCTAAAGCAGACCAGCTCCTACATAACCCTCCAGCATCCTCGGGTAATTTTTATTTTCTTGCGAGTTAAAACTGTTAGTGACAGTTATTGCACCTGGGGGGTAATACATGTCACGCACACACCCCGGGGATTTATGAAACGGCTGTAGAAAGGAAGGCCGGAGTATTGTGGCTGACATAACACGTACTAACTGCAGTTAAGGTCACTATAGTAGTGGTAACAGCGGCAGTGGTCTCAAAATAGAAGAATGGCGAGTTTCAACAACAGGTTGTAGGTGGCCGCAAGGCAGACGGCAGAAGCAAAAGCATAAGTGGTAGCAGCAACCGAGAGCAAAAACAATGCTATGCATCAGCGGCTGGCAACATTATAAGCAGGGGGTAGAAACAGCAGAAACAGTAATATAAATGGGTGGTAGTAACAGGATAGCAGAAGTAGAATGTGGAGGAGGAAGCAGTGGCGGGACAACCCATCACGTAGATTGCCGCCAATTCTATGGGGGCGAGTGGCCGGGCCTGTGGTGATGGTGGTGCCTCCTCCTGCCCCTGGGACCGGTTCCTGGGTGGGTAGCGGTGTTGCACCTTCGCATGCCTCCTCTCACACACCTTCCTTCCTTTATACCACTCAAACTCCTCCGAGCTTCACTGTCATATCCCCACCCTCGTCCTTGACTCCTCCACACATCGGCATTATTCCATAACTATCTCTTGCTCGTAAACATATTAATATCTTGTATACAGGTCTTTCTTTTCATGCTCGTTGCCATATTCTAGATTTAAAATTGATTTCTTGTTGTATAGTATCTATCTCATGTGGACGTAAATAGTGGGATTTTATTTCGGGATGGTGTTGTGGTGGGTGGGAGTGTAGGCAAGACGTCGCCTGCGGAGAGTGTTTATGTTGAGAGGAGGAAGTGACCGGCACAGAGGTGGTTTGGCGCGGTCTCTGTGGTGAAGAGTTATGGGTTCAAGGGCATCATCTCCTTGTCCTCCCGCACCCACCGATGCCAATCTTTCTCTCCTAGCACTCTGTCGCCCTCTCATTTATTTGTATTTCACACCAGTACTGTTTCGTGGCCAAAAAACCCTGTTTCATTGTTTTTATTCCTCCTGCAGAGATAAGTTTTAGTCGTTAGTATCTCCTTCCCTCTTTCGACACGTAGTAACAACTATTTGCTCGGGCTATCGTTAGCTAAATTGGCTTGTTTGCCATTGTTTGTATTCCGGCATTGTCTGTACACATACGCTAAACCAATGTGAAGTTGTATGAATAATTTACAAAACATTTGTCAGTCCATTTTTCTATCCAATCACGTACATATCCAACTATCCATACACGTGAGCGGTTTGTTTGTTTACCGGCCTCACCAGAGGTCAAGGCGGGCCTGGGAGGCATGAGGGACGGCGGTAGTTAATGAGGGTGGGGGAGTCACGGGGGTGGGTGCTGGTCTCAACCCCCCACCTCCCACGACACCGGTGCCTCGGTGTTTGAATGGTCGACGGCAGTTGATGCGTTTAACGTATGTCGGATAGAAATCAGAATTGATCACAGCTCTTTGGAAATGAGACCGAACGTGCTTGGTAGTGTAAAGGCCTCCTGTTATTGTAGTTATAATAGTATAAATCCATTTACCTTGTATATATTGCAGTGTTCAAAGGCTGGTGAAATCTGCGTCTTATTGGAGGCGTCATTGAGATGATGACGTGTTGTTCCTGTAATACTGTACCTCTATTACACAGTGAGTCACATGTAGGGGGTTGACGAGTGGAATATAGATCTAACCCCTGATGGCCACAAATGGACATGGTCTCTGCTGTAGAACCTCTTGAGCTTGCCTTCCACCACTGTAACCTATTGTTCAATTCTTCTCTATCATTATTTATCCTCACACCTCATATCCTGACACTACCCTCACCTACCATCACCTTCTGACACCCACTTCCACCATCACCCACATATTCTCCTGACACCATCCACTTTTCTCATCACCGCTCGTTCTCTCCTGACACCATCACTTATGACCAGACACCAACCACTTCTCTCATCGTCCCTTATCCCCTCCCCTGATACCAGCCACAAACACCAACCACCCTAGGGTAACTCACTGCAGTACGTAGCCATTCTTACCCCATCACTGCTAACCTTACCTTACCCTACCTCACCTTACCTCCATAGTCTTGCTGCCGGTAAACTTAAATACGTGGTTTCCAATTGTCAAAAATAATCTCTCCTCCGCGTTAGCTTTCCATAAGGGGTTGTGTTATAGGTTTTCGAGGGGGGAATATTAACCAGAGTTTGGCTGAAGTGTGTGTGTGTGTGGAGGAAGGGGGAAGGATAAAGTCGTACTGTCTGTTTTGGAGTAGGCTTTAATAAGGTAGAATTGGCAAAGACAGCTGGATAAAAGTTGAGTGATGGACAATGGTCATCAACCTTCAGTCCAACTTGAGGATGGAATCTTGATTGTGTTACGTAGTATTAAGCGATATGATCTCGACCATTCCTAGTATTCCTTTGTGTTTGTAGCTTAAAGTACATCGATAGGATTTATTTATTTATTATTATCATTGTTTAATGGTGGTAAGAACATATACTGTACCAGTTGTGTGATATGATTACTTTGGAGAAAACTCACCCTTACGTTTTCTTTCATGACGTTTGACGAGTAACAAGAAGCGCTGTAGTCAGGAAGGATAAACGGGCTTAATATTAAGATTATTAGATGCTAATTAACATGATTTTGTGAATTGATATTTGAGCCTCAACCTGATGTGATATGGTTGTGTATGAGGGTGGAAGAGGTTAACACGACCATGGCATTACTTAAAGCTTAAAATACCATCTGGGTTTTAAAGTAAGTACTGTAGTGTGGAAAATCACACGTACTTAGTAAGGCTCAGTAGACACTTTAAACACCTCGCACTTATTTGCTCCAACAGCTTGATTATATTTTTGATAGTGTGAGTAAATAAAAGTTTTAAATCACTAATGGTAAAATACTCAAGAGGCACGCAATGCATTCCAGTGACCTTATTTAGCAAGTTATTTTTTTTAGAGGAACATCAATGCAGTAGTGAACACTTCCGTCCCTTACTGATCCATTACCTAATGTTTAGTTTAGGATAGGAGAAAGTGGTACTGTATATACCTCCAAGCCACACCCCTGACTTACCTGCAACACTGAATGTCATTACATAACCCTCATGGAATCCCTTGCATAATATTAGGATACGTGGAACTGCAATCCTACTTAAGTACCTTTTAGAAATACACCAGATGCAGTCATGGGCTCCTAGTTGTCTTACCTTGGTGTGTATTTTAGGATAGGAGAAGTCATGTCCCAGCGCTATTCCTCTGGTTAAGTAGCGATATTAAATGCAGTTATTGAACCCCCGTGACGAGCCTTGCTTAATGAACACCTAACGGGGAGTGGAGGGGGGGGGGAGGTGTTGCAGTCCACCTGCCGTGAAAGTGGAAGTGGTTTGACCCTGGTGGTGGTGTGGAAGTGTGTGGTGACTGGCCGCTCCTGCCACCTGACACACACAGCCATGACGTGTCTCATGCAAACTTTGGATATCCTCAAATTATTCACTGAAATGTTGTCTGCTTGTTGTGTGATTTTGACACCTAATGTTAATCTATTTCTTAGAAAAAAAGTGAAAAAAAAACTTTTTAGGTTACTATTGAAATAATTACAATATAAAAGGAAGCCATTGTGGGTCGTAAACCGTAGGATACAATTCAGAAGTTCCGAGGTTAACATATTTTTCTTTTATCATAAGAGTTAGGTCAATACTCCTTCTGTATATAAAAAGTTGTTTTAACCATAACAAGACTGGGTTCGGTGCTCACTATTTTTAACCTGATGTAAAAGTTAGTACAGTATATTTATAGATAATGTAGTCATAAAACTCGGCACTCTGTACTCAAGCTATTTCCCGTTTAACAGCAGGTGAGGGTCACAAAAATGTTGGACTCTTCAACTTTTGTACACCCATCAACATGTTCCATCCACATTTACCTACAGGTCTCGGTTATTTATACGTACAGGTCTCGTCCATTTTACGTACACGTTTCGTCCATTTTTACGTACACGTTTCACGCCTATGTACACCTCCCGCTTACAATTAAAACTGTTCATGCCCGTCTCAGCTGTGTACGCGACAACTTCCGGATATTTGCTTACACCTCTCATATAAACACACATACAGTACTTGCCAACATAATTGCTGAGATAAGGGTTCAATTCTGATGGGCCCCTGTCCTAATAGGCCCCAACCCAACCTGACCTAACACAGGTTTGATCGAATAGTTAGGTTAGGTTGGACCCCGTCATAACTGGGCCCTAATCCTAATGGTGAGGTTAGGTTAAAGCCTTATCTGACTTGTCACTTTAACCTCCTACTCCCACCCTTCAGCCATTCTCTGTTATCAGTGTATGGTGACAGATGGTGGGCCTTAAGACTCGACCCACCTGGCACCTGGTCGTCAGGGAGGTGGTTGTGGGTGATGGATATGGTCACCTCAAGCGGCCGTGGATGTGGGAACTCACTGGGGGTAAATCGTGTGTATTGTGTGGTCGGACTTCTGGTAAGATTATGGAGAATTGAAAGGCAAAGATCAAGTTTTGTTAATGTAGAGTGAATTATTGAGTAATTTTTTTTGTATATTATTGATCGTTGTGTTGGAAATTCTCTAAAAAATGGTAAATATAAACAAATGATGATGTCTATAATGGACTCCTTATAATAGCTATACATTATATTGTAAAGTTGTATTATCATAGTCGCGTGTTAGGGCAATGTCGTATTTATCTCACTTATGGCCATTTAAGATAGGACTCATTAACAGGGACATGATTAACAAGCACGTAGTTAGCAGGTAGAAACTCCGACTTCGTGTATGTGTTTTTACCCTCGTTTGTGTATCCAGATGTTCACGTTCTCTCCATACATGTGTGTGTGTGTGGTCACTGTTCACATGGCCGCCGGGGCAGCACTAAGCCTCGGTCGCCACGCCTCACAATATTAATCGCCAACACAGCGGGGCGGCTAGGTGCTGGGAGTTCGTTGTGGCTGCGGGCTGGACTGTAGGGATGAGGGGGGGGAGGTAGTGGATGCGGGCTGGACTAGACCAGCATCCGCCAGTAGGATCGGCGGAATATGAAATAAGGCCCTCAAAACACCCATATATGGGACAGGGTAGGATGTCTAGTGCCTGTACCGACAAACAATAACTAACCCATGACACAACCCGAACACACTATTAGCTTAGCTAGGCGATCAGCCCGCCCTCTCTTACCACCTCCTAAATTTCTTCAATTTCCGAACTTTAACTTCCTTCCCCCACCTCTAATCTTCCTTCACCCCTCCTTTCCCTACAAAAAAAAAACCTGGGTGACTGGGAGAGGGGGAGGTGGATGAATAGAGGGAAAGGGGGGCGGGGCAGGTGATAGAGTGGAGAGTGATTGGTTACATGATCGAATTTAACCTAAGCTAGCATGACAGGACTAAACGATGCTGGAGCTGGTGGTGGAATATGCAATAATAATAGTAATGCCTGTAGCTTGATAACAGTAACAGCCCCTTGATCAGTTATTGATAATTCGAGTCTAACGTAACTGTGTGTCGAGCTTCTTGTGGTATTAGAAAACTGGGAAATAATTCGTTAGGTCATAGACTTGTGCGTTGATGAGCTCTTACGGTACATGGTGGAGGACGGACTCTACCAGGTGTGTGTGTGTGTGTGTGTGTAGCTGTCAGTGGTGTGAAGAGACATACATCAATGTCAGTGACACCAGTTTGACCACACATACTGGTTTCTGCCGGTATCATACCCTGAAACTCCGTGTGTGACTACATTTGAGTTTGATTTCTGGACTTGCTAATACTCCCCATCCCAACTCGTACAGGGAGATCTCGCTTACACACACACACACATACACACACACACACACACACACACAGTCTGACTACCACCAAACTACCTGAGTGGTTAGTATTCTTGCAAACTGGCTTATTAATTTTAACTCGGCTGGTGATGTGTTTTCTGGGTGAATATGTCCGCTCTTGAGAAGCGTTTTAGCTCCACAGCTTAACACGTAGAAGAGATTGTTTCGATCTCAACAAATTGACACTGTTCTGGGTATACTTTCTTTATCATTAATTTATTGCATTCTTCCCTGCTTCTTGTTTCGTACTATTTATCTGTATATCTATCTATTATCTTCTAGGTTCGCCGTTATTCCTTGTTGCTTGATGTGATTTGACTAAGGGGAAGTTGTTGTGTCCTGGAAGTAAAGAGTTCTACAATATATTCGAGTATATTTCCCATTTAAGTTCGGTCAAGACGCCAATCACCTCCATGCACTACAATGTTTCCGGGGAATTAATGCAAGCAATTACTGTCGGAACCAAAGTTGGATTTTTACCAGGAACAGACCATTGAGCGCTTTAAACTTTGGTCCGTTTTTGCTAATTCATAAGTTAGTGATAGTTTGGTTTAATTCGCCGGTCTCGATAATATAACTGGAACACTGAACATAGCGTCATTTATCTTTTTTGTAGTTTAAGTGACATATTACTACAACGAAGTTAAAACTATACAAATACTCGGATATGTTCTGATTTCATTTCAGTGTCCCCGAGTCAGCCATATTGGAGGTAGTGTCTCCTGGTGAGCGTTGTCTCCTCATCTGTGTTTTACCATAAACGCACTGGGGGCGTCATTACTATGCAACTCATTACATTGTCGGTGTGTACTGCTTGTGGGTGGCCGATAAGGTGGAGGTGGATGGAGACGGTGAACAGTGGGTGGTTGGGCGGTGTGTGAAGACAACGAACAGTGGGTGGGAAGGTGGGTGGCAGGGTGACTTGACTGAGAATATCTGGAATTGTTAAAACTTAGATCCTGTGGCCAACCCTCCTCCATACTTATCTTTTACATATATATTCCATGTGTTAATGTTACTTCGGCCTTTTTTTGCCATGTTAATACCGAGTGTATCCGTGTACCTCCCCCGTTGGCCACCACCGTTATGTTTGCCATTCTTTAGATTACTGTACTGTAGAATAGCTATTTTGGTAGTCCTCTGTCGTCCATGCAGGGAACGTGGCCGGTCGTACGTATTTGGGCTTGGATATTGTTAGCCTTGATGCTCCTACAGTTGGTGTCCGCCCGTCTTCCAAGCGGTCCTGAAGGATGGATCAGCGACTAGTAACTCATTACCTTAAAATGTCTTCTGTATGTGACCTGTAGCTTGTTACTTTGTTGATAGTTTTACTTCACTATAGTTAATGACACGGGTATGCAGTCTGCCATAGGCCTAAGCAGCATATCTGATTCGATATTTCATTTTTTATGTTCGTAGTAATGGAAAGTGGGAACTAAATTATTAGAAATAGACGTTGGTAAGGGTGGCTCCGTTAACCTGACAGGACAGTCGGGGTGTGATTGAAGCACAGAAGGGCTGCGACAGAATCTCTTGTATACGGTCACTTCGAGGTTGAAGTGTGCATACACATCAGCATAGGTGTTCAGGATCTTCTGTAGGTCATGTCCACTGTGAGCGACGGGGGTGAGATCGTTTACATACCGATGTTCAGTAATGGAAACGGCCGACACCTTTGTCTTTGTCTCGTTCTAAAAAGTCCCTTCATCCGGTATTGGATGGTCACCCCGCCGGATAGATTAACGCTGGCGCGGGCAGGGAGGGTTGGTTACAGTGAACTCCTTTTGTCAAGTGTTTTCTAAACCAGTGATCAATGTAATCGTATTAATATTACTAAGCAATAAGAATAGCTCAATATAATGTATACCTCACTGGCACATGCCTCTAGCCCAACACCGCCCACTCACCCCATCACCAACACCCAAAACTCACCTACCCCCTCTCCCCCCCCACACCTAGCTAACCCATCACTACCAACCACATCCTACTCACCACCAACACCCACTCGCCCACCACTCCGCTCGTAGCTTAGCTTAACCCAGTACCTATACGTGTGTGTCAAGACAACCGCACTGCCACTCCCACTCTCTCCTTGAGACAGTTGTCGAATAGTCTCCCTCACCAGCCAGTGCGTCGAACCCCAACACAGTGCATTACCCGCGATGTTTAAAACCATCCTGTGGAATGAATATAAATGATCCCCCCCTCCACCCCTCCCCTTGTCGTATAGTGGAGTGCCGCGTGTGCCTGCATGTGTATTAACTCTTGTCATATGTGTATTTCCATGATTCAAGTCGGGTTCTTCTCTTAATGAATGTGGGTAGTATGCTTACAAAGTGCTCTCTTGGACTAGCTAGCTAAGGGTTTAATTTGTCTCGGGGCATCGTAAAGCTCTCGGGGGTTCATCGTCGCCAAATTTATGGAATTCATTAGGATTCGTCTGTGCCTGCTTATGGAATTGACTATCCTTGTCTGTCTCTTTTTATCTGTCTGCTTATGAAATTGACTTTCCATGTATCTATCTGTCTCTTTTTATTTCTATTCCTTTTCTATTTTTATGTGAAGGGGACTTAAGGGATACGACCTGGACCTGATGGGGGAGACTGGAGAAGACTCGAGGTGGGGTGGGGGGGAGTTGTGTTCAGTTAATAGCCAAGTTTATGGAATTTATTATCACCATCTTATCTCTCTTGTTTATGGAATTGAATATCCATGTATCTGTCTTACTACTACCTCTCTGGGTGTGGTTCAAGGGGGTACAACAGACACCATGAAAGGAGAGTTAGAATAATGAGTGATGAAAGTCTCGAGTGTATAGGCTGCGATAGGTAAGTGCTAAGACGAGGAGGAATGTACACAGACTTGTTCATACTTCTCAATTTACATGAAGATCTAATATATTTTTTAAAAGGTTTATCGTGTCTCTTGGAAATTGTGTGTGCGTGTGTTTAAATTTTTATTACTCATCAGCCTAAAAGACCAGTTTGTTACAGCTTTCTTGTACTGTCAGGAGCTTGCTCGCCTTTTTAAAATATAATCACATCACCACCCATATGCAAACTATTATCCTCTTGGGCAGTTAAGGCCATAATTGACCAAAACACTGGACTAGGTTTCAAGGGGTCCCGCACGCTATAATGGTGGGGGGGGGGGGGTTAAACCTGTTTTCTGTCAATTAAGGTTTGTTACTATCTGTTGTCCCCCTTTGACTGACGTTTTAAACTACCTGGGTTTTATGATCCCAACTGAATTGATTTATTGTCTGCCACGGGTAATCCTGAAACTGTTCCTCCCATCATCAGAAACACGATCAAAATGCAAGTTTACTGGGAATGACCGCACGATTACAAGGGTGGGAGTGAAGATGGTGGTAGATATGTGTAAAGACTGGTAAGAGGGGTAAGCAGGTGGTGGTAGATATGTGTAAAGACTGGTAAGAGGGGTAAGCAGATGGTGGTAGATATGTGTAAAGACTGGTAAGAGGGGTAAGCAGATGGTGGTAGATATGTGTAAAGACTGGTAGAAGGGTAAGCAGATGGTGGTGGATAGGGCGATAAGAGAGGGGAAGGAAGGCGATGGTGGTGTGTGATTGCAGTAGAACACGACGCCATTTGTTTACTGAACTTTGGTCTTCTTGGTATAGGGAGAACGAGCCTATATGATACTATAGACTGGGATACCATACAGAGGTTCGTTCGTTAATGAGTCCTCGGATTACCTGATCAGACACCCCTGTTCATTTCCACCTGTAGATTAGCCACCCAAACATACTCTTAACACCCTAACTTACACTACCTCATCCTAACCTAACTTTACTTAACCTACCCTAACCGAACTTAACCTAACCCCCTACAGGTAACGTTAGGATGGTTATAATCTCCAGGATAAATAAACTTAGGGGTGGTTAATCTTCAGGTGACCCGAATACTAGTTACTGGAGACGTAAGTGTACCCAACTGGTTGACTTAAACTAAAGCACAAAAAAGTATAAGAAAGGCATCAAATTGACTAGATTACCTTAATTAGTTGGTCACTTGGCACCAGCACAAATTTAGAGAGTATATTTAGATAAGATTCTTTGTGTAATTTTGATGCTGTTTTGGGATTTTATGTTTGTACTTTAGCTTCAGTCGTTTACGGGAACAAATAATATGAGAAATATTCATCGTACGAACCTGCGTGACTAAAGGTCCTAAAGACAGGTCTACAGCGGCTGTATGTTGGGATTATTGTAGTAACTTTAGTCTTCACCGTCCATCAGAATCGAACGTGGGTGTGCAAATATACACCTGTGAGAACTGAAGCGTTTCCTTCACTCATATGGTACGCGATGTCTAAGATTATCTACCATAAAACAGTAAGGATGAAAGGTCACGACTTATGGCTACCAGACCATCTTCACGCATGCGCACTACTTTACTTGAAATAGGATGACGCAGCACTGTCGTTTCCTGTGACACGGATCAATATTTTGGTCGTAAAAGGTTAACGGTTGTCGGAAGCTGTGCTGTTGTTATATAGCTTGTTGGTCTGACTTAGCTGAATAACTCAGTATTGGTGTGTACAAGCAATGAACATGGATCCCTATGTCAGGACGCCTAGCACAGTTGCCGGGTTTACTGTACAGGGTGTTTACAATGTCACTTTATGTTTGTGTTCATAGAATCCCTAGAGGAAACTACGCATCGGAAACCTAGGTATTTACTACATCATTTTCCATACATAGCTATCTTTTTCACCTCATCTAATGTGACGTAAGACTTCCAGGAGGAATTGTCAAGAACGTAATTCCTCCTGCCAGCTTAAACCTCAACACACACGGTGAAAAATATACCTTTTATGTAGAAAATGGTAGAATACATATCTGTATTTCGGATGTGTAATTTCTTCAAACGACCCTGTAAACACAAATATCACGAGACCTTTGTAAACATCGGAAGAGTTCCCAGCGGGTGTTTTTACTGTACAGCCGGTGGTATTGCGTGGTGGGTGTGCTGTGTAGGGTGTAATCCAGGCCGTATGTGTTGTGTGTAGTGGTGAGTGTGGATAGGTCAAGCACGGGAGCGTGTGTGTGTGTGTGGGGAGGGTTGGAGGAAGGGGGATCAGGGTTGAGAGGAGGAAGGGGGCGGGTCATATACTGAACTGGTGTTGTTTACCTTCCCACCCTTATGGCCCCTCTAGCCTATCTCCTTTCCTTCCCTCTCCCTTCTCCCATTCTTCCCGCCTTAACCCCCTCCCCCTTCACCAAGACAGCGATCACGTGCTGGCACTCGACCCTGCCACCACATCACTCCTCACACTTATTATCCACTTTATTCATTGAGATAGTTACAAAGTCTTTCCTTGGTCGGCGTGATGTTATGTAGGGGAGATTAATTTTAATATAGTACCGGTATATCCTTGGCAAGTTACAGAATTATATCACGCGAGACTACAGTGAACTCCAGTTAAGTTATTTATTGATTTTGTAGGGGATTATATCTACTCTAAATCACCATACAGTATATCATTTTGACGCCACATGGATGGTTTATGGCCTTTGTTGGGGGATAGTGTTACCATACAGGAGTTTTATCACTTCCATGGCTCTGGTAACACTTTTATCCATCTATGTACTTGTTTCTTACCTTCCCGTCTCTTCTACATTTGTACGGGGTAGATCAAGGGGCAGAGAAACCTTACAGAAGGGGGGGGGGCGTATAATAGGGAGGGGATGCAAGACCTAGTGTAGAAGGTGACAGGCGATGGCTAAAAAGACACGTTCCTAGGCATTTGTTTATTGACCTAGGCATATTTTTATTGACCTAGGCATTTATTTATTGACCCTTATGCATTTATTGACTTCTAGACATTTATATATTGACTTGGCATTTTTTTATTGACCCCAAGACATTTATTTATTGACCCCTAGGCATTTATTGGTGAAGTTTATGGAGACCAAAAGTGAGTTGACTGTTGACTGTGGGGAATCTTATGTTACGTGTCAGGTGAAGACAATAGCAAGGGGTAAGGTGACTCTTCGTGGCTCCCGTTAATGACCCGTCACAACCCCGGGAGTAACTTGATACCACCAGGAAGCCATTCGTTACTCCTCCTCCTCTTGGGGACGCTAATAACGCTCGCCTCCTCTACAATAACAATACCCCCCCCCCTCCCCTGTACTGCACTACATCAAAACATTACTCTAATATGTGCAGCTACAGTCAATATTGCCGTGTACAGTATACGCATTTACGGTACATCATAACAAACATTGCTAAACTCTACAGCTGTATGGTACAGTATGTCTACACTTCTACTGTTACATTACCTCACACTGCCAATGGAAATAGGCCTAATCTTTTCATAAATTGTGGGAATTCTTGGTTGAATTGATTGTTAACCGTTGTTTATATAGCTGCACTGATGAAATAATGTGAATTTATATGATGATTCTTCTTTAAAACTTTTGTGGATGAGAAAATTTGGATCCGGTGGTCACTTGCTTCCTCATGTGCAGCTGTGTTTTGTCAGCAGCAACGACCGGTATTGCACTAAAACTTGAGAATTTGTTGCATATTTTCACACAAATCCTCATTTATGTCCCAACGACGAAAGGAAGTTGCTGGATTAAAAAAAATATATAATAGTTATGTACAGCAGATGTTTTAGCTTGGCGTTTGCTTCCTGTCTGCCGTGTACTGCTCTCACACACTAGAATACGTTGGAAAGTTACTGAGAGAATATCCCCAAACATGCATAGATGGAGAGAAACACGTCAGTTAAAGGACTAGAATATTTATTGTCCTCCAACACCCGCGTCGACAATTTACGGAATACAGTACAGGTTTTCTTGATACTCTTTTTTTGTCTTTATTTACATAGGACAAAGTGCTTTTCTGTGTTCTGTATGGTATTATGTTGTTTGCACCTGAAGCTTATTGTATTTCATGTCTTATTTTCATTTAATATTGTATTGTATTTCTATATCTATGGCTTCAACGATAAGACATGTAGCTACAGTAGTTTTGAGAATCGTAGTGAACAGTACCTAAATACCCTTGGTAGTTAAAGCACTTCAAACTAAGACCTATTAAATATTAGTGCTTTATAAACCCTGTCAGTTGAAGCACCTAAAACTAAAACCAAGTGAGTGGTGTCTAATAAACCCTGGCAGTTGAAGTACCTAGACACAAGACCTAATGAACAGTGCTTGATAAACCCTGGCAGTTAAAGGGCTTGAAACGACTAATAACCTGGCTTGAATTTTTATACTGTACTGTATATGGAAGTGGTTATATCGGGTATACTGTGCACATACCCTATCGTCCACAGTGTTAAGTCTTGTATTGCTGATCGAGGAGTATACCTGTGTATGCTCCAGGTGTGTGGCTGGCATATTTATTGTATATTTAGGCTACCGGTATTTGACACTTTACCTGGGTTATAATTTTGCAGTGTTGAGAGAGTTAGGAATGAGAAAGAGAACTAAGAGAGAGAATGAATTAGGATTGAGAAAGAGAATAAGGAAAGAGAAAGAATTATGAGTGAGAAAGAGAATTAGGAAAGAGATTAGAATGATATTAAGGAATGAGAATATAGAATCGGATTTAAAAAGAGAAAGAGGAACAAGAAAAGATTACAAATTATAAGAGAATAAGAAATGAAAAAGAATTTGGGATGCGACAGAATGAAGCTTAAGAAAGAATTAGGAATGAAAAAAAAATTAGGAATGAAAGGATTGGAATTGGGAATGAGAGGGCAAGCACGAGGAAGCAGGGTGTGAGAGCGGCAGGGGTAGGGAGTAAGAGTCAGGTTGTGGGACCCTGGGGCAGCGGACTGGGCAAGTGTACCCAGGCAAGTCTTCTTCCTGGTTGTGGTGCTGGGCGTGGCGGGCAGAAGACCACTACAGATTGTTCTTTCTCAACATGTACAGATAACTTACACACATGCAGTCACATATATACACATACATGCACAAGTACATAATTATTCAGTAGCTACATACTTGCCTACCTACACACATGCATAAACACACACACACACACACACACACACACACACACATACTGCAGTCGTGTAGTAATAGCAGCTCGATGTCCGTTTACGTACAGGTGTATGTGCATCGATAGGGTGTCCGTCTGTGGTTTTTGCTTAATCTCGGAAATACCATTATTCCATTATTATTATTATTATTATTATTATTATTATTATTATGTAAAATTAGATATACATTGCTGTTAAATTTTCCTCATTATTAGTAACCTTTCCCTCCTTTCTTGCCCAGCTCACTCCTCCTCTATTCCCTCCCTCCCCATCTCCCTTCTTCATTCCCTCCTCCCTTCTTTCCCCATCTCTTTTATTCCCTCCTTCCCCCCGCTTCTGATGATGTTTATACTTGTCATGAGCCTGTCACATCATTATATGCCTGTCATACCCAGTCACATCACATTAAATGCCTGTCATACTCTGTCACATCACTATATGCCTGCCATATCCTGTCACGGCATTATAAATCTGTCACACCCTGTTACTTCATTATATACCTGTCATAACTGTCAATATTACCATTGTATACCTGTCACACCACCATTGAATACCTACAAGTGTGTGTGGTGAGGGGGAACAGGTTTTCACTGCCTTCAGATGTCGTAAGCGAGGGGCTGTGACCTGGTCGTCATCACGCTCGACCTCACCATTATCTCGTTCCCTCACACTGACACTGATAAATCGTGTCACCGCTGAGCCACGAGCCCTCACAACGACACGACCGACAAACTTGCGGTAGAGGCGACAGTCATAACGCCTCAGTGTGTGTTTGAGGAACTTGAGGCCAGCTGTCGGATGTCCCTCTCTTCCCCCCCACCTCTGTGTCGTTCTGATCAAGATTCAGTACCTGGGGGTCTTGATCACCGAAGACGTTGGCTGTAGTGAAGGCATTTGTCTCGGCTGTAGGGAATTTTTTTTATTAGTTCATTGTCCTATAGCGTTTTGTATAGCTGGTAAAGAAAAAATTTCCCATTCATGAAAAACATTATCAGTCAGATCAGGAAGGGTGATGGAAATATACTTAAAATCCCTCGCACATAAAAGTAATATCAAACAGGTCAGGAAAATCAGCTAGTGTACAGACTCTCCTCTGAACCGGATATATTTGTCTTCATAAGCTGTAGAGTTTTTCAGTAAGTAAACGAGAATTGATCATAGCTGCGATAACCCACACGTTTAATAACCTCATAAGCATAAAAGCAAGCTGGCTGATTTAGAATACTGTACTTAGACCGAGGACCTGCTTATCCCCATCGGAAATTAAGAGTTAATTTACACGAATTTTATACACGCTGAAGGGGTCATGATGGGGTTGAAGATTAACACCATATTTTAGAGCCTGTTTATCTTGTGTCTGTTATCTCTGTTGGGGGTGAGGGATATATTTGGACGTGAAAGTAAACCATCCAAAATGCCACGGCTCCACCTGCCTTTCATCCACATTTGCCAGCTGTCGCAAGTGTTTGTGAAATGTATGACGTAAGCTGTAGGTGAACGAGATTTACAAGACGTGGTGATGATAGTAATGACAATAGTTAGAAATACCATCAACTAGTACGTTAATAATTGTTACGGTGAAAATACCACTATTGCTACATTATTCATCACTGGTGTTACTGTAACTATTATTGGTATTGCTATAACTAGTGATAATACCGGAGTAATAATAATAGTGTATTAATAGTTAACACCGATACATTAAACATATAATAAATGATGATAAGTAATAAGTAGCAGACACTGACAAGAATATAGACAGTCGCCTATACTGTCTCAAGAATAACCTGATAAAACTGACGGCCATGGGAACAGACGGCCTACAGACAGACAAGATAAAGCATCAAACAGACGTAGATAGTTAATATACTTTACAAGAGAGGAAACGAGCAGACAGCAAGCATACAACAGGACAAAAGGAAGCACAGACAGCTGACAGACAGACGCTCAGCTGTGAGGGGAGGGGGAAGGAGGTAGGTATGAGAAGTGAGGGGAACGAGTGGGGGGTGAGGCAGGTGTGTGAGTGGGCGGACCAGGTGTGGAGGAAGGTGTGTGGGAGGGCTGAAACGTGTATTTGGTGGGGAGGGAGGGAGGGAGGGGTGGGGGGGCATGTGAGAGGGGGAGATAACTAAGACCAGGTGTAAATGAAGCCAGGTGACAGACAGGTGTGTGGAGTCAACCGTCTTTCTGTGTGTGTGTGTGTGTGTGTGTGTGTGGTACAGGAAGTGGGTACCTCAGATGGCGGTAGATCATCACTGTACTGGTGTGTGTAATTAGCATTCTCACCTGTAGTTACCTGAAGTTGAACTGTGGGTGAGTTTCCGGTGTGTGAACTGACCAGGATATTCTTTGTGATTTACCTATCTGCTTCTCTACTATCTTGAACCATTTAAAAGATATATATATATTCTGCCATTGTCTGTGTGGCCTTGAACTTGTACGCCGTTCGTCCACCCGTCTGGTAGGAGTTGTCATCAAGGCAATTCGAACAAATTGCTATGGATTTTAACCAAACTTGTGATGTGGTTATAGAAAAAGATTTCAGATGAGTTCACTGACGGGTATTTTGTCATCGCTGTACGGAGTTATGGCCGCCTGGACCTCGTTGTGGTGTAGTGGGTGGTAATCAGTACTACCGGTATATGATTTTCTTAATGTATATAGTTATGGTTCCTTAGACTTCGTTGTGGTGTGACGGGGATCATGTCCACCCTTACTTGTCGGACTTGATGTACTAATTTGGATATCGAGGTGGGTAAAGAACACGCGGTAACTTAACTCGTGGTGTCAGAATACCAGATACATCATCGATGAGGAAATCCCCAGACTGGAACGTTTTAGTCAGCTGTGAATATTTGTAGGGGTATAATGAGACGCCCTGGCCACAGGTAAGGGACGACTGTAAGTAACTGTAAACACCAAACTCGGTGTATTTGAGTAGTACGTCAGCAATTGTAACACAAGTGTCAAGTACAAACAGTGTGCAGCAGGGTGTAGCGGGGCGTGTAGTGGTTCCCACCGGGTGTATCAGTGTACCCTGCCACCTATCTCCCTCCTCATCTCGTTTATCACGGGGTTTTCTTCACAATCGCATTTTTTTTAGTATTCCTTCTTCGTCCTCTGGTAGAAGGGAACTTTAGTTCCGAAAGTTTCTCCGCCTCAACGTTTCTTAGCCATTCAAGACGTTTAGCTATGTTTTCCTCGTCAGTATAACTCTGTCAAAACTTCGTCTCTGAGGGCCTCCTGGTGCTTCCTTATTACCCAGAATTAACGCTTTAAGAACGAAACTTTTTCACGCTTTTCCTTCATTGTAATACAGTATTGTAAACACCACTTGCTACAACCCTCGACACTCCTGGGCTAGTCAGTCATTTGTATTCTCACGGTCAACTTGGACTTCAGGTTACCGTCGATAATGGTTACGCTTCAATGACTGGCTGAGCGCCGATGTGCTCCTTATAGGCAAACACATGACAGCTTATTAATTGTCCTCAATCTGCAAGACCATAATTGGCCCGTCTGCAGTGACAGCCTGAGAATGAACAGCTGTCTCTCTCTCTCTCTCTCTCTCTCTATATATATATATATATATATATATATATATATATATATATATATATATATATATATATATATATATATATATATATATATATATATATATATATATATATACAGGTATATACAATACAATATATACATTAAGCATCAAAGCAAACGTTCACTCACACTGGTACCAACTTCAGTGTGCCCTCGTGAAGAATTTGGTTAGGTTGGCAGCCCAAACACGATAGAACCAAATTCGTTTAAAGGGCAAAAAGAAGAAGGGACATGTTTGATAACATACCTTAGCTTTTGTTCAGGAGGAGAAAAATAATTGTGTACTGCGGAAAAATAAGACGGGTGGGCAGGACATCGTTGAGCGTAATAAGACAGGTAGACAGGACATCGTTGGACACCCTGCAACTTGGTGCATGTGTCTCTCCCAGCTGCAGTGGTGGCCCGAGGTGACAGCTCTACGTACGTGACCCCGACATTGTTTCCTGATTGTTGGGACGACGTGATGGCTCAGAGTCGTGATGGCGTGGCTTAACAGGATAGCATGATTACCATATTAAGATGGCGTGTGGTCGGCGGAGATATGAAGACGTGATTGGTTGTGAGTGCAAGGAGGTGGTGATTGGTGGTGTTGTGACGATGTGATTGTTAGTGACAGGAACATGGCTGGTTTGATTGTGGTGACGTGTGCCGCAGTGAAGATGACATGATAAGACATGATTTAATAAGAGCAAGAGGGGCTGGATAGGCACACGAGATGCCTTAAAGAAACGATAACAATACCGTAAGTACATGATGTAAATAACATGGCTTCCTATATAATAAAACATGAACACAAACATGATAACGCGAAAGACATGAACACACGTGGTAGTACAAGGTAGAAGACATGATTGTAAAGACGTGATTTAATCAAAATGTAGACGTGATTGCATAAACGTGAAGATATGAACGCACATAGCCTGATATTGCTTAAACGTGAGGCTGCGATTTTATTCGTGAGAATGGAGTGTGGGGTGAGAGGAGGAGGAGGAGGAGGCTGGCAGGTGGTGAAGGTAGTAGTAGAGGTGTGTGTGTGAAGGTTGTGGTATGTGGTGGTAGCTGTGTTAGCTGGTGGTTGTGGTAGCTGTGTTGGCTGGTGGTTGTGGTAGCTCTGTTGGCTGGTGATTGTGGTAATGGTGGTAGTCTAGTGTGGGTTGTGGTAATAAGGGATGGTGTTAGTTTGGGTTGTTATTGTGTGTGTGGTGGTTGCGACATGTGGTTATGGACTGGTAGTTGTGGTAGTTGAGTTATAGTAGTGGCGGTAGATGGTGCAGGTGTCATCTCCGGCGGGGACTATACAGTAAATCCTTGGGGTAGTCCAGCCCAGGGCGCCCACGACCTGCCGGAGGCTCACCACAACGGTACACTTCACTCTTTCCGACAACACAGAGTCTCACGGTCCTCTCATTCTGTCTTATGTTTCATTTTTATTAGTGTTGTATCCTAATTCTTTTCTCTATTTTTTCCTTCTTGCTTTTCTTTCTTCTTCTACTTATCATTTTCATCGATTTTTATATTTTTTTACTCCGTTTTCTTCAGTTCCTGTTTCTTCCGTTTTTCTTACTTCCTGTCGTATCCTTCACTCCCCGTTTATTTTATTGTATTTCCTTTTTTTTCGTTCTTTTCCTCGTCTACGTCTTCTCTCATCCACCTCTCCTTCTCTCATCCACCTCTCCTTCTCTCATCCACCTCTCCTTCTCTCATCCACCTCTCCTCTCATCCACCTCTCCTCTCATCCACCTCTCCTCTCATCCACCTCTCCTCTCATCCACCTCTCCTTCGCTCATCCACCTCTCCTTCGCTCATCCACCTCTCCTTCGCTCATCCACCTCTTCTCTCAGCCACCTCTCCATCTTTCCTCTACTATTTATTTTCTATTACTCCTATCATCCTTATCTATTATTGTCTTGTAAGCTCGTATTTGTCACACACACACACACACACACACACACACTCACCTGTATAATTACTACACGTCACCACCTGTACCTCGGGGCTTAAACAGTAGTTCCTCGCCCCTTAACCCCCCCCTCTCCCCTTTTTTCCTCACTACCACAATCAACATTCAACACTACAACATTCACCACCTTTACTGCCCCAGACACCTTGCACCACTACCACAATCACTACCATCACTATCCCGGACACCTTGCACCACTACCACCATCTCATGTTGCCTCATCCTCTCACCTGTTCTCCCGGTCCAGTGTCCCAACCCTTTACTTACCTGGTATTAAGCAGAGTTAGATTAGGTTAAGGCAGGTTAGAGTATGGTAGGTTAAATTAGGTTAGGTTAAATCAAATTAGGTTTGGTTAGGGGTACATCTGATCTTTATTCCACTTTATTGCTGCTTATGTAATAGATTTGCTCACTTCTTCCTTGACAGCTCACGGTCATGTCACAACAAGAACACTTAACGTGAAGGTCATGCCCCGTGTTGGAGTGTCACCTGCAAGTTCATGTTGTATAAGATCACGCGGCTTGCACGGCCATATCAAATAATGCTGTCAATCAGGTCACGTCTCGGTCTGTCACGGGTCACGTCACGTCACAAAATCACCGTATGTCAAAGTTCATGTTACAGAAGATAAAGTAACGTGCAAGTTCATTTCATTATTTCACGTTATATGAAAGAGGCCATATCACGTAAGATACCCTAAGTGAAAAGTCATGTCACTTAATGTCACGTAATTTGAAAAGTCATGTATTACGTAAAAATCACTTAACATAAAAAAAGGCTATTTATCAACGTGAAAATTGACGTTACACAAAATCATGTTAGTACACAGATGATCATCTCAGAGTCTGGCACTTTCCTGAGTCACGTTCCCTAAAGGTCGACACACGCCAAACACATGTGGCACTCCCGTTGAATGTCAAACGAACAATGACATACAAAAAAAAGTGTCAGTCTGTTTAACGCTGCTTTACATACAATGGGTAATAATGTTTCTGTAAATGATTCTTTCAAGCAAGTTTACAATCTTAATGGTTTGTAGTTAGGCATGAGTACCTGTGTTTTGCAAAGACAGTGACTGGTATTTGTGTGCGAGTATTTTGCACACAGGAGGCGTTGGTTGTGGTTGCCTCGTTGGTTGTGGTTGTCAGGTCACTCAGAGGGTAGAGGCAGGGAGGGAGTAGAGTTTGGAGGCGGGGGAGGGACGCGGAAGTATGTGGAATAAGCAGTGGGTAGGGGTGAGTGGCTAGAAGGGGGTAAGCATTGACCGATGGTGAGGGGGTGGTAGTCGGTAATAGTAAATGAGCGGATGTGTTGCACAGTGAAGGGTGGGGAGGAGTTAATAAGGGAGGGGAAGGAGGGAGGTGAGGGGGATACAGTATTGCTGATGGGGTAGGGGGTGGGTGGGGGAGCCTGGTGGGGATAGGCGGTCTCAGCTTCCGGTAGTTACGGGTAAATGGTACTCTATTATAGTGAAATATTGTCTGGTTCTTGTGCACCTCACTTCTAGATTAGTGTTAAGATTATATATATATATATATATATATATATATATATATATATATATATATATATATATATATATATATATATATATATATATATAAACTAATTACCATTTACCTACAGCAATAAAAACACATTAATTATACAATGCCTAAGTAGTACAGTGAACCATTTCTGATGGCCGAATGGAACATTGTGGTTCAGGTTGCTGGAAGACACAGCATAATTGAGTGAAGAAACACTCTAAGCTTGATATAGATGTGTTGAAAAGTTCCCTCCCGCCTCAGTCACCAAGCCTCATGGGTGGGTCGTACATCACGCGGGTGAGACAGCGGTGCCTCCAAGTTCTGTTGGAATTTGTGGAATCACGTGCTGCTGGCGTTTGTGGAGTCACGTGCTGCTGGCGTTTGTGGAGTCATGTGCTGCTGGTGTATGTCTATAATTTTCACAGTCTGCTGGGGGGTGTCTGCTCTTCCGATTGTCTACTGGTATCTAACTACAGGTGTGTGTACAGTATGTAATCTTGGCCGGCTGTCTGTCTGCTGGTGTCTATATAATTGTGTGCCTGCCCCTCCGCTGGTGTCTTACTTGTCTGTCTCATTTTCTTTCCTGTGTGGTGGCTCACGTGGTGGCGGCGTCCACTATCTCATCCATGAGAGGTGTTGGAACATTGTACACGAGTACAGTATTTACCAGAACGTTTTCCTCAAGTTCGTACAAGAAAATGTGCACGAGTGTGGTTTTACTTCCGGCCATGTTAACTGTGCACCATTTTTTTTATAGGAATATTTATTTTTAATATGATTTTCCCCCTGTCGGGAAGATGACCCTAATTGTCTTTTAATAAGCATTGAATTAACTTTTCTTGTTGGCGTGGTTATGTGATCACTGCGTCACTACCACACCAGCATTAAGGTTTGCACCGTTTGCCAATTTCCTTTATTGGTGTCTTGGGGGAGGACTGCCTGACACAAGACAACACATAAACACTGTTCCCATGGTTAAAAGTTCCACGTCACCTTACACAAAACAGAAAGGGACTATGTGCAAGATTTTAATAGGTCTACGCAGTCCTATATTTACATGGCCCTACACAATTTTACAAAGTTCTACTGTTTTTTCTAGTCTAGCACAGCTGACAAAAAATAAATCTAGGATTCCATATCAGTCTTAAGTTGTGAGCAGCCTCAGGGTAGCTGTGAGTATTGCTGGTGTGATCAGTCCTGTTGCTATATACATTGAAGTTGACTATTTATACTGTACAATTGTGTAGGTAATTCGGATGATGGTGAAAATGTTGGTGGTTCTATTGGGGTGGGGAAACTTTGTTCGTCTCCGTGATTCATGTGATGGCCAAGGTTGGAGGCAGGAGAGCATGTCCAAGGGTGTCCTCCAAGCTACAACAAAAACATTCTCAAGTTACTTGTTGCCTCAGTGACTTCGGTCGTTTTGAAGTTCGTTTCGATGCCTCTACAGGTGGTGGCGGAAACTATATTTTTACTTATCTTCGTTAAAGAAATAAAAGATCTGGCGAGAAGGTGTCGCGTCGCGTCACGTAGGTTTGTTTACAACAAGGTCCCAACTGTTTCGTCCAGGAAACTTGTACAAAAAGATAGGCGAGTAAATTAATGAATAGAAAAGTTTATTTGTAGATGAATGAATAAGGGGACAAGTAGAAGCATGAATAAAAATTAATAGATAAATAAATGAGTAGATTCACAAATATGAATAGAGATATGGATAAGTTGATAATGAATATTATAGATTAATGAGTACCTTGATGGTTACATAAGTAAATAGATGAAATAAATGGACTTAATAGGTAATTAGACATGGATTTCATACAAGAACATATAATATGAAAAAAAAATGTGTACTATATACAGGTATATACCGCATATGTGTGTGTATGTGTAGGCATAGATGAACTATAAGCAGAAGCTTACGGACGTACAGCACATCGTCAGATCTGAGGGTCACGACCCCTGGGAAACGCTGTGAAAATTGCTAGCGTATTCCAGCCTTTTATTATTGGTTTTAAAAATAGTCGCGTGCGGCGGCAGGGATAGACACCGGAAGTGAGTGCTTGCCAACTTGTTGATCACCCTCTCCCACTCTACTGATTACCTACCTCCCCCTTCTCTCTCCCCGCCCTCACTCACGCCTACCTCCCCCTCACCAACCTCTCCCTCACCCACCTCCCCCTCACCAACCTCTCCCTCACCAACCTCCCCCTCACCCACCTCTCCCTCACCTACCCCTGCCTCACCTACCTCTCCCACACCTATTTACCCCCTCACTCCTCACTACCACTATACTACTCACCCCCCTCCCCCCTCACCTGCCTGCAGTTCCTCCTTCGTCACCTAATAATCCTCTTCCCCCTCGCCCCCCCTTTGAAATTACCGTCCTTCCCCTTCCTCCTTGTTAGTAGTAACCACCACCACCTCCTTTACTACCACCACCACCTCAACAACAACCACCCACCCCATTTCTCTCCCCTCATCTGCCAACCTCTTGTGTCCACTACCGCCCCCACCCATCTCACCACCTTTCCCATCCACTGACCACCTCCACTACCTCAGTTAATCTCCTCCCAGAATTCCAAGCACCCCCCCCCTCTCCTATTTTGTCACCACCCCTTCATCTCCCCATCTCAGCTATCAGTCCTTCTCCCTCTTCCCTACCGAGTCTCTAGCGTCCACCAGCTGTACCTCCCGTCCCCTCTTCTTACCACACCTACTTGTCCTATATAGAAGGTACCAATGGAACGTCACCACTGTATTGTAAACATTAACCACAATTTCACAGCTGGGGTCCTGGGTGTTTTTGAGGGCCTCCACCACACACACACACCTCCTCCCTCCAACTCTTTTTACTCTCTCCTTCATCCTCTTTATCCACAATTTTCTTTCCTCATTATTCACACACCGTCACCTCCTCCCCCTCCTCTCTCCCTCGACATGGTGGTGGGTAGGATGAAAGGAGGTAGGGGTAAAGGATGAATGGAGGTTGGGGTATAGGATGAATGGAGGTGGGGATAGGATGGATGGGGGATGGGGAGGTGGTCGAGGAGTACAGGTAATTAGGTTAATTGTTCGTTGTTGTGGTCTCGCCATCACTTAGCACCTGTGAGTCGCTCCAGATATCAGACACACCTGACACACCTGTATAATTTACCTGTACAGTATTATTATCATCAATTACAACGATGGCTTCTTTGATTATTGTTTTAGGTATCTTTATTATATTTTGCTGAGGACCTGTACTGTTTGTATTGATTTACTGTTCTAAGGTAAATCCTCCAGGTAAAATTCTTCATTAGGCTAATAAGTTTTACCTGAGAATTAATTACAGTCCAGTGTTATGTATTAAACCTGTGTGAGTTAATATAATAAGCAATGATACTGACATAAGTAATTGAGTTTGTATTTCCATAGTTAATAACGCTTTTTAATTCTAATATGTCCCATGGTTAATGTAAGAAATAATATAACCAGCTATTAATATGATTCATAGAAATAATTATTACGTTAATATCCATCATAAGAAACTATTGCTGTGGCCCGGTAATAATTTCTCTTATTAAGTTCATAGTCTAGTGAGTTAGTAGGTTAAGGAATACACTATTTTACACGTTAGTGACGCAGGTTATGGACTGTACTGCTGTTTACTGGGTCACCACCACCACACACTGTCTCGTTAACCTTAATGTAATACTGTACCTGGGTGAGAGAAACTATTGTATTGTGTTATTATTGTTGTTCCTATTATATATTATTATTACTATTGTTTTGTTCTTACTATTGTTATTATTACTGTTATTATTACTGTTATTATTACTGTTATTATTATTATTATTATTATTATTATTATTATTATTATTATTATTGCTATTGTTATTATTATTGTTATTATTATTTATCATTATTATTAATATTATTATTGTTTTTGTTAGTGCTATTATTACTATTGTTATATTTTTTCTCGTTTTTGAGTGTTTTATGAAATTGATGTGCCCTTGAGAAATGCATGTGTGTGTGTTTGGTGTTGATCAGTTTCTGCATTTTCCTTCCTGGTGTGAGTCACCTATGTTCCTCGTGTGTGAGTCAGCTGGGTTCCTCGTGTGTGAGTCAGTTAGGTTCCTCGTGTGTGAGTCAGCTAGTGAGTCAGGTTCCTCAGCTGGGTTCCTCGTGTGAGTCAGCTGGGTTCTCGTGTGTGAGTGGTGTTCCTGTGAGTCAGCTGGGTTCCTCGTGTGTGAGTCAGGTTCCTCGTGTGTGAGTCAGCTAGGTTCTCGTGTGAGTCAGCTGGGTTCCTCGTGTGTGAGTCAGCTAGGTTCCTCGTGTGTGAGTCAGCTGGGTTCCTCGTGTGTGAGTCAGCTGGGTTCCTCGTGTGTGAGTCAGCTGGGTTCCTCGTGTGTGAGTCAGCTGGGTTCACCCGCCCGATCCTTGTCGCTATTGCAAACACTTCTAATGTTTTTGTTGACATTAAATCACGTCAACAAGATACTAGAAGCTTATATTACCAATGCGTCGTGTTGTGTTTATTATCCTTCAGTAATTCCTTAGCCAATTCGTTTTATATTTGAATTATAATATTGTGTACAAGAGGGGAGCTACTTAACATCTTTACCTAATTCTGGATTTATTTATAATTATTATTAGTGTTGATATATGGTTGTATTGAAGTAAGTACATATTTAAGGTGTGGTAGAGACACGGTGTTCAGGTACGGTACAGAGAAACTCGCGCGCCCGGATCCGCTCTTGTTAAGGAGCTGTCGGTTGGTGAGTTGACCAGTTCAGTTCCCTCGGGCGGGGTCTCAAGGGGTGGATAATCCCTGGATGTGCTTCACTGGGCATGTGAGGTCAGGGCATGGGTCAGGGGGTCGTGTTTATTGGCAAAAATAGATCACCTCGTTGGCGAATTTAGTATTGGTGTTATTTTAGGTTTAGTTACTGTCATTAATGGAAAGTTTGTGACATCAGTGATTGATTGATTGTGGTAATTGCATCCCTTTCGACGCAACAGCTTAGGTCATATGCTGCCAAATTAAAATTAAGGCTTAAAGGTCTAAAATAATTAGTTAAAAACGTGGTTGATGGTATGGACTGTACTTTTACCTTTAAAGGGTTGATGGCAGTACAAGGTGATTAAGGTACTGTCAATAACATTATCTACCATGTTATGTACATGTTTAACTTGCAGGAAAGCATTTGTTGATTATGACCTACGATATCCACTCGGGTTATGGAACTAGTGAGAAACAAAACAAGTAAACAATAAGAGATAAAGGTTAAGATTTGTCACTTGACCCTCGCTTGACCTTGCTTGACCTACCTCGTGACCTGACACTGCCCACCTCACACACCTACCTCTTTTAATCCCATTATTACCCACACCACTTGTCTATACATTTTTATCTTTCGTTTTCCACTGTTTTGTATATCTGTCTGTCTGCCTGTCTATCTTATTTATTATATCTGACTTAACCATCTCGCATAACTTTCTTATCTACATTGTTCATCTGTTTATTTATCTCCCTTATCTGTTTTACCTATCTTGAATGTCATTTATTTCTATTTATTCGTCATGTGTATCTTATCTTGGTGGAGAAGGGAGGAGCTAGCGGTGGTGGGAGACACGTGTTGACAATTACACCTGTTTATCTCCTTATCTTTATTACTTTCTCGCCTGTCTGTGAAGAGTGGTAATGGAGGGTTAGGGGAGGGGGAATAGTGAATGATGGGAGACAATGGTGGAATGGGAAGAAAGTGTGGTCGTGGGAGAGGGGGAGGAGGTGCGTATTTGTGTATGGAGTATTTCTCGCTGTTTACCTGAAGATTGAACACCCTAACTGTCGAGCTTGGTTAGAGAGTTTAATCATCTGTTGGAATGTGCTGGGTGCTTGATCTTAAACTGATCCGGATATACTGATTGCTCCTGGGAGATTATCCTTGATGGCAAAAAGTGAGATGGATGAGTGAAGTTAAAGTGTGGGTCCTCTTTGAGTTAAAGACTTGGTAAAGACAAACTCGGAAATGTTTAGAGTGGTGGGCCGTGGTCACCAACCCTCAGACCTCAGGATGGTAATGATTGACTGATTGACATTTTCTACAGGAGTAACATGACTTGTTTATCCTGTTTAAGGGTTGGCTTTGGCTAGGTCCCAAATATTGGTCGGCTTGTCGAGGATGGACGAACGTTTCTTGGCCGAGCGCTTTAACCTTGACAAGATTATATTAGGTAACGTTATGGCGTCTCCTTGGGTAAAACATTGTACCCAACATTCCTCGTGGAAAAAAATATCCCCAGCAGTCGAAGGGTAAGTCATTGTACCCTCCTGCCCTGGTCCCTGGGTAAGACATTGTACCCAACATTCCTGGGATAAAACGTTGTGCCCAACAGTCTTCGAGTAATATATTGCACTCAACATTTCCCTACGGTGGTCGTGACAGTGGTCGTGGGTGGCAAGTTACCCTCCCCTGGTTCTCAACTCTCCCGAGGGCATCCGGTAACATGAGAAACAATTTAGCCTAAACTAGTTGGTAGCTTGACGACCTTGTGGCGCTTCACCTACTTGTTGGAGGAGATAACATTAATACCACCACCGAGTTGTGTCATTGTATTAGCCCGGTTCCCCTGATCTATTAAGTAACTATTACCAGGATTTTTGTGTGTTATTATTTGTGTATAAAATATCTTGGGTTGTTTGTAATATGACGATCTCGTGGTTCATCGAGGAAGGGGATAATATTGACTGCTCGTGTGCGTGGTGGTCGGGTTCTCTTTAGGTCTTCGGTAACATCATTCCCAGGATTATTGTGGGCTCTTATTTGTGTTCATATGCCTTGTCATTTCCTCCTCCTTGTTTTGACAACGCTTCCCCTGTAATAAAATTTAGAATCACGTGTGGGTGTGATGCGTCCAGCCCAGGAACATCTTTGTGCTGTCGAGTTGAGGCCCATTTTTCGTTTGTGAAGATACAATTTTGCTGAGCGTTTTCATTAGGTATTAATTTACTATAAGATGTTTTTCTTAGTCATTTTGTTTTATTTCACGTTCATCAAAGGTAAGAGTGGCTGGTTGGCTGCTACTATCGACGGGGATAAAACTACTGTATTGTACTTTTTATATTTATTTATATTCATAATCAGCTTTTCGCTTCCTCATAACCAACCTATCCACTCAGGTTTGGTTCCACCTTTGTCTGTATAGAATATTAACCTTTAAAAACATGCCACTCATTCTTGTTTAAGTGCACCAGCCAGACAGACCCAGTGCGTCAGCTGGGCAACAGGAGATGATGATGTTGTTGTTGTGTACGCAGGAGACGAAGGGCGTGGTGGGGGGAGGCAGCAAGGTGTCCAGTGTTAGAAATAATACCACGAACGGGACAGCTTTATCAATATTTCTTTGGAGCGACACAAATCAACCTATCATAACTATAATGCTCGTTATTGTGAGGCAGATTTAGGGGTGGATTAGTTTGGTTAGGTTCCGTTAATTTACGTTCATGTGATTAGGCCGCATTGGCTTGGTTGGCTACGTAAATTTATGTTAGCTTCGTAACATTTGGTTGAACAGAAGTGAAACTAGGAAAGGTTTACCGATACTGTTCGTGGTACAAGTCTCAACACTAGCCAGAGCGCGCCGTGTGTTCCCGCCTTGGCGTTCCTCCAGCAGTTTGAAAACCTGCCAACGGTAACGGCTCCCCCTCCCCGGATGACGGCTGAGCTGAAGGGTGGGGGGAGCTCATGGGGGGCCTTTCCCGCCACAGCTTGTCAGGGAAGAGGGGGAGGATGTGGAGGGTGAGGAAGGAAGATTAGGATGGTAGGATGGTGTTGGATAAGGTCAGGGTAACGGAATGAGTGGGTGGGAGGGGGGTCAAGGGGTAGGATGGTGTTGGATAAGGATAGTCGGTGAGGCTGATGATGGAGAGGGAAGGATGATGTAGACATGAAAGGAAGGAAGGGGCGATGGATGACGGGTTAGATGATGATATTTAACAAGGAAGGATGGTGACAAATGAGGATGTTGGCGTCACAGGAATGATTTAGGACTAAGGGACGTAAGTAATGATGGTGTAAAGGAAGGGGAGAGAAAAGTAATAGAGGTAGAAGAAATATTTACAGTGGAGGAGGGAGAGAAGGCAGTGACTTATTGAGAGAGAGAGAGAGAGACGGGCGTGATGAGTGAAGGAAGGGGGCGGGGATAGTGACATTTACACCACGCCCCTCGGGAACTGGTGAGAGAAGGGAGAGAGACAGATTAAAGAGAACATTTTTTTTTAGGCCTAGTGGTGAGGTTAACGCTGGGTGGAAATAAAGCTTAACAAGGGACGTCAGTTAACCCCTACCCCCCCACCCCCTATCCCCTATCCCCCATCCCCCCACGAGTGAAAGTGTGCCGTCCTTGCTGTTACTGATGGTGGTAGAGGTAGTTGTGGTGGTGGGGATAGTGATGATGGTGGTAGTAGTGGTGACAGGAACTATGTAGAAATGTAAATACAATACACGCTTAGGTATAAATATTACAAATGAAGGAGTTATCAGGAGGTGACGGGTTTTAGACAGGTGCCGCGTCAAATACAGATACGGACGGAAACAGACGGTGAGGTGAGTTGCTCTTTCCTGGAATGACTCGGTTTTTAGACTTGTCGATTATGTTCTGCTGTGATGGTGAGTCATTCCCCACGAGTGATTGTTGTGGTGGGGGTGGGTGAGTGGTTGTGGTGAGGGTGGGTGGGTGTGGTGAGGGTGGGTGGGTGTGGTGAGGGTGGGTGGGTGTGGTGAGGCTGGGTGGTTGTGACGAGCTTGGTTACGAAGAATTGGAGTTTTGATAAACCTTCTGAAAGGCAAATAAGTAAATGAAAGAATGAATATAGTTAATAAACAACAGAGGGGAAACTTTACCCAACACACACGATATTGATTTCTGATACAGGCGATAATTATGAGAAAAAAATGTTAGTGAACAAGTTTGAGAGCATGTTAGTTGTGGCGCCAGCAGGTGTGGTCCACGTGACTCAATGTACGTCAGTGGTGGTGGTGGTATCCTTTGCCCTTCGATCCATTATAATCGGATGTTAGCTAGTGTAAAGGTCAGTGTTGTTCTGTTTATTGTTTCCTGTTGTAAGTATTAAAAAATATTACTTGCTGGTAACATATTTATATTATGAAACAAGGGAATGTAGAACAAAATGTCGTTTATGTCAGTGTAGAGCTGAGAGACGTGTGCGGGGTGTGGTGTGTAGGAGTGGGTGGGATAGGTGTGGTATATAAAGGGATGTGTTGTGTTGTGTGACAGGGGTGTGCTGTGTGGTGGGTCAGTTTACTGGTGATGTATGGTGGTGGTGGGTCTGAGAGTGGGTTAGTGTGGTGTGTGTGTGGAGGGCAGTTAGTAGGGGAGTGGTAACTTACCATGTTAACCGTCACCACAATTTGTCTCAGTGTGGTGAGAGAGGCGGGCCTTACACACATTACACTTCCCTTACCTAACCCAAGACGATTCAATTACTCAGTGGACAAGCGCTTTCGAGTCTGGCTGGACTGACTGATAATATACAGCAGTAGTAGTAATAATAATATATTAGGAGGGTAGAGTCTGTCTTTTATAGTGTGGGGTAGGGACTCAGGAGGCCGCCAGCCTGAGACACATAACCCAGGTTTACGTGTGGTTGTTGTGACTGCTTGTACTCTCCCCTGTCTGGCCTCACTCTTAACAAGGACCCACTGTTCACTGCCAAGTCTCCCCTCTCACACTCCAAAGCATAAATGTTGAGCGTGTCATAGAATAGATAATAAAACCGTCTGGGAATTTGTCGTTTTTAGAGTAATAATCGTTTTACATCGTTGCCAAATGCCTTAATTCTCGTCTCCGTTGTCAGTTGGCCTTAAAGCTTGTCTGTTGCAGTTTATATCTGATAGAATTACAAGTTTTTTCTTTTTAGTTATTTAAGATTTGATTTGGTTATTGTATTTGAAGATTGAAATACTTAAACTGTGTGAATCATTGATATGTTGTAAGGGTGAACGGAAATAAAGTCGCAGGGAAACTAGTTATTTATTTACAGTACGTGACAGGTTAGGCTAGGTCAGGTTCTGTCTTTTTTTATCTGCTTTTTTTTTCCTATGATTTTTTCTGGAATTTATCCTGTGACTTTTTCCTGTAATTTTTCCTATGATTTTTTCCTGCGACTTTTCCTGTGATTTTTTCTGTGACTTTTCCCAGGATTCTTTGCAAGATATCAAAATCAGGTTATGGTATTTGATAACGTTGGCGTCTGAAATTTTTTAGTCTAATGTAACCACAATAAAAAATTTTTCAGGTTACAGTGAAATACGTCCTTTATTGAGGTACACTGATAAGAAAAACCTGTTAAGTAATTCCTGGTAGTTGTGGTGCCTAAAATAATGTCAATTTCAGCCTGGGTACAAGATAGTGTTGTAGGGAGACTTCAGTAGTGTTAGTTTTAGCCTGGGTATCTGTAGGGCGTTGTGTAGGTTGTATCGTGAGGCCAGACTCTTAATGTTGTGACGGCAGTGACAGACTCCCTACCTTATTTTACGTTATAGGAATCATCACCGTCAACTATGCAGTATATCGGTATATTTAAAGTATATTACTTTTATACAGACAAAGACGGAAATATATATTACTGCCACTACTGATTATAGGGACGGGTATAATGAGATAGAACAATGGTAATTTTGTTTTATTATCGTAATGTTGAGGTGAGTGTGATTGTGCCCAGGTAATGATGACTAGGATTTGTACCGGTGTTATTTTTGTGATGGCCGGGGTGGGGTGTGTAGTGGTGGTGGCGTTGGTAGTAGTAGTACCAATAGTGGTGTGGGTTGTGGTGTAGTAGAAGTAGTGTTGGCGGTAATAGTAGTGGTGTTGTTTGGAGTACTGTAATCTAGTAGTTGTAAATGGTTATGTTGTAGTAATATTGGTTATGTGGTAGTGGTGTAGTAGTAGTAGTAATGGTGGTGGTGTGTGGGAGAGGTAGTGGGGTAAGGTTCGTGAGAGCTTGGCCACAGGCGTCAGGTAGCTGGGGTTCACGGCCGGCTCAGGGTCAACACATCCCCATGAATGAATTAAGACACATCAGCCCTCAACCCTGAATCATACCTTTTCTCACTCTCTCAATTAGCAAGAGTCTCGCAAACATCTTCTTGTCCACTGCATGACATTTCTGTCTTTTCACTCAAGTTGCCAGTTTACAAACACTCGAGAGGACCGTGATGGACAACATGTGTTTGGTAATTTAGCAAGACGTCTGGTTAATGTCCTTCCGGGAGTGTTGACGTTCTTGCTTGATATTTATAATTACCGTGAGAAGTTTAGGGCGAAGAATGTGGGTCTGTTTGGTGGGTGTCAAGATACCCAGGAGTACGAGTATGTTGAAGTTCTAGTTGGAGGTGGAAATTGATGGTCTGTTTGTGATGTTAAGATGACTGAAAGTTACTAGGATTGAGAGGAGATGTATGGCAGGGCACCGCAAGGGCTTCAGGACAAACAGGTGGAGGCACGTAGTGACAATTGGGGAGGTGAGATGTGTAAATAACAGTGTTGTAGCGTGTTGGTGCGTGAAGGAGAGGAGTTTGTAATGTCAAGATGCCTGGGAGTAACTGAGGTCCTACGTCGGTGTACGAAAGGCGATCTGGCAGGGCTGCAGGTCAAATAACCCGGGGCACGGAATGACAACTGGCCATTCAGTATAGTAAATAATAGTGTGTGAAGAACGCGAGTGAGTAAGCTTGTCAAGATGCCCTGGAGTAACAGGTATGGAAGGTGACCGGAAGAGCACAGGTCAAACAGGGGTTGGCACGTAGTGACAGTCAGCCCGGAGAGGGAGGTAAATAAGAGTGTTGCTGTGTTTGGTGTGTGAGGTAGAGAGGGCGTGAGTGTGTGTGAAGTGGGTGGTGACGTGCCTGCCTGGTGGGTGGTGGGTGGGGACGCAGCTAAACAAGGAAGTCGCCCCAGACAAAGCAGCGCGTCGTGTCGTGGTGGTGCAGCGTGAGAGTCCAGCTCGCCCCTGTGTATGTCAGTCAGTCTGTTCGTCCGTAAGTCCGTCGCCCCCAGGAGGAATCATCCCAGGGAGCAACGCTGCATGTTCCCACACAACTTGGGGGTCCTGAGAAATTAAACACTTGGTGGATAATTTATCTGTAACAATTAACAATTCTTCTCCCATTTGAAATCAAGACCAACACATTCTCTCTTATTAACTATTGTTCACTCAAGGTGTTTGTTCAGCAACTCGCCAGTCTTGTATCATTTAATTCATGATTTCACAATTACTTTACCAGTTTTCTTGTCACATATAATATAAATTTCATACTTCCACAAAGACAATGTAAGATTGTGTAAGTCTTGGGTGTTAATTTACTTATAATTCCGTTTACCTTGTAATGTTGAGATTCAGTATTACAGACCCTGTGTACCCGACTCTCAGCAGTAAAAGATTTTAAGGTGACGGAATTATTATTAATATTACTTTTGTTGTTTTTGTTTGTTGGTTTTGTGCTATCGAAGATTTAACAAATCCATTGGTCGATTGGGTTCGTGGGATTGTTTTATGTTTGTGTGTGGGAGGGAGAGAGGAGGTAGATATACAGGTAATTCACGTGGGCGACCTCCAGAGGGCGTGCGGTGATTCACTAATGCCCCCCAGTCATTATTATGTTTCTTGAAGCTGACTCTCCCTATCCGGTGTGTACCTCTCACAAGACGCTTTAACGAGCTGTTGGGGGGACACTTGTATGAGACATAGCTCCCTCTAGGCTTAGTGGTTGCGGCATACAAGGTTGTTACTATATCTATTGATGTTTGTGTTTACAGAGTCCCTCGAGGAAGTTACACACCCCCGTCTTGTATGCTTTGACGTGGATTTACAGGATGAATAATACAGGCAACGTTCAGAAAATGATGGATTACGAACCGATGTTTTTGGGTGTTTTTCTTTCTCTCTACAGACAAACATCAAGGGAGTCGGTAAACAACCTGTACGTTGTGTTACTAGAATCGTGGTTCATTGTCGCTAGGTGAGAGGAGCCGCCCCGCTGAGCTTCTGTGTTGGGCAAATATTGTGAAGCCTCTACGGGAGTCATCTATACCTATTTGGTTCCGCGGACCAGTAGCCAAGTTGGGTTGAGAGATCCCCTGGGGTTGAGAGACCCTTTGGGGTTAAGAGACCTTTTGGATGAGAGATCCTTTGGGTTTGAGAGATCCTGGGGTATAGAGATCCCCTGGGATAGAGAGGATAGAAAGATCGTCTGGAGCAGGAAAAACACCTAGAGCTGAGAGACCCGTGGGACAATGAGACCTGTTGGGTATTACTGTAAGTCCCTCAGGGTATCAATGAGATCTGGAGGGCATCGCATATTAGCCTGTCTCAGGTGTGGAGGGACGGTCTGTTAACATTTAAGGCCAGTGTTATGTTATTTACTGTGAGGAGGGGGAGACCATCCTCTCCTAACCTAACCTCCATCCTTACTGACTACCGACACCTGTATGTACATTTTGGCGATAATTCTCAGTGGTACCGTGGAGTACTGTATGAAGTTATATTCTCACAGGGAAAAGGTACATGTCCATATATTCTAAGAAGGAAAAAAGATATTCAAATATTCTCACTAGAAAATGAATCATATTCGTATATTTTAATAGGGAGAATTTAAACTATTAAAAGGGCAAGTCTTGAAATGTAAAAAAAAAAAAGTTTTCAAAGTTTCATATTTCCTGAATATGTTTGCGTTTTTCCTCGATAATATGTCTGTCTTTCTTAATGATAATATATGATTTTACGGATTTTTTTTACGCACTTACAGGTGGAGTATTACCCAGCACATTTATATTTGTAAGTCTGTCTTGTTAGTAATCTTCTAAAGGTACATTAATGATAAAACTAAACGCTTTTCTTCCCATGACAATCGTATTCACATATTTTTCCTTGTTCCAGGTAAGTCGCCATAAACTACCGTACATCCTTCACCTTCAAGAACACCTTTGTGAATTTTGAGGGCCTTGTAAGGATCCCTGAGCACTGTTTGGGGACCTCTGGGTAGCTTTGATGACTCCCTAAGGGTTCTCACCTGGCAGCCTCTCCGTCAGAAGTAAGTCTCACGCTCTAATGTGGAGTATGATGTAAATATTTTTTCTTCGTATTCTTCAGTAAGACAGAGACGTCCTAGATAAGAAAGCCAGCCTTCAGTAACATGGCTGAGGAAGTTGGCGTCGTGAAGGAACCTTGCTTGCTTACACTATGTTGAACTGGTAGAGCTGTTGCAACTTATATACGCTGCCTGTCTGTGCCTGCCTTCTCTTATTATTACTGTATTAATATTATTAGAAGTGTCACAAAATCTAAAGAAGTACAACGGTCTTATTTTACCTGTGTGTGGGCCAGAGGTTGACCCCCTCCACCTCCAGGCATGACGGTCCAGTGTGTGTGTGTGTCGCCGTCATTGTGGGGCGACCTTGTGGTTCTTGTTATGTCCCAGCTCTCCCCCTCCTAGCACCCTGTAACGTCTCCAAGCATTACTCACTCCCAGGCTCTTGGTGTCCTATATAACCCATCCCAGCGCCTCTTAGTCTCTCCTGTTATCCTACAACCCCCAACAGTCCCTCCTAAGTCCTAGCACCTCTCAGCCCGTCTTAGTATGCATTATTACACTATAGTACAGCACACTTCAGCTCCTCCTAGTATCTCTCGGCTTCTAGCACCTCTCTGCTCCTCCTAGCATCTCTCAGCAGCCTTCATTCCTTTCCATCCCCTGTCCCGCCACCCACCCCTCCCTCTGCCCCTATGGAGTTCTTCACGACTTCCCTCCCTCCCTCCCCCCGGCCTCCACACCATCACCAACCAACCGTCACAACCACCACCCCCCGGCCATCACCTTATTGTAGTCCTATATATTCTTTCTTTTTACCTACTGGAGAATGTCACTCTTTACGTGGTCTGGTGCCTGCGTGTCCTTTCCTCTCTTGCTTATTGCATAAAACAATACGGGTTTACTCGCAGGTTTCTTTGGCTGTCCAGGTATACAAAGAGTTGTAAATAATACATCGATTTAATCAAGGACAGCCAAAGAAACCTGCTAGAAGACGCTTATTGCATAAAACAATACGGAAGAGAGGAAAGGACACGCACGCACCAGACTACGTGCTGAACCAGTGTGAAATTTTATGACCAATTTACTGATGTATCTATTGAATAACTGGTCAAAAGGGGTGTCTTCGTTCACTAGGTCACATTCATAAATTTCTTTCAAGCGGCAGATCACAGAGTGTGGCTATAAACGTCTTTATTTTAATTTACAATAAGTTTGTACTGTACTTTGATTTTTTTCAGTAATTTCTGTTACTTGAAACTTGAGAGAAATAGCGCAGCAGTTATTAGTTGTATTTTATGGGCTCCACCTGCTAGGGTTATTAAACATCTTTTACTAAACCTTACTTTCTACAACACTCAACATTTAAAAAAAACAATCCCAACATGAGGAGTTGTAGTGGGGGGGGGGGTTAGTTTCTTCTGGTCACAAACCATGATCTTGTCCGGGGGAGAAGAGGCGAATCATTTATCTTGTGCATCCTAACGACTTAGAATTGTCAAGCCAGAGTACCCACCGGCGTCAGGAGGAACAGGTATGGAAGGTTAATTGCCAGTGTTCGATATACGTGCAGTTAAATAATAGACACAATGGCAATATCTGGCAGGGATTTATGGAGGGTTATGTAGGTAAAAGGGATTGTGATTATAAATCCTATTAATCGTGTATTATAGTTTTTTTGTGAAATTTATGTATTACCTATAATGAAAGGCAGCGTTCACCGGCCATAAAGCAATCACATATATGACCCCACAGGTAGATGCCAGATGTTGCCAGGTATCCAAACAATTTTAATTGCGAATGTTATTAAATCCGTACAGGTATTATTTATTTATATGTTTTTAAGACTTTGTACTGTGCTTAGGGAGGTAAACGTGTGCACTCTGTAATTTTCTCCTGTACTGGAACGAGGTTTATCTTCTGACCTTACTACAACGTGGAACATTTACTACAAGTCGACCCAAGGCGAGGTGGGCCCGACGGTGTTCCTGTAGTTTGTACCGTTTAGGGTTTTAAGACAACCTGTTTAGGATATTGGTACACAGCCACTACTAGTAATAGGTCACGTAAACTATTGGTGATGTGTTCGTATTACTAGTATTGGCTTACACTAGTGACAGGTACATATTATCTTCTCAATGGGGATTTGAACCTGAGGACGAGTGAAATGAAGGCTTAGTACTCCCCTTCGCCATAGTACCGTCTCGTATTAATATTTGTACTTGTCCCCCTTTTTTTTTTACGTTTCTGATCGGAGCTTAAACTAGTAGGTTCTAACCCAAATAGGCCCCAACCTAGCTTAACGTAACCATTAGAACTATCTTAATGGGCCCCAATTCCCTTAGGCCTAAGTTTTAATAGGACCCTAATCTAAAATGGTCACCAATTCTAACGGTTTGGTTAGGCTGTGTTGGGGCCTGTTAGGACTGGGGCCCATATAACCTGCCACCATTTAAATCTGTGTAGGGCCAGACTGGGACACACCTTTTAATTAGTCTATTGTCTTCTCGCGTGAACGGTTTTTTCCTCGCGCCTCGTAAAAGAATAGGATTACTTGAAGATTAGATTGTGCTCCCCAGTACATTTCACCTGATGATTAACCACCCTAACGTTACCTGGGGGTTAGGTTTGTTTACTGTAGGTTAATGTTAGGATGGTTAATCTTAAGATGGTTAATCTTAGGGTGATTAATCTTAAGGTGAAATAAGCTCGCGGTGGCCTAATCTTCACGTGAACCCAAGAATTCCTGTCCACGATCTGAGGCGACCATTGTCTCCAGAAAATGTGCAGGTTTTATAACTATTGTAATAGAAATACATTGGAAATTTTGTGAAGTTCCAATTTGTATTGAAAAGGATCGCTGACAGTGTTGGCGTGGTCACGGCTTAATAAAACGTAGAGCATTCAAGTACTGTAACGGCATTATGAAAAAGGAAAAAGAATTGACAGTGATCTCGGATATGTGTGTTTGTGTGAGAGAAAGTTTTCCATTTTTAGTCCTGTTGTACCGTTTGAAATCTCTCTTTATTGATATCTTGTGTGGGGAGAGAGAGAGAGAGAGAGAGAGAGAGAGATCTTGGCTAATGAACAGGGATAGGAAGTTCCATTATTTCTCTGTTTCACTCATATCCTTCATATTATAGTGTGAGAAGGAAAGAGGAGGAGATCACGAGGCAGCCGACCCAGTCTTCACGCCCAACGCACATGGTCCAGGCCAGACCAGGCGTTTAAGGGGGGAGCCAAGAGACGGTTGGTGGTGGCCGGGAGGGGCTGGGGTAGGAGAGGGGATTTTGAGGAACCGTGTCGGTATTACTGGGGAGGAGGTACTAGTTTGGCCAGACTCTCCATGAGGCGGTCGACTGGGTTTATTGGTGAGGAGGACTGGTATAGTTCTCTAGACTGCTGATATATAAATAGAAGTAAGTTTATCCAGAAAGTTGCGTAGGTTTGATTTGGTTCGGTTAGGTTTGGTTACGTCGAAATATACAATGTTCTCGTTTTTCTGTTTGATATGAATTTGTCAGTCTTGTTAGTAAATATTTCGTCGAAAATTATGGTAGTTTTATATGGTGAATGGTGGTAACTAATGGAAATGGTGGTAGTTTAGTGTTCTTTAGGGAATTAAATGTATTTTGTGTTCGCCAATATTACTAATCATACTTATTATGTTAGAAAGCTACGATCTCACCCAGTGGTAGTTAGGGGTTATTAATGGAAATTCAATTATTTTTGGAGTCGTACCTTCAATAGTACCCGACTCAACCTTACCTTAACTTACTAACCCTTCCCCACCCCATCTTACCCAATCGGTGGTGTTACTACTGGGAAAGTTAGAGACACTACCCCCCCCCCTATTTAATACTATATGATATATTTAATTTTGGCATTACCCCATTAGATGTAATCACTGCGGGCACCTTTAATCCCCAATATATCTACAGTCAACCTAAACGAAACCTGAAACCATTAAAGAATTAGACACATTACAAAATTAAACGCTAGATGTAACAAGAGGGAATAAAAAAAAGACTGATATGGGATTAATCTTTTGTGATATGAATACCACCAGTAGCAGCAGCAGCTTTCATCCTCCGCTTACAATGGCCCGTGAACACAGCCTGGAAACATGATCAGAATGGCCGTACACAGCCCTACACTGGCGGTATCGGGGATATCCTCATCAAGTGTCGGGTTTCATAAACAACCTGGAATAGACGATTCTTCCCTGCCTCCCTCCCCCTACCGCTTCCTCCCTCCCATACCCGTGCGGTTTTGGGGTAATTGAAATGTGTGGGAATATTGGGGTTGGGTTGGGTGGAAGGGGTACAATATTGCCCTGGGGTGGAGGGGGTATTGGGGTGGGGTGGAATAGGGGTTGACTGTTTGTAAGGTCACGAATGAAAATCTACTGTATCAAACCCCCCAAAACTCCGAACCACCACTATTACATAATCAGAGCTAACCTAGGCTATTCTCACATAACCCAAAACTAATTAACCCATATAAAATCTAACCTAAACCACCTTAAAACCCACAACTTAACCTAGATTAAGTTAACTACCACAACTTAATCCTAACCCAACCTAACTTAAACTTAAATAAACAGCACGACTTAATCTTACCTAAGGTTATTTCCTTTTGGGGTTCACGAGTCCGTAGTTCAGACATTGAATCTTCGAGTTTAGGACTTGGGGAGCTATGGCTTCAGGGATTCACGGGTTCGGGAGGTTCGGTTGTGACATTCATACTAGTAACACCTCCTGGGGCTGAATGCAGTACCGCCTGTGGTATGTGGTATGGGCGGTAACTGGTAGCGCTGCGGTGTCGGACACTGAGATAGCGAGGCTCACCAAACAAGCCTTAGTTGGCCCGATAATCCCACAGTGGAATACTGTCATGGGCACACGCACGTACACAGGCGTACACGGATGCACTTAGGCAACACAGCGTACACACAGGGTCCACGGGGTTTATGGAGGCTACATAGGCTACACAGACGTACACACACATATATTTGCTACATGCACACGAGCCACACTACTTACCCCACCGATACGACCGTCTGTTTAGGGTGCACGCAGTCGAACGGACAATATGCGAAATGTGAGCCGCGGATAACAATGGTAGCTAGAGGGGGGGGGGAGAAGACGGACTCGGTCGGCCGTGAAGAATATACCCCAAGCTCTTCTCGTAGCTCCCAGGCGCGGGGCATCATAGGGCATACCCACCAGGACTCACAAGGACGTGCATCCCGTCTGTGAATGGTGATATGTTGGACTCAGTGGTTGGGGTGGGAGTATGGTAGTGTGAGTGGAAGGATGGCGGACCAGGCCAAGCAGCTCACGAGAGTATAAGAGGTAGATGAAGGAGAATAACAAGAGGATTACAACATATTAACTGAGGTCATCACAAGCGCGGTATTCACACGCCATGACGTGACGTATTCGCCCTTATGATCGGCCACGACTGATATGATTTCTCCCCTGGTGCTGTGAATGGAGGACCTGTTGGCAGTGACCTGTTAGGCTGCTGCAGGGCTGCGCGCACCACCTGTCCTCCAAGCCCGCGGGGATGGGCGGCTACCACCTGTCGTGGTGCAGGCGTCCAGATAGGGTGGACGACACCTGCGTGGCTTTGGACCCCCGGGATGAGTGTTCACCACCTGCCATGTTGGCATGCAGGAGGGATGAACGACTCGTGCATGACTGTGAACCCCGAGGCCAGGGCGCGAACCTCACTAGAGGTTGTTGCTTCCCGAAAAAAGATTTCTACTGAAGTTGACTTGTATTTACACGGAATGGTGAACGTGGTAGTGTTCACGGATGCAGAAGTCACGCGTCTCTTCATGAAGCTTGATGGACTGAACCTTCCTGATCTCTTGTGATACAACTGTTTGCATGTAGAAATGTGTATTGACTTTCACGTTACTTATACTGGGATATAACGCTGGCCGGAGAATAAGAAAGCTAGTAATCAAACCAAATTTTACCCAACTCGTCCCAGTGTAATCTAGCCTAACCTTAACTTACGTAATGCAACATAGCCTAATTTAACCTAATATAACTTAACCCCGCCTAGCCTAAAGTAACATAACCTAACGCAGCATGTCTGAGCTGGTTTAACTCCATATATCATAAGCCAATCTAACCTATCGAGTCCAAATGCGCCCTTAATCCTAATGGGCCACAGTCTTAAGAGGTCCCAAATCCTAATAGATCTCAGTCCTAAGGGACTCTTAATTCTAAAGGGCCTTGGTACTAAGACCCCCCCCCCCCACTTCTAATCCTTCTGACTAGGTTAGCTTGGGTTAGTGTCTGTAAGGACGAGTCCATTTGACCTAGAGCCGAAGAGAGCAACCATCACGGTAATAGTAGCCTCTAGACCACCACTCGGTACTAAATGTTGTGACTGAACCCACCCCCCTGAGGCCGCTCTTAAAAGGGAAATTACTCAAGAATCTTGGGAGGGGTTGAGTAGGGGCGAGGGTGGGGTGAAGGGAGAGGGAGTATCCGGTGATTATCAGTTTCTCCTTTACTTTTCCCCATCCACCCCGCCAGGCTCCTCCGTCTAGCTTTCAACCAACTGTTTTTCCTGTTCAGAACTCAAACTCTGCTTCTTCACTCTCCTCAGCTTCCTTGTCTGCCTCCTTCCACACTGTACACTTAAAAATTTTGAATTATCGGTAAAGCTTTTCGTTAAACGTTTCCAAATCTGCCTCGTTGGTAATCTTTTTCCTAGCAACATCTGAAGCTTTCTGCCAGACATTAACGAGTCTTGTCTCAATGGCCTGCTTATTGGCAATCACTGGAAACTTAAATTGACCATTAGCTATGTACTACTGAGCCAGCAACTTTGTGGTTAGATCTTCAACAATGGAGACTTAGAAAAGTGTGATTTTACACAGCTAAATTTGTAGCAATAAAATACCACTAAAAATTGTTCCCTCAAGATATGGTGGGGGGGGAATTAGACCGGGTGACATGTAAGGTAGATAGGGAGGGGGTGTAGAGTGGGGTAGGAGGTAAATACGATGTACCGACCATTTAGGAACACCCCCTCCCCTCCGTAACACACTCACCTGGTTACCTCACCTTTGATGGCCTCATTAGTCCCCCGAATTAGGACCCACCGGGCCCTGTCTTACCTATTTAGCCAAATTTTAAGACTTACAGCTGCCCTTCGAGCACTACACTTGTTACCAGCTGCCCCTAGAGCACTGTCCTTGATACCAGCCGTTACTAATTTATTTTTATATATAATTTAAACTTCTTTTCTATTTAATAATTTTAATCTCTACCAAATTTTTATTTTTATATTTTTTAGATTTTAAATTTCTTGACTTATTTGTTTATTTATATTCGCCATCTTTTATCACCTTACTGTAGTTTTTCTCCTCTTTTTCTCTCCCTGGCTAAATATTTTGTCATGGTAGAGTAATGGAGTGTTTGCTGAAGGGTAAAGGATAATTTATCATGAACAGCAGGTAGGATGGGCCTCCTTCTTTACCCGCCAGTCTTACCACCCCCTCCCTACGACCCCTCCTTCCCCCTCTACCTCCTCAACCCCCTCTTGGTGCTATAGGCAGAACAGTACACAGTTTATTATGTTCGTGATTCAGCACCAACATCAAATAGCTTACCATCTCCATACCCCTTATAGCCTACCACCATTATTAGAGTCTACCACCATTACTACCACCCCTGTAACCTACCACCACACATCATCATATAGCCTGCCACCGTTACTACCCTATTGCCTACCACCGCCACCATCATCATATAGCCTACCACCGCCACCATCATCATATAGCCTACCACCACCATCACTACCACCCCTGTAACCTACCACATCTACCACATGGCTTCCCACCGCCCAGATGGCCACTCACATATCTTCGGGTCTCCCGGGGTGAAGGGTCTACCATCCCTCATCGCTCGCCATAGATCTTTCATTTCACAGGAGAACTTAATGTGGCGATGATTTCCGGAGTGAACCCTTCATTTGTCTTGTGTGAACCAGGGGCGGCGGCGGTGGTTGGGGAGACAGGTTGGAGGTACAGGAGGTGGTGGTGATTAATGTGGCGATGATTTCCGGAGTGAACCCTTCATTTGTCTTGTGTGAACCAGGGGCGGCGGCGGTGGTTGGGGAGACAGGTTGGAGGTACAGGAGGTGGTGGTGATAAGACAGATGGAGGTAGTGGTGGTGGTGGAGAGACAGATGGAGGTAGTGGTGGTGGTGGAGAGACAGATGGAGGTAGTGGTGGTGGTGGAGAGACAGATGGAGGTAGTGGTGGTGGTGGCGGCGAGAGCTGGAGGTAGAGGCGGTGGAGGGGTATAGTGAGTTCACACATTTTATCACAATCTGTGGGTCCTCGGCTGGAACCCCGTCTGGCTTTTCGGTTTATATATGTTTTCGTAATTTATTTAGTTATTTTTGCACCTTTATCTGCATCTATATATTTTTGTCTGTCTGTCTAAGAGGTAAGAGATGGTCTTCCTGGCTGGTCGTTGTAGTAACCAACTAGTTAGCAGTCTTGTTTACATGGCATTGTCTTCTGTGTCTAAGTAACACAGTTAAATATTGCTAAGCGTTTTGAATCATTATGGGGGTTAAAGATTCACCTTGTGTTCTGTGTAAGTTGAGGGTATTTCTACTTGGTGTCTTATCACTTTGTCATTTTCTACACTTCTTTGTAAGTTTAGCATTTTGTCGTCAATTTATCATCGTCGTCGTCATCGTTTTACGGCCATTATTTGTGGTCTTTGTATCTAGTGGTCCACCCAGCTTAAAAGTGGCTGATTAATAATAATAATGGCAGTATATATAATACTGTGTGTGTGCAGGACACTTGAGCGGTGGTCTCGACCATCCAGTAAAGGTGTTGTTTACCCCATAACTCAGTACCCCCCACACACCGCCCTCCTCCACCCTGTCTGGCTTACGTTAGCACCATGACCCCATCTAACCCCACCAGCTGTGACCCCACATCACCACATTATACCACAGGAAGCACTGGTAATCATTTTCCTGATTGTAGTAATACAGCGTTTAAACAAATATATTAATAAGCGTGTGGATAATTAAATATTTTAGCATTTATAATCGCAGTAATAAAGATAAAAAAAAATCGATGACCTCTCCCAATATTTCCAAATTCTTGTAACGTGTGTACAAATTTGCGTTGTCTTTTACTGCCAAAAATCTAATCTACTGTACATCCAGTTTCACACCAGAATTCTATGCCTGCGAAAATCTAATATGTATTATAGTCCAAATTGACGCCAAAAGACTATTACCGTACTGGCAGACTGGCCATAACATGCCACCTAGAGCGCGCGAAAATTACTCTGCCCCACGTCAATAACAAGACCAAAATCTACCCAAACAGGGCTGGGAACACCTCCGTAAAAGCGGTAACAATGTATTTATAGCCTAATGTAGTGACCGCACGACGCAGCGGGTGTAGTGTTGTGTGAGGGCAGGACACGACACTTGAGTACGCTAAATGTGGGCGGGTCAAGTCTAGGATTCATAAAGATTCGTACGATAAATGTTCCTAGTGACTGAAAATACAAAGTGCACATAACTGGTTGATTTAAACTTAAAATATATTAACGTCCAAAAATAACATCAAAATTATACTCTTGAATACCTTAACTATTACATACATTCACGTATCACAAGTTAAGGGGACAAAGTTAAGGTAGATAATCTTTTGGTAAGATACTAAACTCAAATATAATCAGGTGCTAAGTTAATGTAACTAGGTAGTCTCAGGTCCAACTATTAATTTTATTCTGTTATTTGGATGTTATGTTTGTTTTAACTGAAGGCAACCCATCAGGTGCGTTCTTACATCATCAATTACGAGCCTTGAGAATCAGGACATGGCCTTGTACAACCATGTAAAGTTTTATAATAGTGAATCAATTTAACCCGGATGATACCCAACATCTGTTTCATCTTATTGATTTTAATCGTTCATATAATCTTTGGAGGAAACGTTACCTTACACCCAGTTATTGTCAAGTGAGGGAGGAACACATCATTTAGTGGTGGGTGTATGAGGGTAGGGAGTCGTGACCAGCGGTAACCTAGTCGGTGGTGTTGGCATTCCTGGCCTGCCATATATGTTCCCGCGCCTCTCCCTCACTCAGGAACGCCTCTCTCTCTCTTCCTATTGTCTCACTTATTTCTTTTCACCCTATTTTGTTTATTCCTTACTTGTTATTTTATTGTTTATCGATGCCTTTCAATAATTCTCACTACTTTTGGGGATGCTGTGAGCTCAAATGTTTGTTCCTTGTGTTTGAACGAAGGACCTGACGGGGCTGTCTTCGGCTATGTGAGTTGGTAGATAGGTACTGTAGTTGTTTTCTGTAAAGTCGTCATACAAATATTCATTGAGTCATAGACAGGCCAGGAATATAAAAAAATGACGGTATATAAACAATAACAAACATTAAGTCGATTCCGCCAAGAATAGCACAAGTCGGTCGCTTTTTCATCACCGTCAAAACAAACTCCCTCTCTGACCCGGAACTCGGTCTGGAAATATCCATATTAGGTAAAGGGGGTTTGGTTAAGGAAAGGTTGTTGACTGGGGTCAGGTTCAGTTCCGTTCTAGGTTAAAATTCGGGTATAGTACTGTATGATGATGCCTGTACAATGACTTAATGATGCGATGAAGGGAAGGGAACGGCTGTGTGTGTGTGTGTGTGTGTGTGTGTGTGTGTGTGTGTGGCATCATCAGACACAACCACAGTAAACTGGATAACTACTGTCACCTGTGTCGAAATTACTCTCATCATTGTAATTATTAATCTCTTGTGCAATTTTATTTAATCTTTGGGCATATGAGTTAAAAATAAGATTATCTTTAATTCGAAATGTGCTTTTATATAGTCTTTGTGTGTGGGTGGTGTTAGGGTGGTGTCGAGTGGTTTGTAACAGATGGGTTGGGTGTTGACATTTTATCTTATCACCCTCGTCCGTGTACCTGAGGTGGATCAAGGGATACAGATGCCTTAAAGAATAGTACTGTAATTGTATCTTCGTAGGGCGCCGATTCACACAGGTTCTTACGATGAACATTCCTCGTTACTGAAAACATGAATAACACAGAAATTATACTGAGCCTTTAAGCTTACATTACCCAGTTAACGTTCTCTTATCACCAGACGAAAGTAATGTACAGAATCGTTTGAAAATATATATTTTTTAATGTTTGCCAAGTGACCTTATATAGATATGGTACTATAGAGCTTGTCCAATCTACTGTAGTGACTTTTTGTTTGAGATAGACAGGTAGAGACGGATAATTTATTCTGTAAAGTCGTCATACAGTTAGTTTCGTTCTTACATCTTCATTTACAAGAAATATTCATGACAAGAACACTCGAGAATCGTGTCCAAAAGTGGTGAAGGTGTTGAGTGTAGCAACAAGAACCCGTTCAGTACTTCCTTCATTCCTGAGGGCCACGTTAAACATTCCCCACCGCAGAGATACCATCACCCCGCCCGCCTGGCTCACTCCCCGTCACGTGATCGCTTCCCGCCAAAACTCGAGCTACACAACCCATTCCAGCCATTTATCTTTTAAAAACATTTGTTCAATTGTTGTTGGAAACACTTAAAAACGTTTAATAACATCTAGCTGACGGTGTAAATAATAGTGGTACTTGTAACACCTAAAAAAACAACTGTTCCACTGATTGAATATAATTTTTTTTCCAACCTTTCTGCGGGGGAGGGAGGCGGGGGGTGGGTCTAAGAAATGTTAACATGATATCTGGATGCCTGTTGGAGTCCCCATCTTTGACAGTGTTACCTTTTAAGTGGATCTCTTGGACGGGTTCACTGATTGACATCTTCGCTCTATTTAGTTGAGTTATGGCCGCTCTCATCTCCCCGCGCAGTGATGCTCCCGGCTTTAACTGGACAACTGGAACACAGCAACGGATTGTGATGGAACTTCGTGTACTCATATAACCTACAAGACCTTAGATGAGTTTGGTAATCAGTATTTTGCTTCATAGTTTGGCGAGTTATGGTGGGCTTATGGTCTTCTTCGGGGATTTCAATAGAACTTATCTATTACGGAAGGAACCGCAGGAGGATTGATAAGGAGTTTTATATTTATGTTAAGGGAGGTGTAGGGCAGGATAATTTATTACTTAATTGTGTAAAAGGAGTTAAGGGTTTAATATGAAGTTTTGTATTTACTTTAAAGTGCTCAAAAATCTCACGGGGCCACACCTTAGATTCCCTTATATGTGTGCGCCTACCTACCTACCTACCTACCTACCTACCTACCTGCTGCTGCTTGAGGGTGTGTGATTCATGTACCCAGGGTGATTGGTGGTGGTTATCAGCTGATCGGTTAGTTTATCAGTGCTCTTGTTGCTGCGTTTTAGGTCGCTCAGCTGATAGTAATGTTTACATCGCTTATACTCTTTATCTTGTCAGCCTCCGCATGCATTATTCACCTCTTGGTTTATTCTTGGTGTCCAACGATTATGAGATATCAGAGGCGAGGGCGATGTCCTATAAGAGTATAAAGCCCTGCTATTGTATATTAAGAGGATGAAACCTGGACATACATACACACAATCATATACGCTACATGTACAGTATATAATGAGAATTGATTTCACGTGGAGATGTAGCAGCAACGTTGATTCATAGTGATGCAATAAAGTATATAGCATTGTTGTCTGTAAGGGTATACTACTAAATCATTGAAACTGTATAGAAGCCTGTAAAATAAACTGATCTGTACTCGACCAGGTTTCAAGCTTCAGATAATTATAAACTATAGGTCTGAGTTTCTAGTTATAGGCACCAGAGAGACAAGTTACAGGCTCCAAGTTACAGACAGGATACAGTACAGGCACTAGACACAATACAGGCAGTAATTTACAGCCACGAGTCAGGAGTTACAGGCTCGTAGGTACAAGGTACAGTGCCTGGGTCAGTGGGAGAAGATTACAGTATTAGGTATTCAAAGTGGCTCCCTCAGACGTGAACTTTGGGCCTCAGTCTGATAGTGTGTGGTGGGCAGGTGGTGAGGACAGGTTGTGGTAGTTGTGGTGGGTGGTAGTGGGCAGGGACCAGAAAGCGAGCATCAAGTGCTTCGTCATGGGCGCCGTTGCCCAACATACCAGTCAGTTCTGGCCTGACCCGCGTGGCCACTTGTCCCAGGAGTCATAGAGGCGTCCTGAGTCTTCTTAGTTTGAGGGAGGGCGAGACGTGAGGTGTTGGTGGTGACCAGTAAGGGTTGTCGAGGGTGTGGTGGTGACTACACCATCACGCAATCCCCTACCATCAACACACAACCTTCCCTACCACCATCGTGTGTTACCTTTACTCCCTGCACCTGTCTGACCCCCTGCTGGGTCTCCAAGATGTGTGATTTGGTAAATAGGGTGAGGTGGCAGTCATCTGCGGTGGGTTTGGGTGAATGGGCCTGTAGTTAGGGTAAGTGGGCCGGTATTTATGGTGAGTGGGTCACTATCTAGGATGGGTTAGGGTGAGGGGGCAACAAGGGTGGTTTAGGGCGAGTTCCCGTCGCTAAGTCTCCCCTCCTATCACGACATTTTGAGATTACTGTGTATGTATTACTTAAGGAAACAATATGTCACGTAAGACTATGAAATTGATAATAACGACGATGATGGTAAAATAATGATAATAAAAAGAGTTCACGGTTGCGGCTCAAATATTGGTCCAGCTCGTATTTCTCGGTGCTTTTCAAATTAAGGAGTTTCCGGTGTCGAGGGAAGAGACTGACAGTGTAACTATTTTATAATTTTTTTATTATGCATTCGATCGCATATTTCTCTGCCGAGAAAATATATATATTTTTTTCGATAACTTAAAGCCTTCCCCATCCTCCTCCTTCCTCATCCTCCTCCTTCCTCATCCTCCTCCTTCCTCATCCTTCCTCATCCTCCTTCTCAACTGGCTCAGCCATGTTAGTATTGTTATTATTATCCACTCTGTATCTGTATTTTTCTGGCTAAATATACTGTTACAATTCCTCCTCCCTCTCTCCCTTCCTCCCAGACCAAACACCAGACAGGAGAAGTACTGTACTGTATATCCCCGACTAGGCCTAAAAATAGGTGCCAAGCTAATTCTCATGTTTCTCATATTTGTTCGTCCACCTCTACAGTCTTGATTAGGCATTTGACTGGTTATACGTCTTTGCCTTCGAGTTGAAAAAAGAGAAGAAGTGGAAGAGAGAAGAAAGAAGTGGAAGAAGAAAGAAGATACATCTAACTTTACGAAGAAAATAGAAGGCAAGAGTGAACGATGCATAGTGGAGGAGGCGAGTGACAGGAAATTGGGTTGGGTACGGTCAAGTGGTGAGGCTGAGGAGGCTGGTTGGCTGAGCAGAGGCCTGGGTACTTGCTTGGGTAGTGTGGGAGTGACGGTCGTGGGTGTTGGTCGTTAGCTGCTCTTGTCCTGAAGTTGTCTTCCTCGTAAACAGGTAATATATAACTAAAATCAAAGTCATAAAAGATATTGGAGGAATTTTTTAGGTATTTCTAGTAATATTTTAGATGATTGTTGAAATGTGTGTAGGTATGTTGGGAGTGTTCTGTTAGGCTTCTTTGTCCTTTGTGACTTCATGCTCACGTTACACTCGTTCTTGGAATCTTGGGAAGGGAAAGAGCTGGCGAGGTGGTGAATTATTTTCGATTGCCTACAAGACGAATCGAGCCAAACCTAACTTAACCAACGTGATGTGACCTAACGAACTTAATTTATTTTTTTTGTGGGGGTAAGTTTCGTTAGTTGTTGTATTCAGTTAAAAATGGTTTCAATGACGTCGTTTATTGTGCTCCTCGTCACCTCAGGATTCCAAAGATTGTGGGTAACGGGAATCAATAGGCCATAAAGATAAGACGAGGGGTGGCGGAACTCACAACGCAACACACACAACGCAACACTCATAACGCAACACTCATAACTCAATACATCTGCTCACACACACATTTCAACATAGCACAGACACCTCGATCACTGTGTTTGGTGTTAGAGGATGATTTATCGTCACTGGAAGGATTGTCTCGGTGTTATCAGTTGGTTCAGCCTTAAGTTAGGATTACCCATCTTTGAACCAGAATAGATCTTGGTGTAAAAAGGAACTACCCGCAGGCCGGATATTGTCCACCCCTGCTCTTGGACATGTGTAGTGGTGATGGTAGGAACAATGATTCCTCAAGGACATGTGGTGGTAGGAATAAGGGTCTCTTACTTAAGACATGTGTAGTGGTGGTGGCAGGAACAAGGATATCTTGGGACACGTGTTGTGGTGGTAGGAACAAGGATTCCTCTAGGACATGTGTTGTGGTGATGGTAGGAACAAGGATCTTTAGGAGACGTGTAGGTGATATTGGTACTTCGAGGTTTACTGTGGTGACTGACGGCGTTTTTGGCTTCAACAGGTGAAATAAAAGCGATGCCGAAGAAGGGTGAATGTGGGGTGTGCTTCACGAAGTACAAGGAGGGTGATGTGGAACTCTGCCCCCTCGCTTGCGGCCACATCCTATGCAGCTCCTGCACCACGACCCTGATCCAAAAGTCCTCCAACGCCATCGTCTGCCCCTTCTGCCAGGGAACCAAAACCATTGCCCTCATCTGCGACGACGCGAACACCGCCGCCCAAAGTCGCAAGCCTGATAAGAAGAAGGTTTTGAACCGTCCCGTTTTCTTGAAGAGTCATCCCAATGTGTGTCTCATCCAGAGTAGCAGCGAACCCACCCTCACCGTCCTATCTGTTACCCCGGGAGGTTTTGCCGTCAAGAGCCACACCGAGCTCCCGATGAAGTCCACCAAGAAGAAGAAGTAAGCATGTTCCTTCCTGCGGTGATGTTCTGTGTCCGTGATCACGTGTCTTCCATCTGTCCTTCAATAGGTTTCTTCCATGTGTCCGTGATTATGTATCTGCCATACTTGACAGTGTAGTGATAATGTCTGACTCACAACGTATCTGAATGTCGCCCGTCTGGTGGTGGTATTGCTGCTTCGGAATAAAATTTACTTTAATATTTCCTTTTGTCTCTCCTGACATTGTTGTATGCGAGTGAAAATATAATATAGACGTCGATTAATTGGAGAAATGTGAGAGAATAATAAAATATTGAAGATAATGATAACATTTTCGATTTATGGTCGAAAGTGGGGTACATATGCCATTGAATCTCTGATAATAATGCACAGTTACATAATTAAGGTCTCAATCCCTTTTAACATACAAGACCCTCAAATTGATGATGTGTAATGATGCAAAGTGTCCAGGAAATCTTGTCTAGTACTGTAAGAGGCAGTGTAGCAAGGTTCAAATAGTAATAGTCATCACATAAGATCTTCCTTAGTGATGAAAATATTGAAGGTAAGGGTTTAGCGGCAGGTGGAGCTTCATAAAGATGTACAGTACACCTAACAAAGTCTTGGTTTGTAAGTAATTGGTATTCATCTCTTTAATATCCATTTTTTTTCAAAATTTTTTCTTTATTTTTTTTTACAGTAATATGATACAGAAAGTAGCCTGAGAGCTGTGCGGTAATACAGTCCATTAACTTTGGCGTCGAGTTGTTGTGTGGGGAAGGACATGGCAGCGATGGGTGACTGGTCTGTGAGAAGCGACAGGGTCCAACCAGATGGCTATTTGGGGCCTTATTGTGGAAGATGAATGCCATAATAGGATACATCTTTTACACCAGTGTTGCTGTTTAGTTGTTTTTTATACATAGGTGACACACAAGTGTTAAAAAAGGGTACCACTCGTTTCTGGAAGGAGTGAGTTAATTTTGGCAGTCAGAGGTTCTAAATGACGAACAAAGGATAGCCAAAGCATAGGTCCTCCCAACACACGTGTTCTCATGAGTTACTGTGTGTCCTTTACTCCCCACTCCTCTCAATTCTACTCCTGGCACCTCTATCCTCCCCTTCTCCCTGACCCTCTCCCTCCCCCCCTGTCAGCTGGTCGACCCGTTGGACCACAACCCCGCCCATATCCTCCTCGTTTTTATCTGTGTGTGTGTGTGTGTGTGTGTTTAAGGGAGTGTTGATGTAGCTAGTTTGTACTTCCCACGATATTGTCTTATCGGTGAACCAAACTTGTGGTAGGGTAGTAGTGTGTGGGTGAGCTGGGTGTTGTTCCCACGACACTTGCCACTTGGTGTTAATCTGATAGTCCCTCCAGTGTCACGGTTCGCTCGCCTGGCAATCGTGGCACCCAACACTCCCAATGCCACCTTTTGTCACTTTTGTGGGCACCTGTCACTGCACTTGACAAACGCAGGCATCGTTATCAGGTTGTCAATGGCTGTAAGCTCATTTAACACTTACAGCTTACTCCCGCGTCACTTTGAGCCCTCATGCACTTCCCTAACAGCCCTCACCGCCACCCTAACATCTCTAAATCACGCCTCCTAGAACCTTCACGCACGCCCCTTACAGCCCTCACGCACTCCTCATAGCCCTCACGTCCTCCCCGCCCCCACACACAGGCGCTGGCAAGACATACGACCTCCCACATGTACCTCAATTATCCCGAGATTTATGCTTTGTTTACACGGGTCAGCTGACGGGGCACTTTATTTACATGAATCAGCTGATGCGTTCATTGTTTACGGGGGGATCAGCTGACTCACTGGGTGGTAAGTCTCCTCACAAGATTAAAAAAAAAACTTGGAGGTTGAGTCATATTTGTGTTAAATGGTTATTGGGTTTAAGATGGAATGGAAGCGAGGAAGAAATAGGAGGGATACAACTAATTAGACGAAGAGAGGAAAGGAAAAGCAGACAATGAACGAAGAAGAAAGGAGAAGAGTGGAAGAGAGGATGTAGGGAAGGGAGAGAGAAGAGGAGATAGGGAAGAAGAGTAAATGTGGATGAAGAGGGAGGGAATGGGCTTAGTAGAGGAGGAGGAGGAGGACACTGATGGTGGTGATAACGCCAACACCACCCTCCCTCCCTCCCTCCCCGGTAAGCCTTTCCCTCCACCATACAACCTTTTTCCCTCCTTCATCCCCTATCTCTCATCTTCTCTCCCCCCTCCTTCCTTCATTCTTCCCTCTCATCTTTCCCCCCTTCCCTCCTTCCCTCCCTGATAACCCTTTCCCTCCACCATACAACCTACCTCCTTCATTTATCTCTAAACTCTTATCTTCTCTTCATCCCTCCCTCACTGTTCTCTCATCTTTCCCTCCCTCCCCCCTCTCTCTTTCTCTTTCCACCTTCTTACATCTCTACCACTTATCACTAGCAATGGCTATTTACTCTCCCCCATTTCCTTATCTCCTTGTTACTTCTCACTTCTTGTATATCATCTTCCTATCTCCCTGAGTTTGTTTCGTCCTGTGTCCTGCCTATCGCTACTACCACCACCACCACCACCACCACCACTTACTCGTAGAGGAAGAGGCCGAGGGTGGTAGAAAAACCTCCCGCTGAGGGACCTTGTTTAGACACCAGTGTTAATAGGTCGACCGACACACACATTGTCCCACAAATCCCGCCACCTCTCTCAGGTAGGCCAAGGTATTACTGAACTCCGCTACTGGTTTATATCTCTAGGATGAACGTCGACATCTTTTACCTCAGAGACCCATATTTTATTAAGCATCGTTAAACTCAACCCATTATAGATTATTTAGCGATTATTAAGTATATATATATATTTTTTTGACACAGTCTTTCTCTAAATCCATCAACCTGTCTCTTTCTGATAAGCCTACTGCATAAGCAGTTTTAAGCCGCGTCTCTTTTGTTTTTATTGGACAAACAACGAAAACTTCCCACCTAAAGACCCGTGTGTGTGTCAGGACGGTTGCCAGAACAGCTTTATGGTCGTCGTAAAGAAGAAAAATATGAGAATACAAATGACTGTATGTTTATGGTAATGAGAGTGGTTGCAGGTCAAATGGTCCCCAGTTCCTATTGGTCCCGAAGCTCCCACTGCCCCCACCGTGTCTTCAATAGCTCAGTGGTTAAGTGGACTCCAACCATAATTTAACTCAATTCAGCTCTACCTAAATCCTCTTAACTCCGCTCAGCTACCAACATCAGACCACCTCTCTCCTGAATGGGTAAATGGACCAAACCAAACCGAACCTAACCAGAACTAACCATTAGAATTGAGGAAGTAAAGTGTTGTTAAGTCTTATCTCGGGATAATAAATATAAAGTTACAATAAGTTTTAGAAGAGACAGTCAGCTGTTTTGATATTACTCTTTTGTTAGTCGGTTACATTTTAGGGTCTTTGTACTTCAGTTTAATTAAAAGTATTTATTTTTTTTTAGGTTAATCTGAAATATAGTAGAGTCATCGCTCGTATGGGCCGGAAATGTGTTTGTGATTATTTTTCTTCTACCGCCTTGTGATATTTTGGGTAAGAAATGCCTTATTGTGGTCTTGTTATAGTGTGTCTTAAACTTCAATCTACGTTTCTATGACAGCACTGATCCTCTATGGTAGTGTCCCCCATACCCTGGTCGGCCGTGGCAGTACCATGGTAGGTAGGACAGCCAGCAGGGGACGACAGAGGACCCCTGGGGACACATTAGCATAGTGAGGAGGGTAATGGTGATGGTAGTACCCGCGTGTATTGTTGTGTTATTGCTCTCTCTTACGACCTGTGCTCTTATCTGTCCTCTGCATCTGTTCGTCTTACCTACATTCATTTCCATCCTCTGTACATTTCCTCTTTCTCACCCACCCCCTTCTCCCCCCCCCCACAACAAACACATCCCTACTACACCCAGGCTACCCCCTACAAGCACATCTCTATACCTTCATCGTTCCACAAACACATTCATGCACCCTCGCTTTCCACAGAACACATCTAAATTCATTTAAGGACACACACAGACACACACACACACACACACTTTGACAATCAGATAATCATTATTAGTCCGGCGTTATCAGACGAAGCATTATTAAGTGAAGGCTGCCTGACTACCCCAGACACAGGGTAATGATGGCGACCTACCCATACCTGCCTGGTGGATCTCTGGACCAATATTTGGGTAACAACAAGATCACTTACCGTGGGAGTCCCAGTGACCTGCTGCTCTCTATGTTGGATGTGAACGTTGGTTGCTAAGGTTTGCGTATTCCATAAAAAAACGTTGGCTATTATTTACATCTGGTACGTTAGTTGATAATGTTAACCAGTATGTATTTATTTATCATATCCACAAAGGTTTCCAAGAAGAAGTGTGATTAAGTTTTCGCCCTAAGAATGATTTAATTTTTCAGGAATTCAAGAGTGCCGTCACCACCCTTCACGGGCCTATGATGGCACTTACCCCTACGTTTTTGTTTTGTTTTTCCAACCAGAGTGAACTGTGACGTCAACGTGAATTAGTTTTTATTGATCACCTCTTACAGGTTACAGTACAGGTATTATGTTTGTGGTCTGTAATGACAAGTTATGTTTTGGCGGGAAAGTTTGTATTTTTCGAAGTATAATAGTTTTAGTGGGTATAAATCAGAAAGTAATTACCCTCGCTCTTTACCCCGAGCCGTTAGTCGTCTGTGGTAGTAGTGGTGTGAGGTTAAGGGTAGTGGTGGTGTGAGGATAAGGGTAGTGGTGGTGTGAGGTTAAGGGTAGTGGTGGTGTGAGGATAAGGGTAGTAGTGGTGTGAGGTTAAGGGTAGTGGTGGTGTGAGGTTAAGGGTAGTGGTGGTGTGAGGTTAAGGGTAGTGGTGGTGTGAGGTTAAGGGTAGTGGTGGTGTGAGGTTAAGGGTAGTGGTGGTGTGAGGTTAGGGTAGTAGTGGTGTGAGGTTAAGGGTAGTGGTGGTGTGAGGATAAGGGTAGTGGTGGTGTGAGGTTAAGGGTAGTGGTGGTGTGAGGATAAGGGTAGTAGTGGTGTGAGGTTAAGGGTAGTGGTGGTGTGAGGTTAAGGGTAGTGGTGGTGTGAGGTTAAGGGTAGTGGTGGTGTGAGGTTAAGGGTAGTGGTGGTGTGAGGTTAAGAATGGAGGTAACAGCCGGCCGCAGTACCGCCACCATCCATCACCAGACGACGTGACCAGGCACCCTACGCTCTCCCTCCCCCTGACACCACAATATATCCTCTCTAATTTCATGTCTTCCCGGTGTGAACAAACGACTTAGAAATGGGTCTACGTTTAGTATAGCTCCCGGGCTTTAGTTCTTGTTATTTATTGATATGATTCTCACTGATTAGTTTAGTTTAATCATCATCTATTCCTTAAACCTAGTTGTCCTTGGTGAATGATTCCGTTTCATTCCGCCATTTCAGTTTTATTGGTGTATGTGTGTGTATGGTAGTGGTGGAAAAGCTATTTGGGAAGCAGACCACATCAGTTATCAAACCTGGCCTAACTTAACTGAGAGTAATAATGTGTTAAAGGAGTGTTGTGGGTTAGGTTAGTTTGCCATTTTGTCTCTGCTATGTACTCAGCAACTGTGTCCATGTGGCTGTGTATCCGGCAGCTGAACCCATATTGTATATTTCCGACGAGTGTGATCCGTTCGTTCTTGTAGCTATCCGGCAGATACAAGTCATTCGAGTATGAATCCAGAGACAAAGCCAACAGTGTTAAGCATCCGGAAAGCCTGCGGCGCCCTACCAGTAGCCCTCGGCCGGCTGGCGGGTATCCGGTGGGAACAAACGCGTCTCTCTGGCAAGCACACCCGGCGACCTTTTCCTAATGGTCACCTCTCTCCCTGGGATTAATTGATTGTAGCCACTGTGGTTGTACCTAGAGGAGGGAGGGGGAAGTATGTGAGGGGGGGGGGTGCTTGTAGGGGTTAAGGTTAATTTCTCTCCTCCATTCTTCCCTCCTCCTCCTGTTTCTTCCTTTTATTCGTCCTCTATTACTTTTTCATCTTTTTTATGTTTGTTTCTTCTCTTCCTTTTCAGCTTCTTCCTCTTTTCTTTCTCCTCTTCCATCCTCCTCCTCTTCTATCCTCCTCCTCTTTCCCTCCTTCTTCTCTCTCTCCCTCCTCCATCCTCTTCCATCCCCGTCGGGTTATCCTATATCCTGTGAGTGGTAGGATTCACGGGAAGGTCGGGTTTGGGGGACAAAGGGTTATTTAGAGTCCGTTGTAGGGGGTTGAGGCATTCTTGGTGGTGTGGCCGCTAAGTGATGGTGAGGGGGAGATGGTGATGGTGGGGGAGGGTAATGGTAATGGGAAGTTGAGGATGGTGAAGGGGGTAGTTGTTGATGGTGAAGGAGGGAGAGTTGTTGGTGATGGTACAGAATATAACATGCTGGTATGGTGAGATGAAGGTCGTGTGGATGGTGACGAGGCCGAAGTGGTGGGCTTTATCCAGAGTCTGGCTGACCACGTCGGTGACTGGTCAGATGTGCCCCGGTCTTAAAAGGCCTAACCATTAGAATTCTGGCTCACTCCTCATGGGCCCCAGTCCTGATGAACCCCAATGCTGACAGATCTTGGTCCTAACGGGCCCCATTCCTAATATATTTCGATTGGGACCTTTCTTTCATTTTGCCATCATTCTCTTTCCCATTAGTACCGTCCCACATTCGCCTCTCCCACACCTTTAATTGCCCTCTCCCAGCCCTCCACTTGCCCTTCCTGAACTCAAGATGACCCCAGCCTGACCCTGCCCTTCTTAGTCACACGGGACTTCACATCCGTCGTAAGGGGCCCCATTTATTCTTTGCCTCAACTTTACCATTCGAGTTGGGACCCCATCTCAAAGGGTCACAGTCGTAAGGGCCCCAATCCTTTAGGTGTTGTAGGGTTTTAATGATGTAAGTCTTAATGGGTCCCAATCCAATAGGACCCCAATCCCAAGAGGACCCAATAGTACGGGACCCCCCCAGTCTTATTGGGCCCGTAGACACACTATTCAAATCAACATTAAACACACACAGCTTAAAAACAATCATGCCAATTTTGAACCTTTGTACTGTACCTTTTAAGAGTGTTCGGGGGACATATTTATCTCGTGTTCAACTTCTTGCGGAGACATAAGAGTGGGGTCCAATTTCACCTGTTATTCAATGTCACTTAGGTCTTGTTCTTACCTGCTGACTCGTTCACAGAGAGTGGTGGTGTTACCGTACTGATTCTTTGAAGGCTCTAGGTATTGTTGTTGTTAGTAATAGTAGTAGTGCTGGGTTCATATATCAACATTTTGTATTGAAGAATGTTGGGGGGGGGCGTCACCTTTATTCTACTACGTCAAAGTGTGTGGGTGTGTTTGTAATTATTCAGCCAAATTCGTACAAGTGCTGGGTTGGTGCCACGACACAGTAACTTGGCTAGAATTTGACAAAGTATAAAGCTACAACAAGGCAAGAAGCATCATCCCCCTATATAGGTAAACCAGAGAGAGAGATTAGCAGAAATTTACGGCACTAACGCCACGTAAGTCAGCAGTAGGGCGGCGTGGATCTGGAGATGGTGGAGAGATAGATGAGGAGGGGGAGCAACCTGCCAGCTGTGTCTTCCACCAGATAACACCTGAGTGAGGACCCACCTGGGGAGAAGGGCGGTCTTCCTCTTGTAAACACACTCAGAAGAAGTTTCTTTTGTCAGGTAGGGAAAGGTGTCGCAAATGAAACAAATATTGTATCACGTGAATATTAGGCATTTTGGTTTATTTTGCCATAATATTTATCACCCTAACGCTGCTCCCCTATGTAACGTTAGGATATTTAATCATATAATCTTCATGTGATCCCAAAGCCTTTTACACGAATTAGTTTTTCCATGACGACTCTTCCTTAAATATATTATATCTCGAAACAGGAGACAACATGCAAAGTCTAAATGAATTGTTAAAAAAAAGACGACTCGGTATATTAGCTTCAACGACTAATTCTACAGGAGGGATCGTGAGGTCATAGGATCCAGGGTGTCAGCTCGGCCATTTTGCCACGTAATGAGATTTGAATGATGTTGCATTAGGTTGTAAGACTCATAGTTTATGTTGTTATGTTTCTTTTACTTCTCTGCTCTAAGATAGTTTGTCAGTTGGGACAGTGAGGCCATAGCAGGCAAGGTGCAAGACAACTCGGTCACGACGCTGCAACATAATAATTATTATGTGAAGTGTGTGACATGGTCTGTAACCAAGACTCGTAAACAGCTGCTTCACTCTCCCAGGAGATGCCCTGGTCTCCTCCCACTGTGACCTTTGCCCCTTTTTCCTCCCAAAGGAAGTTATCTTCTTGCGTAATGGTGTTGGTTTCCTCTCCTGGTAACGTGTGTCCTACTGGGTAGAAGCTTTTCCTAGTAGTTCTCATACTGGCCTCCCCTGGGTGTTAGTTGGCTTCATCCCTGGTCGTCTCTTCTCCGGGTTACCACCATGAGTGTTTGTCATTTACTCTTCCCCAAGGTAATAGTGTTGGTCTCCTCCTTTTGTGTTAGTTGTTAGGGCAGAACTTCCGGTGGTGTGGGCCGCCAGGTGTTGAGGGAGATAGGACTATCACCCTGCTGGCCCTGGCCGTTGGTGCTCTACGGTAACCACCCCAGAACTTATCTATATTCTAGGATTTGCTGCCGCCAGGGGCACAACAGTAAATTCACGGTTATGAATTTTTTTATACAAATAAATCACCAGTAGAATTTGGTTGATAATATCTGATACAATATAAATCTCGAGGATTATCTGAGGTAGTTGGATGTTTGAGGGAGGACCAGGTAAAGGGGTGAGGAGGCATGACCTTGGTCTGGGGCGTCGTGGGGGCTAGTGAGGACTAAGTTGAGGATGGAGGCGGGCAAGCACAGCAGGGAGACGTGGGTGATGATGGACTACCGGGAACCTGGGTTATGTGGTGGTGTGAGGTATATTATCAAGGAGGTCCTGTGCCACACCCCCCTCTCTCTTGCCTTCGGCCGACACCTCGGGGGGGCAGATGGTGGTAGTGGGTATGGCGCTGTGTGAGAGCTAGTCCTGGTCATTTGCTTGTTATTGTAGGGCTGGTGCTGTTAGTAGCAGATACCATGATGGTGGTATGTGAAGACCATATAATAATGATGGCTGATGATAATAATAATAATGATAATAAAGATATTGGAAAGATATTAATGATGATGATTGTTTCTGACATGAGAACACACACCATTGGGTCTCAGTACAGTATGTAGTAAAACGGATGGGGGTGAAGGTAGTGTGGTGGACATCGTCGTCTTGTGAGGGGGATGGCTGGGGTTGTAGGGAGGGGTAGAGGAGGGAAGGGAGTGGGGTGAAGACTGCCACATCTTTAGTGGTGACGCTGCCAGTAATTGCTTCAAGATGGCTCCTCTGCTTGACCCTTGTGTGCCTTGCAGATTACAGTGGCCATGACGTCAGTTGCCAGTTGTGGCTTGCAGTTCCACTTAGCCTTGCGCAGGATGTAAACCCTGGGGTGCATGAGGGTAAATCTGAATCTGAAATCTGTGAAATATTGTATTCTCTTGTGTTGCTTTCCCTGTATGATGTAAATTCATAGTTCTTTTTTTTATATATATACTAAAGGTTTTTATTTTTACAGGAAGACGGGGCGTGGAGGAAACGGCACCTCGACCAGCACTGTGAGTAGTGTTATGATCTGTGCAACATGATGCAAGCTGGCACGCGTTTTATAGTGATAAATGTCACATGTTTCTCCAAATTATTACCAGGTGCTCAGAGTTAAGTTACATGTTTGTTGGTAAGAAACACGGACTTGTTTTCAGGCCAGACCCATCTCCAGACCCAGAATAGATAAGGTTAGGGATAGGTTAATAGTAGGTTAAGTTACTTGTAGGATAGGTTAGCTTTAGTTTGGGTTAGTTTAGGCTATGGTAGAATAGGTTAGATTAACTTAGGAATAATTTAGGTCCTATAAAACTTTAAATCTTGGGTAATTAAGTCTGGGTGTTTATTTCCTCCTACACCCCGCCCTTCTGCTCCTCCCTCGTCAACAAGGAGGCGTCGTGGCGGAAATAATTGGGCGGGGTAGGGCTAAGGTGGAGGATGTAGAGGGCTGGAGGGGACGATTTCCCACAGTTATTAGTCCTCTGTCAGGCCAGGTGTTGGATACGTCTGGCGTCGTCCTCTATTGACTGGTCAAGTGGGGGTCCTCACTCCTGTTCTTGTGGTTTGGTTAGTGTAAAGTCTGTTGAAGTTGGGGTCTGTTATTATCACTGTACTTTTATTATTGTTGTTGTTACAGTATTTCGTTCTTAAATGAGACCTTGAAAACTAAAGTTGAAGTCATAGTGGCATTGATAGGAGTTTGTGGGAGGAGTTGTCAATTATTCACAGGTCGTTGTGACAAAGACAGTGTGACCAATTACCTTGCAGGGTTTTGGAGGTTAATTGCTGGGCCCTGATCGGCTCTGCTTACTAATGACGTGATTTGATTGTTGCTAATAATAGTGATGATGATAATAAAATAATACACACTAATAATAATAATCCTTATTTTTAAAGTTTGTTTATTACGAAATTATCCTTGGTATTGATTTATTTGCGTATTTACAGGGCATCGTGTGTGTGTGTGTTTTGGCCCCACAGAGCCTTCACTGTACAGGGCCGATACCACCACGCACCAGACCCCTGACTCATTGGGCCCATGGTCGAAATAAGTGTATTTATATCATGGTGGGGCCTTCTTCAGGTATATACGAGTCTGTCCTCTCTTATTAAACGCCTTGGATGATAAAAGTGGGGAAGGCAGTGATAAACTGCCTCTAAAAAAAACTAAAAACAACCTTTACATGTTTTTTGTTTTCAGTCTCTCCATCTCTTTTCCGCCTCCGTCCCTCCTTCTCTCTTCCCCCTCTATTTTTTCTTTCTTCTTCCAACTCTCCCTCCTTTCTTACATTCTTTCTTCACACACACTCATACACACGTACACATACACCCAACCCCCTACTGTGGCCTCCACGCCCCCTTCTCACTTCACTGGCAGGCTAGTGGTGGTGTCTGGTACTCGTCATATTAAGCTCACACACACACACACAAGCCGCCCCCAGTGACCCCTAATCTAACGCGCCTTTAGTCAGGTTAAGTTTGATGATGTAACTTAATGTAACATCGTCATTGCCCGTCAGGGTTAGAGGAGGTCGTGGGTGTTGATTAACTTGAAAGGACAGCATTGCCTTAATAGGTGTTTACTGTATTTTGATGGTTTATTACGTCGTTTTGATATTGTTACTTTTTTGTTTGTTACCATTCGTTATTATTATTATTACATATTCTACTAATTATTATTATATATTCTACTAGTTATTATTATTATTGTTGATGCTAATGTTATTTGTATTATATTACCACATTACTGTATATATATTAATAATAATACTGTATTCGACTCATGACGGTGCCGCAGTCCTAGTGGCATAGTTTTGGCTTACTTTGTCTACATTAGGAACCCGGTATGAATGACGTCCACTTGACCATTCACCGTGTAGAAGGCTCTCCTCTTGAGTCTCCATGTTCCAGTGTTTATTTTCTCTCACTTCCTTATCTCGGTGTTTAGTTTCTGTAAATTCCTGTTTTTCTTGATGCGTCATTATGGTGTAGTCATTTGTAGTATTTGAGGGGCCAGTGTACAGTATGTTGGCTGGAGGAAGTGAATAACTTTGTTCCTTGTGTTAAAAATGGTTATGAAATCAGTGGTGATGTTTATGATGACACGTAGGATATATATATCTTAATAGGACACCCATTGAGGACGCCTGAGTGAAAGGACACCTAGGATGTGAACACCGGGACACTAACCAGACTGTCTCGAGGCTTCTAGGGTAACAACCACCTGGCATGACCGCCCCCTGGCTCGTGTGGCGTAACTTTTAACACCCCCCTCTGTTCTGTGTCACCGATACACCCTCCCACTCTCTCTACCGTTAGAAAACCTCCCCCTGCTGCCTCTATTGTTGGTGACCTCCCCCTGCTGCCTCTAATGTTGGTGACCTCCCTCTGCTGCCTCTAATGTTGGTGACCTTACCCTGCTGCTCCTACTGTTGACCTCCCCCTGCTGCTCCTACTGTTAACCTCCCCTGCTGCTCCTACTGTTGACCTCCCCCTGCTGCTCCTACTGTTGACCTCCCCTTGCTGCTTCTACTGTTGACCTCCCCTGGTTCTGGGGACGCCCATATCCTGTACACTGTATTATGGTGTCAAGTATTCTAGAGGTGGTTGTGGTGACGCCCAATATCCTGTACACTATCACAGGTATAAAATTACACCACAGTTTGGCCACATATTGAACTCTGAAGTTACAACTTTTTTTTTGTGGTAGCTCTTATTTTACATCCTGATACCTATGAAAGGCAGAGGTGAATTTCCTGTGATTAGTGTTTGATATTATCTTAATTGGGTGATTATGAGGCTCTTGGGCGAGACATGCAAATATGTGATTATGTTGTCAGACTCCCTGTTATCAGAAGGTGGTACCTAGTTGTTGACTTTACACCGCTTTCTTGATATCTGATCTCACAGTTTGCTTGCTGGTTAGATGGGCCCCCAGTCTTAATAGGCCCCTGTCATACTAGGCCCTTATCTAATCTAAAATAACCAATAGAACTGGAGTTCATATTTAATGGTTAGGTTAGGTACAACTGAAGTTCACTTCTAATGGTTATGTTAGCTGGGGCCTATATGGACTGGGGCCCAATAGGACTAGTCCCCAAATTTAGTGCCTTGGTTAATATGGGGTCTATTTGGCCAGTCACCTGTACATATTACACCAAAATTTGTTATAATGTGGAGCTGTGAACGTGAGGGAACGGCTGTACTGTTGTTGTTTCCCCCAGTGCTGTTTTAAGTACACGGTGAAGTTCTATATGCACAGTGTTGTTACACGTCGTCTGGAGGTAATTACCACGTGTGGACATAGGTAACACAGATTAGATTAGATTTTTTTAGATTGCCCACGAGGGGGCTAGTTTATTGGGCACCCCCTTACATCCTGTGCAAAGTGAAGCGCAGAAGCGTTTATAGTGCCCATCGGGGAAGCATGCGGAGTTCATGCTTGCCTTTATGACTCATGCATTAAGGGCGTAAAAGCCAGAAGGGTCATGGGTTTTGTCAGCAAGTTACATAAATTGACAGAATGATGAGTGTGCAGAACCTCCCTGTACCCCGCCACATAGGTCAGCCAAGGTCGGGGGTAATTAGTGCCGCCTACGGGGTCATGGCCGGTGTGTGTGTAACGACTGTAATAATTAAGGTGATTTACAGGCGGGTACCTGTGTGAGACGACTTCTCGGCAGGTGGGATGGTTGCACACATTACTTGCATACGTTTATTGCAAGCAGACGAGTAGAGCGCAAGCAATCAAGCAAGCAAGGGTACACACACACACACACACACACACACACACACACACACACCAGAAATATTATGACTGGAATATTTTTAGGAGGAAAAAATCACCATGTTTCTTGCATTAGAAACTGTAAAGGTTGGTGGTTAATGTTGTAACTACCTGTCACAAACACACATATTGCCTCCCCAGTACTTACTCTCTTACAGGTGACGCTCCTCATTAGGCGTGTGACTTGGGTAGGTGAGAAGGGTGAAGGTGTGGGGAAGGGAGGGAGGGGTGAAGTTTGGGGGGAGAGGAGAGGGGTGAAGTTTGGGGAGAGGAGAGGGTGAAGTTTGGGGAGAGGAGAGGGGTGAAGGTTTGGGGAGAGGAGAGGGGTGAAGGTTTGGGGGAGAGGAGAGGGGTGAAGGTGTGGGGGAAGGAGGGAGGGGTGAAGGTGTGGGGGAAGGGAGGGAGGGTGAAGGTGGGGGAAGGGAGGGAGGGGTGAAGTTTGGGGGAGAGGAGAGGGGTGAAGGTTTGCGGGGAGAGGGGTGAAGGTTTGGGGAGAGGAGAGGGGTGAAGGTGTGGGGAAGGGAGGGAGGGGTGAAGGTGTGGGGGAAGGGAGGGAGGGGTGAAGGTTTGGGAGAAGGGGACAGTAGAAGAAAAGAACAGGTGGTGAGGAGGAAGGAAAGAAGGAGAGGTAGTTGGGGAGGAGGTGAGGTAATGGGTAGAGAAAGAAGGTAGAGGCAGGGAGCCGTTACCGTCACGTCACGACACAGGCGAGTCTCCCCAACCTGGCCACCTCCGCTTTCCCCCTCACATACCACCCCCTGGCTACCTCACCTCTACCACCCCCTGGCGACCTCACCTCTACCACCCCCTGGCAATTAAATGTTTTTGCCACTGCTCCCCGACGTTTGGTCTTGGTAGGGGTGGTGCCATACCTCGTTGGTAAGACCCACCTACCTGCCTCACCTATAGGTCACGACACACACACCACCAGTATCACCAAGACACTCACCATCATCACCATTACCACCACGACCCACATCACCAACACCACCATCACATCCTCCTGGGTTGTAAAGTCCTCCTGAGATTTAGTCTGAGATCGTAATATCCTCCTAGGTTTAATTCCCTGTCAGAAACATCCTCCTAGGTTTAATTCCCTGTCAAAAACGTCCTCCTAGGTTTAATTCCCTGTCAAAAACGTCCTCCTAGGTTTAATTCCCTGTCAGAAACATCCTCCTAGGTTTAATTCCGTCAAAAACATCCTCCTTGGTTTAATTCCCTGTCAGAAACATCCTCCGAGGTTTAATTCCGTCAGAAACATCCAAGGTTTAATTCCCTGTCAGAAACATCCTCCTAGGTTTAATTCCCTGTCAGAAACATCCTCCTTAGTTTAATTCCCTGTCAGACAGATCCTCCTAGCCTGTAAACCGTGGCCAGGAGGAACTAATCCCGTGTTAATTACATTATTAGAGAGGGTGTAACGTGAGGCAGGAGGAGGAGCCGTGTGTGTGTGGTGGGCAGGACGAGTAGGGTTGTCATTAAGGTGATCAACAGCGCTGGCCGCAAGCATGTGTTACGCCGATGTGGGGTGGATCACCTTACTGCTGCTACCACGGCACCACCACCACCACCACCTCCTACAGGACCTACAATATATAGCACCACCTCCTACACCTCCTTCTCGACCCATCTTAATAGACACAACACAACTCAATACAACACAGCGCAACACAATACAACTCAACACAACACAGCGCACTATCTTGTCGTCGAGTGAATTAATGTTGTTTTTAATTGTACACCTGTTGCAACACTGTATTGCTGTTACTCTCATTACTTTTGTTGTGGTTTGGTGTTGCTGTAACTGTTGCTTCTGTTGTTTTATTCATCACTGATGGATGTGGGGAGATGTAGCTTGACAGTACGACCTCTTGAGGGGTAATACAGCTGACGTGTTACATATCTTTGTTTACAGTTCACCTTGGATAAAACAGGTGGGGATGTGGATAAGAAAGTCGAGTGTGTTGTGATGTCTCTATAACAAGAAGTGAATATTTGCATCACATTTATAGATTTGTGTGTTGTAGGCGGATGGGAAGATCTTTCAGGGTGGGAACTCGGTAAACAAGAAGTGCGGGGAATAAAGGAAGTGAATGGTGATGAAGTTCGACTGGAGGGAACTTGTATGGAGTAGTGTGTGTGGTGACGTGAAAATAGCATGTGTTACGACTGGGGTGGAAAGGAGTTAGGGGTAGAGTGGATTTCACTAGCACTGATCATGGATATAACAGTAGAAGCTTCGTCAGGGGAAGGTATGGGGGGGGGAGAAGAGGGGCAGGTAGTTGGTATATAGCTTAAGGTTATATTTTGCTCAACGCGAACACATAAGACTTGAACGCAAATAGAAAAGACAGCAATAGATGTGTGAAATAGAGCAGTAAGGATTGTAAAGAAAATTTTTTAGAAGTGAACAGTTAGTATTAAAAGTTAGTGAGTGGAGGTGACCTGGAGTCTTCAACACTGGCGCCCGTGTTGTAATGTTGGCATGGACAGTGTCGCCTTTTATGGTGTCACGTGCTACACATTATGTCGTAACAAGGCTTCTTTCACAGTGGGATAATAAACGCGCACATACACACCAACCAACCATCATCACCATCACTCAATCTCTGCTTTCTTCCTACTCCTCCTCCACGTTCCTCTTCTATTTCTCATTCTCTGCTCCCTGCCTCCCTCCCCCTCCTGCTGGTGGGTGCGGGCGTCCACCTCGGCCGTGGTCGCCTCAGACAAAGTATAAAACAATACGATAGCAATTTATCCAGACGTCCACTTCCGGCAAGCGGGCGAGGACGGACCCCGGGGGCTTTAATCCTGGGTTTTAAAATACTGTAATGCACCACCGGCCATGCCAGGGTCGGGGCTTAACAATGGTCCTGTACGATAACTTTGTCCGCTGTCTGGTGCTAAGTTAAGGTGGAGTTTCTTACACACACACACGCAAGAAATTCCTGAATTATGTAATAAAATGTAATGACTCTTTGGCGCTGGTGGTGGGGGAGAGGTAGGAGGAGTAGGAGGGTGTAGTGGTGAGGGAGAGGTAGGAGGAATAGGAGGGTGTAGTGGTGAGGGAGAGGGAGGGCGTGTGGTAGGAGTAGGAGGTGGTGGAGAGGGAGGGTGTGAGGTAGGAGGTGGGAGTGTGTTGGTGGTAATGGTCTGGGTTGCTCCCATCTGGCGCCACTGAGCAAATGGTTGGTGGTGAGGTGGTGGTTACCCTGTGGCTCTGTCTTGTCACTCCTCGACCACACACACACACACACATACACACATGTACGTGTATTATTAAGAACAAATCAACCGCTGTATTTTATTTTTATTTTTTTACACATCGAGCCATTTTCTTTAATTTTACGTATGGGTGAAATCACAGTCTTGCACCAGCAGGAGAAACACGTGCACACTGACTCTCCTAAACCAGGAAAATGGTCCAGCAAGGTCCCTTTAAGTCGAGACCCTGAGGCCATGAGTCATTAAGTAAGGTTATAGTTGAGATTTTGAGTCCTTAAGTTACTTTTATGGGGGTTCGATCCTTAATGACTTACAGCAGTAGAGCCTAAGTGTAATTCTGATGTTAATTTCTCACACTACGAGGATAATATCTACCTGTAATATATTTTGTCTACTAACCTCTATGTTTACTAACTTCTGTGTATTGTTAATGCTCATTTGTTTACTTTTTTGCTGAATACAAACAGTTAAATGCCTTTATACCTTTCATTTACAAGGTCTAATTATTATAGGAACCTTTGTGAAATATGTTTTGCAAAGTCAGTTACATTCTTAAATCTTTACTTCAGAGAGATATTCATCATTCTAAACCCAGTGAATCCGGGGTCTTGATGTATGAGGTAGGCATGACACGCACCAAATTCGTGAAATAACGACGAGGGAAAAAAAACCCAGCAAGACTTGATATTTTCAGTCACGCACGTCCACCATGAAGTCGTTTTCTCACTTCCGGGCGTCGAACTGGCCACTACCGGAAGTGTCTTAACCGCCACGTCGCCTCCCTCACTCCCTCCCTCCCTTACTTTACCTTCGTCTTCTCTCCCTCGTTCCCTCTACCTTCGTCTCCCCTCCCTGTACGTTATTTTCCCCCTCTCTGCCCTATTTCCTTCCTTATCTGCCTCTTTTATCCTTCCCTCCCTCCCTCTCGAGTTCTTTTCCTACCTTCTTCCGTCCTTATCAACTCCCTCTCTCTTCCCTACCCTTTTCCTTATCACCCTCCTTTTGCCTCTTTTTCCCTCCCTCCCTTCTTCCCTGCCTCCCTCCCTCCTTTCCTACCTCTCTCTCCCTACCTCCCTTACTCTCTCCCTAACCACTCCTGGCAGCCATCTTCCCTCTTGCTCTTAACATTACATTGGGAAAGTTAATTCTTACACCCACCATTCAATAAAGGACCGTGACTTCTATCAAGGTGTTGTGGACCACGGAATGTCTCGTTATTGCAGGGTATTTTTATTATTACTTGTATTGTTATTATCATTATTTTTATTATCATCATTCTTGTGTCTATTATTATTATTATTATTATTATTGGTGGTGGTGGTGTTATCGGTAGATCTTGTGTGGTTTGGCGGGAAAAGATTCTTTTTCTCAGACAATATTTCTTTTCTTCTCTCGCCAGTCATGTGTGTTGTGGTCGCCACCGTCCTGGCCACAGCTGTTTCTGGCCAAGCTATCAGTCAGCGTGTTTTGTACGGGAGGAGGTGGGCCAACACATGTACCAGAGAGAGTGTGTGAGAGTGTTGGCCTTTTGAGGACAATGGTTTGAACTGTTTTATCGTCAAGGAGAGTTAAACCACTACTCTCAAAGGGGAAAGCCATCGTCCACAAAGGGTCAACTCATTGTCCTTAAAACTTAAACCTCCACCCACAAAGGTATAAAACTATAATCCTTAAAAGGTTAAACCATCGTCTTAAAGTTAATAACCCATTACCCTGTCAAATCATCGACATGAGAGGTTTAAGTACAAGTAACACAGCACACACAGATTATTATCATTCACGGGGTGTAGTGTGTGCCCTCACGGTGGACGGCCTCGGCAGGGGGACCTCGTGGGAAACTGGCCACGAGGGAAGCCTGTGTAGTGTGACATGCGTGCCTGTGATGACTTGGCCTGGCCCCTAGGTTATCAGTAGACAGTGGTGCTCCGAGTGACCCCCTCCCCAGCTCCCCGTTGTGTTCTGGGGGCAGCGTCAGTGAATACAGTTCTTTTGTGAGGTCACGGGGTATGTTATGTTAACCTCAGTATCGCCTAGGTTAAATTTTTCTCCCCAATAAGTCTTCAGCTGTGTTTTCTCGTCTCTTGTCACCCTTAACACAGTTCCTAGGTTTTGAAACTTTGGTGGATAATAGATATCAAACTACTATTGGGATTTAAGTCATTGTACTCAAAAGATTAAGATATCTTGCTCTCTGGGGTAATTTATTCTACTCAAAGGTTGGCATCGTACTCAAGGGGTAAAATAAAATTAGAGGCATAATATTTACAAACTGCTACTGATTAAAACGGAATATTGATCACCTGTGGTTTACTCGACCTCAGTCAACCATTACTTTACTAAAAAAATAAATTGAAACATTATTGAGCTAGAAAAATCTAAAGTGAGCAATAACAATAATGTTGACATGACTGGAGCTTTTGAGCGCTGCAGCTCTCTTCAAGGCATGAGTTGCTTGTTCATTGTGAAGGTCAGTTGTAGTTGTGTGGGGGTGACAGAATATATGTGGCGGTGGTAGTGGTTGGTGAGGGTGATGGTGGTTGTTAGCTGTAGGTGGTGTGGGCGATGGTGGTGGTGATGATGATGCAGTCACTAGAGTCCTAACCTGTGATATATGTTCAGTATATTTGTGTGTATTTCTGTTCATCCCTCCGTCACTCCTCCATCTCACTAACACATCACTCTTACCCAGTGCTTCATCTTGACTGTAGATGGTATCGTGAACCCCCCAAAAAATAACTTCCGTCTCCAGCTCCCGGACCGCCCGTTGAAGAACTCGACCATCTTGCGGTGAGCTCCTCTTTCTCGTAAGTCGATAGTCAGAGTGTCGAGAAGACCCAAGTAGCTCCCGCTCCTCCCGCCCTCCCCCTACAGCGACTAGGGGGATTAAGGCTTCTTCCTGAGCTGTAATTCACGGGTTCTCCCCCCCCCCCCTCCTCTCAGCTTACGGATTTGTAGGGTGTTGTACATGGTATCCCTGCCACTATACCTCGTGGTGCTGATATATTTACCCGTAGCTGTGAGCATGAACACGTCCTGAGGGTGTCACGTGGCTGTAAGGCAAGTGGTACTCAGTCTTAATCCCAACACAGTTATTGGAATTTAGTCTCATAAAGGTTAGGTCCCATCAGGATTGAACCCCAGCAGGATTGGGTCCCATTATGATTTGCACCTATTAGGATTAGGGAGCATTACGATTGGGACTCATTAAGAATAGGATACATTACGACGGGAATCTTGTCCAATTGGTTAAGTTAGATTAAGTTGAGGACTATTCCAAACACTGATGTGCCAGCTCAGATCCCTTCGTATAACGCTTTCAAAGTTTGTCTTACGCATAACTTGTACAGTACTTAATTTACCGTTCAACAAGGATAAATATAAAACTAAATTTTAATCATAAAAAAACATTAGTTCTCGCCAGTGTCTGACTCCTTATTGACACATCCTACCATTAGATTATTTTTCAATGATATCGGTTTAGAAAATTGATATCCCATGAAGATTGGGCACCCTAATTTATTTCACCTTTAGATTAGCCAAACCTAACGAGCACAATGTCTAGTGTGAACTGCGAACCAAGGAAGCTTCGACTGTGACTGTGTATATTTATCTATCTACGCTTCTCTTCCAGTTTTGTGTGGAGTAGGTCAATGGATACAGAAACCTGAGTGAGAGAGTAGATAACAGTGAGAGTGGCGGAAGACAATTGTAGAGAGCGATAGTAAAGTGCTAACACAAGTAAACAATAGCCACACGTTACTGGTTTATACCCACAACCTACATACTATATATAGCCCACAAAGTGAACCTTGAAAGATCTACGGTATATTTATTCACAACGCTTCATAACCGCTCAGGTTGTGTACCAAGTAGCTAGACTCGTCAGCTCGAACATATTTACCGGTACTTAGATAGTGTAAGTTGTATCATAATGAAACTTAAGTATTTGGTTCTTACTTTCTCCTCACATTATCCTTGACCGAATATTTTTTTTTCACATGAGTCAGGTGTACAGTGCACGATCCGCTCAGGCCAAGCAGTAGTTTTGTACGAGTTTATATTTCCTGACAGACGCTGATGAACCGGCCTCTCCCGAGGCACACTGAACACCACCACTTTCCGGCACGAACACCACGTACACGGATGACCCCTTCTCTGGGTTGTGCTTCGTGGCCCTGAATTTAAACTTAACAGTACGTAAGGTGAGGGCGAGTGGGAGGAATTTCAAGTTGTGTTGTTGAATAAAGCTATCGATTAAAACCAGTGGAGCGTGGCTAAGCTGGTCTGGAGAATATGTGCTGCGGGTGTGTGGAGCCGCAGCCTGGGTACTAGCAGCTCCCGGCCTTGCTCGAGCAGTGGCTGAGGTAGGCAGGCAGACGTGGGACGCCGGGCGGCCGCGCTCAAACTGACCTCACTGTCGGCCGCTAATCCCACCTCAAGACACCGCCACACCACCACTCACTCCGAGTCACTCGCCCGCCAGTTCATCTTGAGGCGTGGTGGAGGGAGGTCGTACTGCTCGCAGACTCCCATTTTCCTGGCTGGTGGATGCTGTGTCTCGTGGTGTATAGTGTTGTAGGGGAGACTGGCCAGTCACAAACATGAAGTTCACTTACTGAACGTCTCTCTAATTTCACGTGGATGTGTCGTCTGAAAACCAATCGTAAATGGATAACTTGAGTGAGGATATATGACTGCTTGGTGTCAGTGTCAACCTCGTGGAAGGCATGAGACAGTCGTAGTGTTGGTGGGCGGGGAGTGTTGTGTTGTGAGTGAGTAGCTGTGGGGCAGGGGCAAAGGGTTCAAACCTTCAGAGCCTTGAACATCACACACCAACGCTGAAGGAGACCCACACTACCACGGGGTGAGTTATACTTCCCACACAATAATCTTCCTTCCATTATCTCATGCCAAGTAACCCGAGACACTGTAACAAATTTTTATAAAAGCTTTGTGCATTAACTTGTCTTCCCTGATATAAGATTAAGATCACATATTTAGTTAGTCACACTATACTTTAACTACCTTTAAGACGTTTCCATTATAGTTAAGGTAAAAAGAGCATATTCAATTCCTTGTTACATCTACAATTGCAAATGTACGAATCTTTGAGAACCCGGACCCAGGGAAGTTAAGAACCAAACATTGTTTTGGGTGGAATCGGGAATCAAAGGTAGAATAAATAGTGGGTAGTGATGGCTGTGTTAGGTGTTGTCATTGATAATGGGTAATGATGACAGGTGCTAGATGTTGTCATTGATGATGGCAGTGTTAGGTGTTGTCATTGATGATGGCAGTGTTAGGTGTTGTCATTGATGATGGCAGTGTTAGTTGTTGTCATTGATGATGGCAGTGTTAGTTGTCATTGATGATGGCAGTGTTAGTTGTTGTCATTGATGATGGCAGTGTTAGGTGTTGTCATTGATGATGGCAGTGTTAGGTGTTGTCATTGATGATGGCAGTGTTAGGTGTTGTCATTGATGATGGCAGTGTTAGGTGTTGTCATTGATGATGGCAGTGTTAGGTGTTGTCATTGATGATGGCAGTGTTAGGTGTTGTCATTGATGATGGCAGTGTTAGGTGTTGTCATGATGAGTGATGGCATGGATGTTGTCATTGATGGTGGGGAGTTATGGCTGGTGTTGTCATTGATGGTGGGGAGTTATGGCTGGTGTTGTCATTGATGGTGAACCTCTGTAACCTACTCCGTGTGTGTGTGTCCGTCCAGGTTTTAAGTCAATAAGATTTACCGGGAATCTGTGGGTTTGTGTGGACAGGCCACGATGCGTGGCCGCTTCACCTCTCAGTCACAGGTTCTTGTACCCACCCGCGGCGGGCATCACCATTGTGCTCAGGCCTGGCCACGGTGCTCAGGCCTGGCCACGGTGCTCAGACCTGGCCACGGTGCTCAGACCTGGCCACGATGCTCAGACCTGGCCACGGTGCTCAGACCTGACCACGATGCGTAATATTCTATGTTTATTTGGATCACCTGAAGATTAACTCCTCTCTGGGTTATTTCACCTGATTAATAAACACCCTAATGGCTAGTAAAATGGTGTAAAGTAATTGTGTCTAGTTAAGGTAAAGTCTCGGTGAAAATTTGGTGATATATTTTTGTTTAGTATTGTACTTTTATGCTTTAGCTTATGTCAAAACACTAACATTATTACATCTATATTGAAGAGAAACATTCATCGTAGGAACCTCTAGCCTTGGTGGTGTGTCACAAGTACGAGAATGGTGTCACTTTCCAGTAATCGTTCACGTTTCACCTGACCTCTGACGCATAAAACGCTATCAGAATCGTCGCCATATTCTCGATTTTTTTTAATGACTGTATGACTAGCCGGAAAAAACTGGGACACTACTGAAATATTAACGGGATGATCAAAAACTTAAATGTACAGTTAATGACAATATTCCTTGGACATTTGAGGTAATATTTAGCGTCTATTTGTGATTAGTTTACAACACTCCCTCACCTACATGACCTTCAGGTAGATGTCAGGTATTGTCCAAAGTGTTCAGGGAATTTTGTCTGCTGCTTTACACACGGGATTTAATATATTTTTTTGTATTTCGATATTAAAAAATCTAATTGTCGGTTGTGGAGGAAGACGTGTGGTGGTGACTGATAAAGAGAAGGAAACAGCTGTTGTGGAAGACATTTACAATTTACACTTTTTATACAGAGGACCAGTTTCATGGGGTCGATTTTCCGGATAAGGGCAACGAGTTTCCGGTAGAGGATGAGTTGTCGAGTGGGATATTTTTTAAGGGTATTCTGTTACCAAACGATGCCTGGGTCTGAGCCTGTGATCGGGACAACAATAATACTGGTGGGTAACTGTCCCATAACGGCCATAATCGGGATTATCGAAAGGTCGCACGTTTAAATTTTCTCGTGACCTGGAATTTTAAGAACCCCTTTGAGAAAAAATAAAGTCCAAAATTACATGAAGAAATTAAGTTTTTAGTAATATATTTTTTATTTATACTTTGCTCCAAATAGGGAACGATTTTTTACTGAAGGAACATTTGTACATTCGAGCTCGGGAATAAATTGCCTGAGGAGAGAAGACTACTCCTGTCTCGGAGATTCATTGGTCTATAGGGTAAGTTAAACCTTGGGACCAATGAAACGCCGGAATAAAGAGTGGTGGTCGCCGGAGTGTTACGTTAGTTGCCCCGCGCTACGGATCCGCCAGTAATGAGTCTCCCGGAGTCATAGTGTGAGGGTTGGTACACTAGGCTCGTGTGTGTCCGTACTGCTCTTGTTTATCACCGGGAAGAGATTACGTCATGCTATGGGGAACGATTTAGAGGTTTGGTGTGGGTAACAAACAGGTGAGGGGTGGTGGTGGTGAGCCTGTGTGAGTGCTACTGTTACAGCCCGCACTTTTTACAGGTCGCTTATAGTTTTTTCCTAACATCTGTCATGCCCCAGCGCCTCCCTCCCCCCCTTACTGCCTCGACCCTTCCCCTCCCCCCTTACTGCCTCGACCCCTCCCCCACGTGTTGCCACAACCTCGTTATAGCGGCGCTGCTCATCACACGACTGAGTGAAGTGTAACAGGGGGAAGTATAGTCAAGCGGCGCCTGCACCTCCCCAGTCATTACACTCGGATCACTGTTGCCATCGCGGCGGCGCCATGAAGGACGCCTCGCCCTCCACACCTCAGACGTCATCAGCCGCAGGAATGGTGTTTAACTACAGTCTACTGCATCAGGAATTTCTAACATTTTGGCTTGATGGTCCGTACATGCCAGGTATCATCGCTGAAGGACCACTGGCTGTGTGACGCCCACTGTACTGTGAGGGTTAGTTAGGTGGACCTCGTGGCTATATAACACTTGCTGGCCAGTCACGGACACACCAAACTCTACGGACCAACTCATCCCCAGTTCACTATTCGGTACTATTAGTTCTACTAATTATTGGGATGTATGTTTGTCTACTAATCATGATGTATGTTTGATTACCACAATAAAGCGAATGGCAGCTCAGGAAATCAAACCTCCATTAAAAAGATGAACATTATAAAACAAACACCGCTCGAATCTTACCATTACCCTCTCAGGTTGTGAGTAACACTGTAAGGTTTTAGTTAGAACGTAAACTTCACTTAAAACTTTTTTATTATTATGTTTTATGTCTTTGCTGCCAAGGATCTTTTTATTACTCAGTTTTGAAGGTTAGCGCAGGATTAGGGGTTATTTTCCCGCTCCAGCATTCGTCAGTTGTGTACTGTAGGTGTTGTGTGCGCCTCGTTGAGCACCCCCTACCCCCTTCAGGACAACTTCCTCTGTGGAAGTAGGTCACGTAATCCTCTCGTCCATGATACTGGGTGACGAATGTGTGTGTTTGTAGACCTGTGTTTGTTTATGAACCTAGTGTGTGTATGTGTGGACCCGTGTACGTAAAACTAGTACCTGTACTTTGTTTGTGTGTGTGTAGCCCCGTGTAGGTAAGACTAGTGTGTGTAGGTAGACAAGTGTACATTTGATCTTGATTTTGTACACTATTTTGAGTAACCAGTTCTACAGCGTCTTGACAATTTTAGTACTACAGGGTATTAAATTTCCTCTCGTAGGCCTAGTGTCACTATACTACAGTTACACACACACACACACACTATACATACATACTGCCATATGTACCTACTACCTAGCCGTGCCTCCATGTCCGGGGTGGGGGGGGGGGGAGTGCCAGGTAGGCGGGTTACCTTGACCTACTCTGGCCCTCCACGCTTGGCTCTGGTGCCCCCACACGACTACCTGACACTAAGAATTGTTGGCATCACACACACAAACACACACACGTAAGATTTCTAAAACCCGTGTCATTACATTAACCTGTAACCTGTTCGAGCGTGAAGACCACACCTTCCAGACTGTTTACACACCTGCCTGTCCTTCCCCCACACCTGTGCCGTCCTGCAGAAGCTCCTCTCCATTCTTAATTCTTTGCTGTTGTGTCTTTTCGAAGAGTCTTGGTTGATTTGGGTATATTATTAAGGGGTAGATGAAGCCCCTGGCGCCATGTTTGGGTAGAGTTCAGGATTCCTCTTCTCCTCTCTCGTTTAAACAAAGAATAGGGTATGTGTGGGATATTGTGTGTATGTGTTTGCATGTGACTGGAGTAAATGTATGTTTATGGCTGTATACGTGAAGTGTTATTTGTATCTTTGTATGGTAGTGGTGTTAATGAATGTGTATATTTTGCTGTGTTACTGTATTGCTTTGTACGTTGCGCATGTACGTAATGTGAACGCTACAGGGTTACGTGCGGCACATGTAGTTACTGTACCTCCTCTTAGTGCAAGTTGAGTGCGCTTTCGTGTTCGTGCATATGACAAGTTGCGGCAGGTGAACAACCACCAAGCTGAGGTGAAACAGGATTATGACTCACTCTGTGTGTGTGTGGGGGGGGGGGTTCTTGAGACTTCACCTCAACCTGAAGCCTCTAATTAACTGGCGATTCTGAAATGATCTTTATTGTACGAGTTTATTTTTTCCCGATTGTAACACGTGAAGATGAGGTGGGCCAGGTATTGCTCTGGGCCATGTGAGAAGGACGTAGTGGTAGGCCAGGTGTCCCTCTGGGCCAGATGAGGAAGATGGAATAGGCCAGGTAAGGAGGACGAAGCAGGCCCGGTGTCCCTCTCTGGGCCAGGTGAGGAGGACGGCTGGGGTACCGTAATTACTACCTGATTATCATGTTGTCATCTCGTCTCAGGACACGACTTACCTGCGTCCTGGACTCTCTCTTTCTTTCTCGTAGTGTCTGTGTGGTGGCAATGTGTGTATGCAGTATGATTTTGTTTGTGTTTCTGTATACATGTGGTGTGTATACTGTATATATATTATGATGTCTGGTTGTGTATATTTTGTGAGTGTATTTGTATGTTTGTCTTTCTATCAGGGTTTCACACAGACAGACTCGTGACCTCAACACACCACCGCCACTCATAGATAATATTGTGCATTATGTATTTTTGTGGGTCTTTATGCTCAATGGTGTAAGTTTTTGTATCCAGGTGTTAATATATCGTACTGTTGGTGTTAGAGGATGTTTACACTCACTGAAATTGGGACTTATGGGTAATGTAGTGGTAAGTCAAATGGGATATACCTTTACTCCTAATGGTCATCTCCTAGCATAACGTGAGCATTAAAATAGGGCTTCTTATAGGGTGGTGAGGGGGGTTATGGCCTTTAGTGCTAGGCCTTAATAATAATGGCTTAGCTAGGTTTGGGTCTAAAAAGAACTGAGCTTTTATGACCAGTCACAGGGGTTGTGGGGAAGTGGAGAGGGCAGGTGTGTAGGTGGATGGACAGAACAGCTGACGTGTGGGTGGGTGTACAGGTTATAAGTGTACACTGGAGGGAGGAGGAGGAGGAGGGGGGGGGGGAACTCGTGTCCGGAACCGGTCATGTGGCCAGGCTGCATAGCGGGCATGGAGGGAGGTGAGGAGGAAGAGGGGGGGGGTTGGACTACAGGTGAGCGACAAGGTAAGCTGGTCGCCCCCGCACCGTCTGACCCAAGTCTATCCCTGCCTCACCTTCCCCTCCCTCCCCTGGGTGTGCCTGTCACGGTCACCCCGGCACTGTCTGGCACCGGGAGCTATTACTACTGTGACCTGCCTGTCTGCCTGCCTATTGCTTTATTCAGATGATCAATTCGGGACTTTCAAAAAACCGATCGGTACCTGGAGCTTACACTGCCCTTCTGGTACTGAGTGGAATGATAGATATTAGTTGCAGTTCATCTTGATTACTGTGTAGTGAAGCTCCCTCGCGTACAGCTTCCTCCATCATTTAGTTCAACAATAAATCACACATTTTCCTTCACTGTCCCTCATACTTGGTCAGTTTTTATTTATTTATTTATTTATTTATTTATTTATTTATTTATTTATTTATTTATTTATTTACACTTAAAAAAATACAGGAATAAAATCACATCAAGAAAAGACAAAAATAATAGTAAGTTTTATTTATTTATTTGTTAATGTGGTGATCGTGTGTTTGTTGTGGTCAGTAGTAACTTTTATTTATTTATTTGTTAATGTGGTGATCGTGTGTTTGTTGTGGTCAGTAGTAACTTTATTTATTTATTTGTTAATGTGGTGATCGTGTGTTTGTTGTGGTCAGTAGTAACTTTTATTTATTTATTTGTTAATGTGGTGATCGTGTGTTTGTTGTGGTCAGTAACGGTTGGTCGAGCAGGAGCTGTTGGCAGTGTTACAACAGCAGCAGCCTCAGTGTTGGGTAATTGTACACATGATACCCCAGCTATTTAATCTGCTGGGAAAAACGGTGTACATAACCTTGGTAATTGAAGCACCTGAAACGTTAATAAAAAAACACCACCTCTCCAGAAAAGACCACTCCAGAGACTCGGGTTCTCCCCTGACTCTGTTTCTCCCTTGACTCGGCTTCTCCCCTGACTCGGCTTCTTCCCTGGTTTAACCTCTCCCCTGGCTTAACCTCTCCCCTGGCTTGGCATCTCCCCTGACTTGGCTTCTCCCCTGACTTGGCTTCTCCCCTGGCTTAGCTTCTCCCCTGGCTTGGCATCTCCTCTGACTTGACTTCTCCCCTGGCTTAGCTTCTCCCCTGGCTTGGCATCTCCCCTGACTTGACTTCTCCCCTGGCTTGACTTCTCCCCTGACTTGACTTCTCCCCTGGCTTAGCTTCTCCCCTGACTTGACTTCTCCCCTGGCTTGACTTCTCCCCTCTAGTACTGTCACATCCTCACCTTAATATAACCTAACCTAACCTAACCTAACCTAATCTTTCGGGGTCCTGGAATGGGATCAACATACTGAAACTAATTAGGACTGAGATTTAATTTAGGCCTCACTAGTCTCAGTAGGTCTAGAGCCCATTTAAAACTTGGGTCCCATTATGATTAGTCCCCATTGAAATAGAACTGGACCTAATCACGTTGATAAGATTAAGTCGTGACCTGTTAAGTATAGTACGGAGGTCGACCATGTACCACTCCTTGACCCGTGTGTGTGTGTGTGTGTGTGTGTGTGTGTGTGTGTGTGTGTGTGTGTGTGTGTGTGTGTGTGTGTGTGACTCGGCATCAGACATCACGCACATGAGATGTTGGCATTTTTTGTGGTACAGTCAACAGGAAGTGGTACCCCTCCTCTCTCTACCCTCTCCTTACTTTATACCCCCCTCTCCATCTTCCTCCCTCCCTCTCCATCTTTCCTCCTCTATCCACCCCCTCCCTCTCCTCTTTCCATCCCCCTACCTCTCTCTCTCCCTCCTCTCTACCACCCCCCCGCTGCGTCATTTCAAGGAAGGTGTGTGTGGCAGGGGCGGTGACTGGTCAGATGGGCCTCTCTTGGAGTTAGTTTAGTCCTACTTTGTCCTTACCTAACTTAACTTTACATCACCTAACTCCACTCATCCTAATTTAACTCAGTCTAATCTAACCTAACTTACATCACCCTAACCTGATCTAAAATTTAACTTAATCTAACCTAACTGAGCATAATCTAGACCAACCTTACCTGACCTATTAATATGTGAGCCCCATCCTAATGGCTAAGGTAGTGGTCTGATAGAACTAGTTCCCATTAATGACATACGAATGGGTGGGTGATGGGTGGCAGAAAGTTCCACCCACCACCACTTAGGGTATGTGGTAGTGGTGGGGGGGGGGGGAGTCCTCACCCACTCCCTCACATGTTACTAAGTCCACAGGAATGCTGCACGTCTCCTGGATCACTGGCGAGGAATGTTGGCTCACGCCTTAAGTGGCAGATTATATATATTTATTTATATTTTACCCTAATCAGTTCGTGTAGGATCTATCTATCATCGTGTCCTTTGGCAGACTCGTGTGTGGGTGAGGGAGCAGGAGGGTGTGTTGGAAGGGGGGTACGGTTGTGGGGGGGAGGAGGTAGGCTGGAAGGAGTGAAGGGAAGGTTGAAAAGGAGACTGGTGGGGGGAGGGGGGTAGAGAGAGGGGGAGGGGGAGAGTGGCCTTCCAGGAGAGCGGCGCTGCGGGGGTGCTGGAGGCCACTACTGCCACCTGACCTTCACATACTGTACTCTCTCTCTCTCTCTCTCTCTTTTCTACTGTTTCGAGTTTTTACGATTTAATGTTTTCTGAAGGTCTGCCATGACTAAGATGTGGAAGTTTGTGGTGGTGGAGGGTGTGGTTACAGGGAGTGGTAGATTGGGTGTGGTTAGGAGTGGCTGACCAGGTGTGGTTAGAGGTAGTGGCAGGCTCTACTGTTCCCTGATCATGGTGTGTCTGTGTGTGGACCCTCCTGACCTTATCCCCTCCTCCCCTTCGCCATGCCACAACTGGGTCATCACACACACACACACACGAGAGGAAGATATTTGTATTGATAAGACACTGTATAATTTTCAAGTACCATCACCGATTAGAACACATGGATTTATGTTCAGTTACCATGATTGAAACTGTGTGAATTTAATTATTGTGTTGATACAGTTTTCTCTTATTTATACAGTGATTTAACAGAACCTGACCCACTGGAACTCGCTAACTCCCCTCTCCCTGTAGACGACGGAGCCATATTTCCAAATAGTTAGTTAAGACCTGGATGCGGGAGATACTGTCGTTTTGTTAATTAATTTCTTTAACATTACTTATACAGTACATAGTTCTTCATTACGTAGCACTGTATAATGTAAAAGGAATATATGTGCGTCTGTGATACCTATGAGTGTTTCTGTTGGGTCTGGCGTATGGTGACTCGCGTATGTTTGTGCGTTCAGTAGTTGTATTAATATGTACTGTATCATGCTTAAATTTGTGCGTAAAAGAATGCGTCGGGTAAGCTGCTGTTGGGCTGTGTGGCGGGTTGAATTTACCTGTAGTTAAGGAGGTTGAGGGAGGGAGCCCCGCCGCACGCCACGCCGCCAGCAGTCGATCACACGCAAGATGTAGAATTTGTAGAAACCGAGGAGGATGCTGTCTGAGGGCCAGGTATTTCCACACCCTGAAGAGATCTGTCTGATGAATGCCCTTCGAGCCATAATGGTGACGTAAGATTTCCAGGAAAGGTTAAAAGAAACCAGGTTGTCTTGGCCCTCCAGTGGTGGAGTGTGTGTCAGTCACGTCATTGGTGGAGTGAGGGAGGCTGGTGGTGTTTTTGCTCCTCCTGTCACAGATCGTCTCGGGCATTCCTCTGGCACCTCGTTATGTCTTGTTTCGTCGGTGTGTGTGTTGACCTCAAGGGGCCTTTTTTCTGTTAACAGTGACATTGTGTGTTTACTCCTGTAGAACAACCCTTTAGTTAGGTTAATGGTGGTTTAGCAAGCTTTTCTTTTTCCTTATGTGTGTCAGGGGGGCGGGTCAAGAACAGGTAACTCGCTTAGAGGTGGTTCACTGTTACCCAGCCAGAGTGGAGAAGTGTGCCATTGTTATACTTAATTACACAAATATTTCCATTATCTAAAATAAAACCATTATAACCAAATCATATTAAGCCAGTTATTTGTGTTATGACTTAAAGATTACACTGTTATTACCATTATCTAAACGAGACTCATTACCACCACACCAGCAGCGTGTTGCGTCATCACCAGGTGCAATGTTGTGGCTTGTTAATTAGCAGCATTTGGGTCTAGCATGTGGCCTACTCTTTATACACAAGAATTTATATCTAGCCACCTTTGGCACATCTCTCGTATATCTACAGTACAGTACACCTTTTTGTTATGACCAAACACCTGACTTAACCATAACTCGTGTCTGTGGGGACCTTTCTTTAACTATTTAGGCCACACCTGTATAGAGTTACCTTGTTCCAGTTTGTCACCTCGTAATGTCGAAACTTCTTACTTTTGACTCATATTGACATTTTCCTTTGTATTCAGTATTCAGCCTCCTGACGCCTCACCTATCTGGGCTAGAGTACCATACCTAACAGGGTAGTACCATTGTCCTCACGTCGGCAGGTACAGTAGTTAAGGCGAGTACCCAGTAACCTAGCGGCTCATTCTTTCAGATACTAACTCCTTTATGTGTCCCAGTCAGATCGAAGAAAAGAATCCTACCCCTGGTATGCCTTAATGTAGGGTTGGGTTACGTGTAGGATTTTTAAGTATGGCAGCTCGATGGTCAGTTGAACTTGATGATCGTATGGTATGATTTTTTTTAGTAGGATCGAGTGTGAGGTGTGTGATATGGATCTTGTGGTATGGTATTTTTAAGTGGGAAGGGGATAGGCCCGTGATGTATGAAGGAGAGGTATCTGTGTGTGTTAGGAGAGTAATAATCCACTCCCTCGGCAGCTGACCTTATAAGTACAGTATATATATATTGACAAAGCTAGTTTTTCTTATTTCTACAGCAGCCCGTGAGTAGTAGTAGTAGTAGCAGTAGTAGTAGTACATTGACTGGTAGAAAGGGCCACAGTCCAAATAGGCGACAGTCTAACCTAACCATGAGGAGTGTGGCAAAGTCCTTTTGGGTTCCAGTCTTAATGGATCTCCGTGTCAGAATAGGTTAGGTTAGGGTCTACTAGGAATGGGGCTTACTTGACATGTAACCCAGTAATTCAATGATGGGGAGGGGCGTGGCAGGGAGAGGGAGCCGAGGTGTGACTTGGACTCACCAGTAAGAAGTGATCCTCCTCTGACACGTCTCAAGTTCTCGCCACAAACGTTTTAACTTTAATACTTTCGTTTCTAATGAATTTAACCCTTGGACGTTTATTGATATGAGCTAAGGTGATACTCAATAAGATCAAAGCTATGTAATACTGTACTCGGTAAGGTAAGGGCTTTGTAATACTCAGTAAAATAAGGGTAAGGGTTTTAATACTCAGTGGGGTAAAGGGTTATAATACTCAGTGAGGTAAAGGGTTGTGTAATCCTCGGTGTAGGGTGTAGAAGCGGGTAAGGCGGTTACACTGGGAAGGAGAGCGGGACATCCTGGCCGTTGGTGTGAAGAACGTGAAAGTCTGTTAAGATCATTTGCATATTTCCCACGCTCCACCTTCCTGGTTCATGGCGAGTGATGAGGGGAGGGGTGGTGCCTGAGGCGGAGCTGGTGTGAGGGAGAAAGGGGGGACTGGCGTAAGGGAGGTGCTGGTGTGAGGGGTGGGGCTGGTGTGTTGGAGGATGGGGAATGTCAGGGCCGGGGTGGTGTACGGGGTAGAGCTGGGGAGGGGAGGGGCAGGGAGCTGGTAGTAAAGGGTTGGAAACATTATCTTGTTATTGTCATACAGTTTCTTGACTTAATGTCTGAAAGATAATTGATGGATATGATATTGAGAGAGAGAGAGAGAGTGTGGAGTGAAAACGGATATTTCTGTTCATCTATTTGTCTGTCTATACCTTTTTATCTACACACACACACGCACACAGCGCCAGGTTAGGGTCTTGTTAGACTTCGTTTGGCTTTGGTTGTCCAGTGGCCGGCACCAAGTAAATATTTGTATACCTTAGCGAGATAATGGTGATAACGGTGAGGCTGTCCCGTCACACTCGCTGCTGGTGACTGACCGATGACGTGGTTGTGACTGTATTCGTTGATTGGTGACCTACATTTGACTGTGAATGGTAATAAGCAGTAAATGTTTCTGTAGATGGTGACCACTTGGTGATGGACGAGTACCTGGGTAAAGGAGTAGCAGGTACCCGAGTGGTGACTGGCTGGTACCTCTTATTGGTACCTCCTGCGGGCATGGTGTGAACTGTACAATATTATGGTGGTATGCGGGAGGAAAGGAGAGGAGTAAATATGTGAGGAAGGTAGGAGGGAGGGAGGTAATGTATAAGACATGTAGTGTTGATGGAGCCGTAAAGGTGCACCACTCACCTGTGATAACATTGTCTGCCTCTATATTAACTATATGGTTTCTCCCCCAGGCTCACGTGAGGCGGGCGGTCACTAGCACAGTCACCAAGATGAGACTCCGCCCCGTGCTCTTGTGACGCCCCGCCCACCAAACTGCCACCCCGCCGACCCAGGCGAGGGCGGCGCCCACGGTATGGTGAAGCGGTGCCAGCGCCCACGCCCACGCCTACGCCTCTGATGACCCCAGGCCCCCGGGACGGCTCTATGCTCAAACACATGCTGACTGTGGCTGGACGACAGGCACACGGGGGCGGGGCGGCCAGGGGGAACACCCATGCCACCGACACACTGGAGGGCCGGCGCTCCCTCGGGGGCGGGGCCACGCAGGGACCGAGCGGGGCCACTCTACCTGGCCTCCACCACCACCACCACCTCCACCTCCCCGCCCAGCAGCACCACCACCCCATCTCCCCGGGCACCCTCAGTGTGAAGGTGAACGGCGCGGCGGGCGGGCGCCACCACCCCGCGCTCAACATGAGCTCTCTCTCCTCCTCGAAACACTCAGTGGGCGGCAACTCAGGGTCAGGCAGCCCGGGCACCACCACAGTGACGCGCACCACGGGGCTAGACCAGTCTCGTGACCACTCCCACCTCACAGACCTCTCCCATATCTCCCACCTCTCGCCCATCCCGCTCGCAGACCTCTCCAAAGGCACCATCGGCAGCAAGAGGTCCGCGGGGCTCATCCCTCGCTTCATCACCCTCACCAAGTCGACGGGATCCCGGGAGGCCCTCACTTCCTTGGGGCTCCTGTGTCTCACCTCCCTCCTGCTGGCGCTGCTGGCACTAACCTTCCTGGTGGAGCTCACGCCCCTCGCCCACGACGCGGACAGTGTGCAGGAGGTCACACTCGCCCTCGCCGCCCTCACATTATCACTCGACCTCAGCTGTCTTCTAATATGTGCCGCTCAGTTCATCTTCGCCATCAAGCTCGCCAAATCTCCCAACGGCGAGGAAAGGTGAGTAACATTATATGTGTACTGTAGTGTGTGTCCTCCCATCTGGGTCTGTGTGTTGTAGGGAAGGTTATTGTCGTCACAGTGCTACACGTAGCAGGTGTCACACCATAACAAAACTGGTCACTCAGTATCATGCCTACAGTTACCATAGCAGGTCAATATTCACTATAACTCGACATGTTAACAATCACCACACCATCACAGATCAAGTCACTATCACACTATCTTCACACATCAACCAGTCACTACACTGTAGCACGAACATTACACAGTGGAAGGCATCGGTCCAGAAAATCGCGTCTTTACCCAGTGTGTGCGTTATTTTTCCTGGCAAGAAGAATGTGATATCAATAAGGAATAGTAAAGGTTCCTACACATCTCCCTATTACGTAACTTTACACGTTTCAGAAACACATAGCAGTAATCAAGACCTATCCTTAGCACATACCACCAGAGCACCTCATATCAGTAGCCCATATGAGCGGCGACACAGCAGAAGGCGGGAGTGTAAGGTAAGGGTTGTCCCGCGTGGTGACCTACAGTAGTGGCAGGGCGCGCGGCCAGGGAGCGTGAGCGGGCAGTAGCGGTAACGGGACTGTCGGCATTCCTGGTGTACCGTGTAAACGTTGTACTCTGCCCACAGGTTTTAGCTCCTCTACCCAACACTGTCTCGTGATGCTTCAAGGAGACAGGGAGCATGTCAGATTCACAACCTGTACGATACTGTGTAGACCCATAGTGAGTGTATATGTATAAGGGTTCAGGTTTCGCATGACAATCATTTCTGAACCCATAGACTCGATGTAAACTCGCATTTGAGACACAAACATTTTCAACTTTGAATCCCTGACATAACCCCACAATCCCATGTTTTAGATTCCTTGTAATAAAGTTTGGTTGTGTATAAAACGAGGAAGAGGTAACTGGGGAAGATGGTGTCAGTAGCGGTAATGTGTCTGGTGGCTGGGGGAGTTTTTACCCCAGTTGCTGCCCCCGCCGGGTATAGAGGTGGACTCAGGGCCACCAGATTCCTCCCGTCTATACTCGCTCTGAAAAAAATAATTAAAAATGTGCCCTGCTCACCTGCCTGGCCCCGACCATATACAGTACACTTGTGCTAGAGGAGGTAGCTACAGGTAGTTTTGAAGTTACACACATATAGTAGTGATGGTAGCTACAGGTGTTTCTTGTTACACACATATAGTAGTGATGGTAGCTACAGGTGTTTCTTGTTATACACCTGTACTATTGGTGGGAACTACAGGTATTTCTTGTTATACACCTGTACTAGAGGATGTAGCTACAGGTGTTTTTGAAGTTATATACCTGTAGTAGTGGTGGTTAACTACAGGTCCGTATATGGAATAAATTATTATGTTAGACACTACTCTTCGTTAACTTTACTGTCTGGAATACTTACATACCCCCCTTTAGACCTATAATACATTACTCCCAATGGAAAAAAACTAAATCATAAACTACGCGTCGTGTTTTTGTGTGTGTATGGAAGTAGTTTGTTTTTATTGTATTTACTGTGTGTATATTATCATTGTGTGGGGGGGGGGGGGTAAAACTACGCCTCCAAGCACAAAACACCATTAGAGAAATCATGGGCCCCAGAGATACATATTTAGATAAAATAAAAAACTTCCTAACATGGGCTGTCCTATACAACTCATCGTCACCACAGTAATGCCTCACTACCGAGAGTGGGAACATAGTCAAAAGTCCTCATCCTACAACACCGTAATACTGTAGCTTAAACCTGTCTAGTTAAATACCCACAGTAGTGCACATCTCCCTGGAGGATCTGACTCGTGTCCTATACCCAGTACACCACACAGGGTTCTCTAATTGTGTTCCTGGCTGGTGGCAAAAACTGGTGGTGTGGTGGAGCGAGGGTGACGGGGTGGTAAGGAAGTGTTGGGGAGCAGTACTTTGCATAGCAGTGTTAGGGTAGGAGGGAGGGAGCCCAGGGTACGCAGTGGTAGAGGGAGGAGTGTTGGTCTCGACGTTCACCTCTACTGCCCGCTTATTTACCTGCACCACCATCACCACACTCCCTCATATCCTTCTCTCCCTCACTCACCCTTCCTCCTTTCCTACCTTTCTCCCTCATTCCTTTCTTCCTTACTTTCCTATTACATTCCTTCCTTCCCAACCTCCCTGCCCTCTTCCTCGCCAACCTTCCTACCCCTCTCCCTCCTTTCTGTCTTCCTTCCTTCCTACTCGCTCTCTGTCTCCTATTTTCCGTCCAACATCCTTTATCTGCCGTCATCTCTCACCATCCTTTCACTCTCTTACAGCTGGCCACATCGTACACTAGTCCTGGCGTCACTCCCCGACTCCCCCCGTGTTTATGGTGACCTTTAGGTGGTGTGTTGACTGTTTTAAGGTCCTTCCTACGACGGCCGTCCCATGGTAATCAACCCACCGTGGTCCACCCCGTTCGTTCATTCCTTCACCACATAATCCTTCCCGATATATTTTTTCTTCTCTATACAACCAGTCACTCGATTCGCTTGGGACTAAAACTGTGGCTTCCTCTTGTGAATCCTCAGAACTTGTCACAGTTTTGAGCCGTCAGTTATAGCTCTTGGGAGTTAAATTTTGTCACACACGCTGTCAGAATTCGGAATCAAAACATTCATGTAAATGTTAGTGTGAGGTGAGATGAGTGTTGTGAAGGGCGGAAAAGTAGGGAGTTGTTGTGTTTACATCAGTAGAGGTGTGAATAAGGTTGTGCTGGCCTGGGTTAGGTTGTGCTGGCCTGGGTGAGGGTGTGCTGGCCTGGGTGAGGGTGTGCTGGCCTGGGTGAGGGTGTGCTGGCCTGGGTGAGGTTGAGCTGCTCTGAGTGAGGATGTGGGGGAAGGGGGATTCACCTACCCCAGCTCGGAACACCAGTAGTAAGTGGTCTGTATATTTGGTATTCGTGGAGGGCAGGTTCCGGGGATGGTCATTACATGCTGGGTCGCGGCCTCGGGAGTTCGCAGGGCCTGAGGGCGGCGAGTGTGGTGGTAGTAATTGTGGTAGTATTGGTGGTGGTGGTAGTTGTGGTGGATGATGATAGTGATGGAGTGTCCCGGTAGCTGGTGTTCACACAAGGTCTGGGGTGTGATGTAGCCACCACCACGACACACACACACACACTGTCTATTAAGCGTGTGTAAGGCTTCACCGTGTTAGATTCCTCTATGATCAATATTCTGTCGGGTTGTGCTGTATACCATCGTGTCTCATGTTAACTTTAAGACTGTCTCATGCTTACACTGGCTGGAGAGGGACTACTACGGGGGAAATCAGTTATACGTCTCAGGTGTATATTATCGTAAACAAACAAGGTAAACCTACGAATGTCTGAACGGGCCCCAGTCCTAATAGGCCCTAACCAAACCTCACCAGATCTGACCTCTTGCGAATACGGGTATCCTGGTGAGAGCTATTTGAACGCAAGGCTCTGGGATCCTCGTCACCATGGAGAGAAAATACTGCTATCTTATTCTTCCTAGGTCGTGTTGGCTTATATCAATACATCAAGTTTCCTCGAAGTCTGTTTCTGTTTCCTCATTGATAGTCGAAACTGCTTGATGATATTGAGTCATGAGTTGGACATGGGATCTAATCATAGAATTAATTGCCATCGTCACGAACGTCGGAGGAACACGAACCTCGCCCGGCGGAGCACCAGCAGGAGTGGCGGCGGTACCTCCTCCCCTCTTTTAGATAGTAACACCCATCATGGTACAAATTTTACTGGGCCTTGATATCTCTGCCTGGGAGACGACACCATCCACTAGCAACTGAGGAGGTGGTGGGTGGTCAAATAGGTATACCTTAATGGGCCCCAGTCCTTACAATTAGGATAGGTTAGGTTGGGGCCTATTAGAACAGGAGACCCAATTGACCTGTGACCATGGGGAGTTAATTTTAAATGACCCAGACATGAGCATAAGAGTAAGTCGCTTACTTGTAATGGTCATTGTGGTGCGGTGTTCAGTGGTAACTATGAGATGGCCAGATAAGCCGCCGGTGTTACTGTGCGAGGTGTGAGTAGTTCTTCAGTGATATACCTGGATGGTGGAGAGATGGGTGGTGATGTGGGAGGGAGGGTGGTGGGTGGGTCCTGTTGTTCGCCACACACCCACACACATCTCCCTCCTGGCCCTGATTGTCGACCTTTACTGCCTCATTGAAGATTATATCTCCTCTTACGTGCACCCGTTTAAAAGGTCTTGTGAAGGGTGTTGTGGCCGTAACACGCGCTGACCGTGGTGCATCCTCAGGCACGTTCTTCTGTTACCGCCTTTAGATCCAGTTCCTCTATCAACACCATTATATAAGATGACTTAACTCCTTCAGTATGATGCCAACCACCCGAGTACAATCCACTAGTCCGTTGTTTATGATGTCTTCAACACCTGAGTACGGTAATGGAATATCTTGAGTACAATTCATTCCTTCAATACGATGTCGTAATCAATTGGATATACAGTGCATTACAGACTTGTTTGTTTGAGTACGGTGAGGTTACACAAGAGACTGCCATCATGTTGAGGGCCCCATATCTAACGATTAAGTTCGGTTGAGGTCCATTAAACCTGTACTCACCGTCCCTTTCCTCTCCCCCTGTGTCTAGGCTAATGATCCCTCCTTCACACTAACATTGCCGGACACACACACACACAGTTGCTGGCCACAACATAGCACCATCACCATCTCTCCTTGATAACGGGATATAACTTATCTGCTACTGATCTGTTGACCTTGTAGAGCCCCCACTCGACCTTGTGTTAACTCCCATTAACCCATCGTTCTCAGTGACCTGTCTTGACCCCTGACTCCTTGTGTTGTTGACATTGTTTTTGTTGCATATATTATAAGTATTGTTTTATTGTTGGTATTATGATAAGAATGGTGATTTATTACTATGCTTATTACCAGTGCCATTGATAGTACTGTTATCATCAGCTTAGTGGTCTGGGGTAGCTGGGAGGAGGCTAGTGTGTGATGGACGCTGAGGGTGTCATGACGCTCCTAACCCGGGTACAACAAGCAAGCTATTTTTAACTCCTCCCCCCTCTCTCTTCTTCCTCTTCCCTTCTCCCTCTTTTCCCCCTCTCTCTTCCCTTCCCCCTTCTCTCCATCCCCCTTCTCTCCCTCCCCCCTTCTCTCCCTCCCCCCTTCTCTCCCTCCCCCCTTCTCTCCCTCCCCTTCTTCCCCTCCTCCCTCCCCTCCCTCCCCTTCTACTCCTCACCTGGTAACTGAGCTCAGTGTAACCTGTTGATGGAGCTGGGCGGACAATAGCCATTATAGTAGTTTGTCCGGCCGGCGAGATGAATTACTGATGAACTGGCTCTGGTCATCTCCCGCCAGACCAGACCAGAGCTGACCTGTCTCGTCTCGTCTAGGGTCCTGTGCCTTCTACAATAGCTTCTTACTGCAATGTGTGTGTGTAAGAGCATAGAGGTGGAGGGTGGGTGACTGGGTGAGGATAAAAGTGAAGGAGGGTAGAGTGGCCAGGTGCATGATTTATACGCCCGTGAGGCCATGACCTTGTTCATGGCTCGGTGACCGTTCATTCACTCTCTCTCTCTCTCTCTCTCTCTCTCTCTCTCTCTCGTCATACATGTATACATACTGTATTTAACACAATAGTAACACCCATTTTCTACTGTACGCCCTATTAGCCTCCGTTCCACCTCCTCCTCCACTGAACTCTTTTGTTTTGTCTGTCAGGTCGTGTCCCCCGCTTTTATATACCTTTATAAAATAGATAATTAGTTCACACATCAACGGCCTCGTAAACCAGTCAGATAAAATCTCAACACGTGATTATTTTTGTAACGTTTACCTCTCGTGTTAACTTCCCCAGCTTAAGTAAAAGTTCATTCAGTTAGACTTTATTTTCTTCCATGGGTTAGAATTTAGTACAGAAACCTAGAGGTGGAGAGGATGGGTGAGTAGGAGGAGAAGAAGAAGGGGGAGGAGGAGGAGGACCTTCACTGGACCTGTAACATGACAATAATCACCCCCCCCCCATTGGGTACATTTCCGGTATTTACACCCTTGGATCACTGGTCGCACTATGTAACACAATGTGAAGGAGTGTGTGGGTTTGTGTTTTGAAATATTTACAGTTACCTAAGTATGATGAATAAACTCCTTGAATATGATGTCTTAACCTCTTGAGTACGACGACTTACGGGGTCTTTTCTGAGGGCCAAAGTTGGTGTAATGCTGAATTTTATTAACCTTTAACCAGGCTTGATTCTGGACTCGTTTTATCTCCCCAGGTGGTTGTGGTGGAAGGTAAACAAGGCCATTAGTTAAATAGGCCTAGCGGTAATTATCAGGTGAAGGTCCCGGTAATGTGGTGGTGACTGGGTGGCACGGGAGGTCACTAGCACAATGCTGGGCCATGACTGGGAGGCACCCGGGGACGTCTCAACTGTGTCACTCTCGCCAAGTCACGTCTCGTGTTAAACCGAACTCCCTGAACCCCTCGTGGAGATAACGGCGCCACATTTCTAATAAAACCAGATTTTCAGGTCATGTAAGAAAAACTTATGGGGGTCTCGGGTAATTTTGTTTGGAATTTCAAGATGGGCAAGGTTTCTATTTTATTTATTCATTTTATGTTATTTTTTTAAATTTTAGATAAACATGTGTTGTCAGGTAATGTTAACAGAGTCAGGACATTTTTCAGCCCAATTCGCATGACTGACGAGTAGCACTTCCATTTTTCTGTTTTCAGTTTTGCAAGTACCATCTGGTGGGGAATAGTACAAGTTACCTTTGGGGGGGGGGGGGCTACTTTAAGCACACGGATATGATTTTCTTTCAAAGTGCAATAACCCAACGACGGCAGTTTTTACCAGACGGTGTTGTCTGAGATACAAACGTTTTTCTTACATAACACGACATTTTGTGCACCAGGACTTGAGATTCAAAGCGTCAACATCTCCCAAGTCTGGGTGAATTTTTGTGCAGTTTTCATCCGTGGATAATACTGCCATAAGAAATATAGATACAATAAAGTATTAAGTCTTTTAATACTTTATTGTAACCTAAGTCTACGTTACTTAGAAATACGGGCGTATTATCTACAAGGGTAGTGTTATGTGTTTCAGACGTGACGTTCAGGGAAGTGGGCGGGACCAGCTACCACCAGTAACCCGTTGTGGTATACTAACAAGTGACTTTCTATCTAGAACTGTCACCTGGTTAATAACAATACACTGTAAATGTAATAGTAACTCTCTCTTGGTTGATACTAGCGTGTGATCACTATCATCATCCCGGTTGTTTTACGACAGAGTGAGGGGAAGATGACGTGTGTGTCTGTCTGTGTGTCACAACAACAATACAATGAGCCATTACCCTCCTTCAACGCCGTCCTCAGTTCCGGTACCCTCCACGACGGCCCCACGATTCTGAAAAGGTTCCTCCGTCTGTTTTCTCCTCGTAATTAGATGATTTATGCGAGTGTCTCGTACTCTGACACGACTAAGATGGCGTCGATATCATCGTGTTGTCACTCCCTGGGCTGAAGGTATGAAACTATAACTGGTTAACTTATATTGCTTAGCTGAGGTTTCATATACAGTGACGTCGAAATTGCATCAAGACTACCTGTAAACCGTAGCTAGAAACGTGCCTAAGTATAAATGTAACTAAGTAGGTTTCGTCAGTTAAGTTAGCAATTATCTTAGGTCAGTTATCTTAAGAGTCGTACACTATGACGATCTTGGGAGAGGCGGAGATAGTCTTATTAGATCGTAAACTGGTCCTCTACGACCTGAAACACCCTCGTGCTGGTGGCTGCCTTGCCCTGTGGTTGTCCTCTGGCTCTCTTAAGCTTCACTATTAACAGGCATCACTATCATCAATATTAAGTCATCGCCAGCATCAATATTAACAAGTGGAGGCCGGTGGTAGTGACCCCATGGTTAATTCACTAGTCCTGCTTCTTAATAAACAAATGACTACACTGGTTCCTGCACACCCTGCTCGCTTTTGAAGAACTCTTTTCACTTGGTAGGTGAGGCAAGCTGGGACTGTTAAGCGCTGTCTATTTTTATTTTGTTGTGATATTTATTGATGTGGGTATTAGGTGCTATAGTACACATCACGTCAGTGATCTGGTACTGTCCTAGAGGAGTCTGCGAACATTACAATGGTGTCCGTGGTGTTCCTGCTGTGAGATATTAAAAGACGCGCCGCGCAGACTACTAATGGCATCCCACAGACCAGCCTAACGCAGTCTCCTCCTGCTGATACCGAGAGGTGGCCTCCACTTCTAACCGAGGTCATCCTCTCAGTACTTATTATGATCGTGTACCTCCTCAGACCGGTCACACTGCGCCAGGGTAGGTGTGCTATGCCAGGAATGTTGTATACTGCGCCAGGATAGTTGTTTCATGGCGGGGTGGTTATGACCTCACTGGATGGATAGATGCCTGCCATCACGTCCCACACAGCCATAATTAACTGAACTCGTGCTGTTCAGTAATACTCTTGCCGCATGAGGCTTGATCCTCCGCGTTTAATTTACTGTTTGACGATTGATTGGTTAAACTAAGACCCCTTAATCTCTTGTTTTTATCTTTGCCTCGCCTGTACCGTCTCTCCCCCCCCCCCCTCGTGTCCCCCTCTACCTGCCCCAATCACATTTGTGCTCTACTGAATTCTCTGAAAACATCGTACTTTAATGATGCAGCTGCCAAGATTAAGTTGGTTTAGGGATGGGGATTTTTTATTTCCGAACATTTTTCTTTACTTGAAACGAGTATTTGGTACAAAAAACATGCTACACATTATGCACGCTAACGTAATCCAAATCGTACCGTGCCTGGCCAAGGTTGAGGTCGTAACAGAGACCTTGGCTGCAGTAGTTTGAAGTCAGGTGTTGTTAATAGCTGCAGTGCTCGTGGGGGAATTAGGTAGTAGTGGTGGGAGGGTGGGCAGCTGTTCTAAGCCAGGCTGAAAATACTTTACTTCTTCCTGGTGTTCCAACTCGCGCCTAGTGGCCCCTGCAGTAGTAGGGGGACTAGACCGTGTCGTGGTGGTAAGAAGTGGGCAGCACACGTTATGCCCGTTAGTGTGTGCATGCTGCGTCAGGAATACGTTGAATCTTCAGGTTAACTGAAGCTTTTACACTGCCAGACACCTCAGTCATGTGTACAGTATATTCATTTTACTCTTGCAAGGATTTGTTTTATTATCTCCGTCGCTGATTCTGAAACAAAACACTGGACGGGCACTTGCCCGCGCCGAAGCTTGTTAATTTGAGTCTTTGTTTTACTTGTAAGCTACTGCCTTACATTTATTGCCGTAACAGTTGTGATTTTATTCCTTAATGTTCTCTGGTATTTCTATTAGTGTGTCGATGTAGAATATCCTTTCACTTGGGTTAATCTCCCTCTCCCTCTGTCCCTGTAATAAAACGTGTGGTTCAGCCGTGAACACGGAGCCAGTGCGAGTCCACCGTGACCTGTGTCGGGGGGATTATCCCTCTGCTAATATCAGGGCTTCAGTGACGCGTGAAGCAAACTGTAAAGTGCTGTACATACACTACACACATCTTTCCTGTGAGACCATCGAAATCAGCTTTCACTGGCGACCAATATATTTTCCCACAGTGCACCAGCACACAATACTCGCAAACACACACACACACACACATGTACGTACGTGCAGCAAGACAAGAATTACCATCAGAGTTAAGTGGCAGACAAAACTTCTTATGTGCATACTGTTGGTCGCAGTATGTCTGCATTTTGGTGGACAGGTTGTAGCAGCTGCCTCTGATGCAGCAATGCAGCGGAGTTGACCTGTAAGTCCAGGGGAAGCAGTTATTGTAGACTTGAAAGATTCGAAGTGCTGTAGATGCTATGATGAGGAATGTGAGGAGTGTAGTGCCTGGTTCCAAGCTTCCCGCCAGAATGTGACCTCACCTTCACCACCAACCCCCCTCTCCCGCTCTTGGCTCTGGCTTGGGCTTCACGTACCATCGATTTGTATGCTTTATTTTAATAGGTTGAAAGTTTGTGATGATAAGCTTGATTCGCAGATTTTTTCCATTGTATTTTACAAGTCAGTAAAAAACCTTCTACGTTAAGGGCACAAATAACTGCAGTTGGAAGCTTTATATTTAGTATTAGGAAAATAATAGTGTATTCTAACGGGAAAATATTATCAATTCTACTGATATACCCTTACTTAGTGGTGATGTACTTTACAAACCAAGGCTATCTAAGTTATTGTTGACTTAATTGGTATTAACCAGAGTTACTGTTGATAACATGTGTTCTGTTATAACAATAGTAAAGTTATAAGAGTAAATATGGTGAAGATTGAGATAGGGAGGGAATCGTGGCTGTGACAGGAATGTGTGTGTCGCCAGTTGTGTCCACGACCGCAACAGCTCTCCTTCAGTCTGCCCGACTGTAGTGTTGTTCATAATATCCGTTTCAGGCCCTTCAATTTACAATTTTCATTTTGTTTTCACTTTCGTAAATGTAAGCTAAGTTTATAAATAAATAACAGGCCTATGATTGACTACATTCACTACGACAACTTTGTCTTAAGCGCATTCAATTTTGTATTTTCAAAACTAAAATGGAAATGCTCTTTCGCGTAAAGAAATTCGAGATGCATTCTATTTGAAGACCCGTGGAGGATAAACAGTATCAAGCGGTTGATTAACTAAAACGACTCTTGTCTTTTTCATTGTGTCCCACCTTCCAAGGAGAGACCGACAGCATCATTATGCATTTATGTGGGTTGTTGCAACAGGAATACCAGTAATACAAGTGTAGTGCTCTTTCATCCTTCTCAGGGGAGGTTCAGAACCCCCCCCCCCTTTCTATGTGAATTTCTCGCTTCCCTGAAATGCCGCATGTTACTGTATATACAGTAATTACAATACAGACATTACATAGGTAACAGTCATACAATACATAGATATAAGAACATACGAAGCATTATCCCTGTTCTTAGTTTCTGTGAGTGGTTGCACACATGTTTATTGCAGCTATCTCTTATGGATGGATGATGCCTCCTCACCCAGAGCTATGGGGGGAGTAGTCCAAGACATTCCTATGCTGGGCTGCTTGGCTTTACCCTGGGCAGTCATTCATTGAAGAGCTGACCAGACCTTCAGTACTGAACCTTAACCCTTGTGCTATCAACAAAGTCATTCATGGCCAGAAAGGGATACGGGGACATGAGTATATCCATTTTCCACTTCCATATTTTTGTCGAGTGTATCCAATCCTCAGTGCATTTCATTTGCAGGATGAGCAAGTACCTGCGGCAGTCCTCAGTGTCCCGGGTATGTGCTGTAGGCGGCTTCTTCATCTCTGTGCCTGTATTTCTCACAGGTATGTAGCTCACCAACTGATGAACATCTATGATGCATAAGAAATAATGGTGTATTTTGTTCCAGACATTATATATGCTGTATTAGATCTATCTTGCACCTGAATAGTACTGTATGTATTTCAGCCAGGTGATAAACCAGTTACAGTTACAGTACTTCACCTGCATTTTTATTATATCTAAATACTGTACAAGGAATAGTGTTTCGCTTCAGGGATAGTTACATTATCTTTAAGAGAGAACCCCCCCCCCCAGGGCTAGATGCATGTCAATTTGGTCACATGCTTGACCGGAATTATCATGGCAACCTACTTCTTGTGCCCAGTGATCAAATGCAGTTTAGTAGAGCAACACGCTAACCAAAACAACACTGCCAAGTCTGTTTCATCAGTACACCTATGGCTCTCAAATTACTGTACATTTAAGATAATCAAATTACATACCTGTACTCTATTATTAATTGCTCACTACATTATTATTAACCCATCAGCTATATGCTTTTATGAAATTTCTTGTATCAGTTAGCTAATGTATTATTATAATTACTCGAATTAGCTACCTACTGTTATCAAATTACAGTACAGAATTAATATTTTCTATAGATATTTCTATCAGTGTTCTGATGAGCTACATTCAATAGTCCCACCACCATGTACCCTGAGGGCCCATAACTTTTCTGTTGAAATTCCCTTTTGCAGAATCTCTGCATACCAAAACTCATTTATTCAGACTAGCACTTTGTAGAAATCCCTGCCCCAGAATGCACAGTATGTATTTTCTTTGTCATATACCAGGTAGCGTCCATCCTGCTTCATATAATAGTAGGTTAAATTCTTTAGTTGGCTATATTTGAATGCCATCTTAAGAAACCATTGTGATATTGCATAAGAAAGTCACAGACAGCAAATAACTAATTCCAGAGGAACCAATTACAAATACTTAAAAAATTGTGACTTGATGTTTAGGTCAGGAGCCCTGAAAACAAATTATGAATACTGACAGAATTTGTTTTCAAGTGATTTTGAATGTATATAAGGACTTAAGCTATGATATACTGTACTGTAGTTGGATTTTAAACATTGTTCTGTAAGTACAGTATACACATACCATGTGTTTCGACTTGTGTACATTTTCGATTTAAGAACGTCCCCAGGAATGGAACTCGTTCGTAACCCGGGGACTGCCTGTACTGTAATTGGTAAATTTTTTTTTTTTTTTTTTTACTGTGTATAAACATTTGGATGGCAAGGAGAAAACTTAAGCAAAACAGAGATTATTGTCATACAAGGAAATGGGAGGAGAGATAGCACAGATCATTTTGGCTCTTTAAATTTGGGCAAAGTACATCTCAGTCCTGTTGATTCTGTTCATAATCTTAGAGTACAGTATACTTTTATCCAAAACAGAATTTTAAAGAGCATATAAATCCAGTTGCAATTTACATATTTGAAATCTGTACGATGTTGTACAGTTTTTGGATAGTGTGTCTTGTGACACTATTACATTCGCTTATTTTGCCTCGGGTTAACTATTGTAACACTCTATGGGTCTACTTGCCTAATTATCTACTGAAGAAAGTTGAGGCGGCGTTGAACAGGGTTGCCAGGCTTATTTTTGCTCTCCCACCGAGGACTCCCACTACCCTATTCTTGATCGGATGGATTACAGTGGCTGCCAATTAAAACTAGGATAGAGTTCAAACTCTGTCTAATGACTTTTAAGGCACTAATGTTTGGTGAGCATAAGTATTTGGCCAACCTACTAATTCCTCTAAAAGGATCTGGTTTAGGAGTTCATTAAAGAAACCACATATTTATTGAATCAAGAGTTAATGACTAGTTTTGACACTTTTTGATACTGTATTTTTATCATAATATTTTACATAACAGTAAATGGTGATTTTTTTGTTGTGTGTGCTATACAGTATACGGTATAAGACTTGCAAAAAACAGCTTGCTATTTATACTACAAATAATTCTTATAATTTCAGGTGTAATTCTCTACACATTCATCCATTTCCAATCAACACCAGCCATCCTGACCTCAGTATTCATTGGCGTGGGCATCATTTTCTGTGGGTGTGCCATGATTCACAATGTTTTTATCTGGCAGAAGGTGAGTGTTGCATGTCTTGGTGCATTTCTTGTTACAGTAAATTTTCTTTAGCAGTCGAAATAGTTTGCTCAATTGTATTTTTTTTTCCCTTGCATACAAGCCTTTTCTTCTGATGCAGGGTGTTCGTGCAGGTGTTGATTCTTAGCACTCACCAACAAGTGGGCTATCCCACCCCATTGGCAGGATGAAACATTCAACTGGGTTTGTGTGAGTGTATGGAAGCAAAACTTAGGAAGGAAAGAAAATGCCCAGTTTTTGAGAATCTCCAGTTTTCTAAGATCTGGTTTTGATGGTCTATAGATGTTTAAGTACAGTACTCCTCAACAAGTAGATTAAGGTTCTTAAGTCAAGACGACATAATTTGGGTGATTACAAGAGTACTTCTAATGGCTTGGTAAAATTTATTTTGTTTTGCTGCCTTAATGATTTTACTTCTGCAATTGTTTGATGTTGCTTTGTTCCCCCACCCCTTGATATTCTGGATGTACTGTACTTGTACTAGGGTAGTTAAATACGTTACTTTCAAATTCCAAGGGAATAGGTGTTGGGGGGGGGGGTCTCAATAGAGATACTTCTTGACACTGATTAAGGATCTTGGGTCAAAAGGGAATTTTGCAAGTTAACAGTTCTGATGACTGTAAGAAAAAATTCTGCAACCCTGATTACTCCACTTGTAATTTTCCATATTAATTTTCAGTGTTTTTCTGGATGTGATACAGTTTTTAAACGGTAACATTGTTCAAAATCTCAATACAGTATCCGTACCGTACTGTACTGCTTGACACACTGAATAAGGATCTGGGATAAAAATAGTTGGAATGTGCATCAGAATTCATTGTAGTCATTGTTAAAGAAAATGACCAGTTCCTTAACCTCCTCTGTGAGATACTTGGTTCTTTCAAAGAATTAATTCTGAAACCTTTTGAGCTCGTGCCAACAAGGAGGCACCCCGTTAATACTGTACACACTGTCCTACAAAACAAGATGTTGATGAACCACTCGCATGACGATTCTATTAATGGTCTTGATGGAATGATTATTAAGGTGCATCTCTTGTGGAAGATTTTTCAACTTATGCCATTCTTATGTGTTTGTACCCATTCAAGTTTTGTGTAAGAAGGTTTTCATTGAGCACAGAAAGAAAAGATGATTGGTATCTTTGCAATTTTACTGGTGCTCTCTGGACCACCTTAATAAGAAGACTACTGGACTGTACATCTATTTCAAAATTCCAGGAGTCCTATTGTACTAGTTGATCATAGACAAAGCAGGTAAAGTTATAATAGCTGCCAGAAAGCTTGCAGTATTAGCCATGAGACAATAACTGGTCTGCAAACAAACACATAAGCATTACCTTTATGCATAACTGAAGAAATAATGTAATACCCCACAAATCATAACGCTGATATTCCACAATAGACGATGAATTAGAAAAACGAGAGCACTGTATTGTATATTTTGACCATCACCCATAGTCCATTCCAACAGTGTGACAAGAACAGTTCCAGAGGGAGGTTTTGTAGCAATGTCCAATTAGCATCCATTGATGTGGTTATTAAGTCGGGGAACCATTCTTCTCTAAAGATGTTGGAATTCGTATGATTTTATTTATTTGTTTTTTTGTTTTTCAATGAAAGCACACTATATATTTTCTTCTAAAACTACAATTAGATTTGTACATTATGGACGAATCATTCCAGTTAATGGTAGGACCCAGCTCACTAACATGTTTAAATCCAGCTGAATTATCTTAGGCATACATCTGATATTTGCTGGTTCAGATAGGTAGATGTGTTTGATATGACAGATTGGGCCCTTTGATCATTTCTTCGATAAATTATATAGCTTAGTCCCCAGTATCACTTTTAATGTGGAGGATTAACTCCCTTTCCTTGATATTTCTGTTCGCAGAGATATTTGAAAATTAAGTTTTAATAGTACAGTATGTAGAAAATTCACCAGTTCTGGGAGTTACTTTTTTTTTTTACCACTTGGTGCAAGTGAAAAGAGGTGCTATTTCAAGATGTTTTCTGAGAGCCCTCAGGATTAGTAGCTCTCAAAATCTGGATAAGGAAATTTGCAGTCAAGCTTAATTAGGATACCCCAGTTAGTTTTCGATAAGGCGGACTGTGGCTAAAGCAATTTATTATGATAACACAGCTTCCCTCACTCATAAACTGTCACCAAAAAATAAAAAAGCTTTACAATCAACCCATATGCTCCTAGATAAATTAGTTATTCAAAGAACAAATCAATATAGTTTTGTTATGCCAAAAAAAAAAATTTAAAATTTTGTTAACCCTTAAAGCCCGGGTGACATTCCTTGACGTCCTTAATTAGTAAGGCATAGTTTGAATATCCAGGCGGGACGAAGTACTTTGCATAGGCTATTTATTTATTTAGCAACTTAACTCGCACGTAATCTTTGTTTCAAATCTAGTGGTCCAGTTACCTATCTCGTGACACACCTAGCTCCTCCACACCCTCGACAATAGTGTTTTTCATCAAGAGTTGCTTAATTTGAGTGGTGATGAAGACAATGATGGGGAAGATACAGACCTAGATGATATCAAGTTTTTTGAGGTGGCCAGCAGTGAGGAAATTAATACAGATAATGGAGATCACTTCCCATACCCACCCCGCCAGTCACCCCCTCAGCAAGGTTGTGGTGGACACAGGCATAAGGGTTAAGTTCACCAAACATTAAAAAGCAAGGCAAACCCTGGTATTTACACCATACCATGTAATGGAAGTGTATGTACGTTGGTGAGGCAGGGAGGGACTTATTTGCTAGGTTAACTGAATTTAAAAATGCCATATGATTTGGTCAAGATAATTCAGTCTGAATTAAACATGTTAGTGAGTTGATTGAAAAGCTCAAATTTCAACACCTCTAGTGGACATTGGTCCCCTTGACTTAATCACCATGGAGGCTGTTCAAAAAACCTTACTTGAGAGTTCAAGACATGACACTCGCTGTGGTCAGCCACCACATCATACCTGAAGTCACTTGACGCCCCTATAAAATCTGCCTCTATAATTGTTCTTGTCACACTGCTGGGGAGGACCATAGGTTACAGTCGAAATATACAATGCTTTTATTTTTTTGTGTATGTGTATCTTATATTTAAGCAAAACTCATGCTTTTATTTTTCTGTGTATGTGTGTCTTATATTTAAGTAAAACTCATGAATTATGTTGACAGAAATGCACTTGCATCTCTTTTGTATATGTAATATGATCTTGTGTTACTTTCAAACTAAGACAAAAATAATAGCATTTTTAATTGTCACTTTTCAGTTAAGTGCTCAGATTTGAACACATTTGATCCCACTTGTGATAATGACATTAAACTTGCCTTCTCTCCTTATATTTGTTCATGAAGTGCAAAATGGTGAGTAAAATCTCCTGTGTAAAGCAAGATATATTTCATATTATGACATTGACAGTTTGTTTTCATGGGGGTATGAATGATTTTATATATACAGTACTGTAATATATATGTATATATTAATGATAAGAAACTGCTAATATAATGTTTGAGAAAATCAATTTAAAATTTATTAAAAGTATTCTCTATTCTGCAGGAAAAATCAAAAGCAGTGGCACAGCAGAACATCCAGCAAGCAGTAAGCCAAGAGGGTCGACTTCGGGAGCTTAATGCATCACCTCTTCCTAATGCTACACTCGATCTCTCAGGCACCACACCACCACACGAGTTGTCAACGCTCGTCTAATAATGCTGTATGAATTTCTCTTTGTGGAATTCTGTTCACAAGGTACAAATAACTTTACTGATCAATCAAGCAAAAGAAGATGGCAACGTTATGGTTGTCATACAGTGAGTTTGTTTACTTAGTGCGCAGGTAAACATGGAAATAATCACAAAACTATATGAAGAGTAAAATCCAATAACAGTGTTCATATTATCCAAAGAAAGATTTCTCTTTCAATAGACATACAGGAGTGCTCAACAGTTTGTAGCCAGTGCAACTATATTATACTGTAGACATAAAGAAAGGCAATTATTGCATTATAACAAGATTCTCCAGTTGTTCACAGCATGATCTGTTGGCTCTCCACACTATGAAAAAGTGCCTTGGAAGCAGCTACACCGTCTCACTGTGACAGTATGTGAAAAGACTAAACAACTGTGTTGTGAACACTCCTTTGTAACAGATTTTTTTTCTCTGGAGAAAGGAAAAAACAAACTCAAAGTGGAGTGTTTCAATAAGCCTATGTGATGCTATGACATAGAATTACCACTTATAGCTCTGAGAGTGAGTTATCAACACCAAAGTTTTTGCATTTGTAACTGCCAGTTATTCATATCATTGTAGCTCTTTCATGAGGGAAGGAAAATGCCCAAAGTATGTACGAGTATTCATTGTTCTGATTGAGCAGCTGGTATCACAGATCTCACGTATTCCCATAGATTCACATTTGACCACCAAGGAAATAATGAAGGGACAATCTCCTGTACCAACTACCTGATTCTCCTGAGTTGTATTCAGGGGACAAAATCTGTCTAGAGAGTTCATTCCCAAAATCCTATACAATACTACAACTACTTGAGGAAATATTTTTGTGTCAATCTTGCCCAATGTTCACTTTTTTAATGTGTATAATGTATGTATGTGTGAATATGTACATACTTTTATGTATTTAATGAAAAAGATGGAGAGTAACACAAAAATATGGAAGATTATATTTTGTATAAGCATGTTTGGAGAAAATTGCTTTAGTGCTATTGTCTTTCCTGAATTTTTCTCAGATTCAGCAAAAGGAGGAAACTTCTGTATTACATTACATATTTATTCAAAATTTTAATATCATTGTATATACACACTGGCCAGTACACTCAAAATTGGCCTTTGCCAAATAATACTTATTTAGAAACTTGTGTATTAGTATGTACAGTGTAATTTTTTTCTTCACAAGACAAGTTTGTGGACAGTACAGATACCAGTACCTCTTCTTGTGCAGCATCAGGTTCATATTATATGTTTTGTCAATCTTTCTACCTTATGCAGCACCTCAGAACTCTCTTAGTACCTGATGATGAGGAAAATGCTCACTGCAAAAGTATATTCTACTATATTTGGTATTCTTCAGGCATTAAATTGAAGTACAAACTTAAATATCTTAAATCCCCCTAATGACTTTCCAGAGAGGAATAAATCCTTCCCTTCTTTATAAATGTATCATTTGTATGAAGACTTTAGCATTTATTGTTAGTTTTATATGAATACTGTATATAATTTTATATGCATATTTATGAAAATGTAAATATTTATTCCAGTTCTTCGTTTTTATGTCATCCTTAATCACTATAAAACCCCATAACGCTGCAACTGATAAATTGGTATGGCACCAGATAACCTTCACATCTTACAGTAGTCACCAGGAGCAGAGTCACATGCAATAACTTGACAGGCTGTGACAGCCCCATGTGTGTTTTGAAATATAGTTATTTTGTTAAAATAGATAGACTTTTGAACCATCCTGTGTAATGAAATAAAAACAGTTGTATTAGTTACATACCAGCAGCAAGGGGCAATTTCTTGATGGGGATATAAGAGGCAGGCAAACTACTGTTTATACTGTATAACACTTCACTGGCACTGTACAGAACAGTAATTTGTTCAGAGGAACTTAACACTTAACCAATTAATTCATAAACCCATTTTTTTTACTGTCTAGCAGACGACATACTGTTAAAAGGCAGGACCCTTTCAAAACATGATCTAACGGCTTCAGGCCCCTGTAGTTCCTACATTCAAGTGCAACAGCTTTACCCTTATTCATGAGCACCCTCGTCCACCAGTCAGATGGAACAGTAAAATCTATCGTGATTGCACTAATCAAATAATTCCACCAATGCATCCAAACTCCATTTTGGATGATGCATCAGCTTGCAAAAGATGAGATTTTCCTAACTGGCCATTAACTTAATGGGTTATCATAAGCTGTTAAATGGTGATGAGGACTACTGTACTGTATTATAGTTCCCAAATCTAAATACTGTACTGAAATAATAATTGCCAGAGTTGTGACTTCCATCTTGCTTTGCAGTAGTGATATCTCCGTTAGCCGGAATCCCTCAAACCCCGATCTCTACGATAGCCATAATTGAAATGTTCTCGGAAAATCGTTCCCAACGCCAGAATTTTTCGTAAAATTCCCGCATTCGGAACGATTTTCCGGAAAATTCTCCAGATATCCGGAAAATTACGGGGTTGGAGTTTTTTCTGGGTTTGAGAGATGAAAATCAGGCGCATTTCCAAGAAATAACAAGAAACATTTTCCATTACCCGGAAAATTCCGGGGATGGGGAATATTTTTCTGGGTTTGAGAGATGATGTAATGGGCAATTTCTGTAACTTCCGACAACATTTTTCAATTACCCAGAAAATTCCAGGGATGAGGGATTTTTTCAGGCCTTGAGAGAGTCGTCTCGTTACCTGTAAATCTCTCATTCCCGGAAGTACTCTGCACCAATTGTTCCGGCTAACAAAGATATCACTGTAGTAGTGGTTTCTGGTTTGTGACATTTATGTCCCCTACTGCAGAAACGTAAGCACACTGGTCATACCTGGATAATAAGACATGGAATACAAATTACTGAACCCATCAAACAGTATCTACATACCAGGTCTGTTGGAAATCTTCTTTGTGAGAGTTACTGCATCAACAAAGCTGGATGTACATGCACGCACTGTAGCACACCATTTCTACATCACCCTTACAGCTGATTGGTGAAGGACAATATTGCTTCATACTCTGCATACCCTAATTAGTGATATGCAAAGTTAAATACCTGTTATTACTAAGAGGAAAATAAACATATCCTTTTCATGAGATATTTACCAAATAAACTGTACAAGAAATCTTATATACAAATACAACTAGTGGAATGGAATTCAAGGAAATGAAAATTAACAATTGACTTCAACAAATATAACAATAGATGCAGAACCCATCTGTTACATTTCCTTGGAATGATTAAGGGTGGCCACAGGTCAATTCATGGATCACATACTGTACTGTACTAGAAATGTTGGAGACTATAATTAACCAAAAATTATGGAGAAAATATTCATACTGATCATTTGTGCTTTATACAATAGCTGGAAAAAGTTTTAAACTCTTTCCTTGCAGCATGGCAGATATCAGAAATACAAGTGTGATGGCAATAGTACTGTACATGCTACATGGAATTACTAGACAGAAGCAAGGAAGGGCCTGATAGATAAATTTAAACTGTGTACAGTACTTCATTATTTTTCTTTTGCCATAGCTCTAATTTTTGTGTGTATTTGTTCTTCTTTGAATGCCTGATACACATATGAAAATATGACAACTTGAACAACAATCACAGCAGATATTGCTCCATAAATATTATTCTTTGGTAGTCCAACACCAAACTCCTTTTCCAAAAAATCTTTGCTTAAATAAAAGGCAATGATTGGGAGTGTAAACATAGCAATACTATGAAAAAAGAGCTTAAGTAAAACATTGCCTGTGCTTGGGGGTTTGAGGACCTTGTGACTTGAGGGCACTGAAGAAGGAGAGTTTTCTCTCAATGTTGATGTCTCGGAAACCTTCAACTCGCCTGCCATCTTCACTTCAAATTCGATTTTTACTGATGACTGGTCAAGATATAATCTGAAAAGATTAATTTATTATTAGAATATGATACATATCAAAATGTAACATTCATAAAACTAGCAATACAGCAAACACAGAAAAGTTTTATTACAAAACCCTACATACTGATGATAATCTAGATACTGTACCTGTACTACTGTTTGTACTACAGTATAACATTCTTTGAACCTCAAGCAGTAATGTATTTATGTGAACATTCTTTTGTGGCTTAAACATTTTCCTACACAATGACTTGGTTGCCTACCTCCCTGAAGCAGCTAGACTCAGTGGAGACTTTCAAAAAGTTACCTGTTACCGCTTCCAATGCCATGCGATGCAAAGGGCCTCCACATACTCGCGCCAGCCATTTCGATCTAGAGCCCTTTCCATAGTTGTATTTAACTCGTCCTCCGTCTCCCTTCTTACAGTTCGTATCCAAGTAGGCCTTGGTTTTCCTCCTCTTCTTGTTCCGTCCACTCTCAATACTCTATCCGGATGCACACGCAGAGCGTGCCCCAGCCACCTCCATCTATTCTTCATCAGCCATTCATCGATAAAGAGAACAATTGTGACTTCTCTTATCGTCTCATTTCTAATACGATCACGTCATCTTATGTTCAAGATTCTTCTCAATGCCTTATTCTTGAAAGTTTGGAATCTTCTGGATAAAGTAGTGTCATCATAATACCAAGATTCACTGCTGTATACCAAAACGGGCCTTATCAGTGAAGTATATTATCTCAGTTTGGTATGGACTGTTAGTCTATGTGACTTCCACACTTTGCCCAGTATCCCCATAACTTGATGACCTCTTCTTATTCTGTCCTGAAACTCATCTTCAAGTGATCCATCATTTTTGACGAGTGTCCCCAAATACTTGAAAAAAGGAACTTCTTCCATAATTTGGTCCTCCACCTGAATGTTCCCTTCAATTTCTTGGTCTGTTTTCATAACCTCTGTTTTTTTAACATTAATCGTAGTTTGCAAATCCTGAATGGGTCTGCTCATTAGTACCACATCGTCTGAATAATCCAAGTCTGCTAGGTACATGTATTTATTGTCGACCCATTCGATCCGTTCTCTTTTATCACCCACTATCTCTTTCAATACGAAATCAACAAGTACAGCAACCAGCAATGGAGACAAAACATTACCTTACAACACCCCACTCTCGACAAAGAATTCTGGGGAAACTTGGCCATCAATGTTCACACAATATCTGCGGCCTCTATGAATTTCTTCTATCAAACGAACGTATTTTTCTGGCGTTCCATAGTTCCGTAAGATTTTTCACATACCGGTAGTTGGTCTATGCACGCTATCGTAGGCTTTCTCAAAATCAACAAATGCCATTATCAACGGTTTTCTGAATTCCACACCCTGCTGTATTATTTGACGTAATGGCAATACTGTAGTTTAACGGAGCTTTGGGCGACAATTAGTTGCATAACAAAATAGCGTGCAAAGGTAGTGAGAGATAGCATCATTGTACTTATAAATCAAATCTACAAGTATATGTACAGCTTTGTTGGGAAGTACTGGAGTAAAATTTTTCAGAATTTTTGTATTCTTGGATTAAATATAATGCAGGAAAATAGTGACTTGGACTGCTTACAGAAAAAGATCAAGTACAGTACACATTGAACAATAACAAACATATACCGTATACAAAAATTTAAAAAGCAAGGCATGTAAGCAGAGAATCGTTAATTGTTGGTTAACACAAAATGTGGAAACGGCATCTAATGACGGAGAACAAAGTTTCTGGATAATATACTGGACAAGAATGTTTTGTCACTCAGTGAGTGGGTAGAAGAGTTCACAAGGTTAAAAGGTGATACAAATTATTTGAGATTTAGGGTTTGCCACAGAAAAACTATAAGCACAAATATGGAAATACTGTACAGGGGGTCCCCTGGGTTAAAAACAGGTTCCGTTCCTGAGGACGTTCTAAAGTCGGATTTGTATGTAAGTCAGAACACATGCTATGTGCATACCTTACTTACAGAACAATGTTTAAAATCCCACTATATCATAGCTTACGTCCTTAAACTGTATACAGTACAGTACACCTAAAATCACTTAATTTAAGACAAAAGAAATAGATTGACAAAATACAGTTAATGAAAGTAAAAAAATAAGTCATCAGGTAAATAAAATACTGTACAGTACAGTATACCTGTACTGTGAATTTCAAGTTTAACCCCATTCATATCGGCAAGCGTTCGTAAGTTGGGGAACCTCCTGTAATGAAAAGCTTTGGAAAATGCTATCATTGTCCCATGGGCTTGGTAAGAAAACAATTATTATAAGAGACATGAAGCATGTAGGTAAGTTGCAATACATATACAGTATACTTGTACCTGTAGTACTGTACTGACTGGAGGAAAAGCATGTGGAAGAAGCATGGAATACAGTAAACCCTTGAGAACTTGGAATAGCAGTGAAATATTCAACTGTAAATTACTAAGTTATTTTTTACAAAACTCGTAACATTCCGAGGTATGATGAGGCAATCTCGGAATAATGTGACCCACGCAGGATGCATGGGAGGCTCTGACTGATCATCTCCCCAGGTAAATGTCAGTAGGCTTAGTGAGGATACCTACCTGCAGTTGCTCTAGTTACTTTCATGTATCTTGTGCAAAGTGCTATTCCACATACAGGTACTCCTCGACTTACGACCACCCGGACATACAACCGCCGCAGTCGTACCAAAATTTTTTCAAATTACGTATTTTCGAGTCCCGACGTTAGTGATTGCGCTGTGTACTGACAAAATTTTCGTTTGTAATTCCCTTTAAAATGGCTGGCAAGCTTAAAAGTGAGAGTTTTGTGGTGCTGAGAAGAAAAAGAGACACCCATTTTAGATTGTCTATGTATTATTTTTGCATTTTCGACTTACGACCAATTCGACTTACAACCTGGATTTGGGTCCCTAACCCCGTCGTAAGTCGGGGACTGCCTGTACATTGAAAATTCAGCCAGTACAGGTATACATGTACTGTAGTGTTTAGGCGACTAATAAAATTTTAAGTTGTTGCTTTAAATGTTTACAATACAGAATTGTACTGTATACTGTACTGTAGTGCAGTGTGACCCCAATCATCTTTGACACCACAAGCTTGGATTTTCCTCATCCTTTGCCTCTGCAGTGTTGGTAAGTATCAATGTTTGTACAAGTTTTCTGATTATGGTATGTTATTTTGGCAAAATAGTTGGGTATTGGGGTGAAACAAAAGACTGGGAAGAAAGTACCTTGATAAATCCAAAAAATGTGATATAAAAAATATCAGGAAGGAATACAAATAATTTTTCCAAAGAAGAAACAAAAAAGAATAAAACAAATAACTGCCATGGTTGAACAAGGATGACAAATGTCACTTAAAGAAGAAAATATGCTTGACCGAGGTGCAAAAATACTAATGCTGTAACAGCAGTCATACTAAGAATACTGTAAACCAGAGAAAGAAACAAAGCAGTAAAAGTGGTGAGGAATCAAAAGCTTAAGCATTTCCACAGTTTTTAAGACAAAGCTGAAATTTGGTGGGGATGTGCAAGTGGCTTAGGGGTGGCCAACCTACGCACCCACCTTCAGGACGGATGATTTTCCAGCTTTGAAAATAAACCAACGAACCATACCTTACCTAACATACCTATCCTAAGATGGGAGTGAATTATTTTGGGTTAGGTTAGGTAGGTTCATTAAGGTGTTATTTTGCTAACAGTTGAATGGAAAGTTCAGTGGAAGCGTTCAGATTCTTAGTGTTAGGATTGTTCGCTGGGAAGCATGTAAAATTTTAACAGTAAGCATGTGTGTGTGTGCTAATCATATTATGTACTTTACTTTACACACTTAATAAAAATCTAGAGAAAAATCTAAGGTAATAGTATACAACAGTGCATACTATTATGAACACCTTAACCCATTGGGACATTTTACCACAGAACATAAATGCTTTCTACCTTAAAAATAGACAGAAAGTACACAAGCAATATTTTTTACATAGCTAATATATAACTTTAGGCATTTTTTCTTCTCCTGAACTCAAATCCACAGATGGAGGCTAAGATTCAGTAGAGTACAACCATGGAACTCTATACAGTACTGATTTATATACAGGTAGTACAGGTATATGAAAAAAAAATTCTACTGTAGTATTGTGTTTATGTCATCAATTTGTATTTTTTTAAAGATTTATTTAGATTTTTATTTCACTTAAGGAGGTACAAGTTTGCTGGATATAATATTGTTTACTTCTTACTCATGCGACTAAAATCCACCAATCAGTGGGAGCCATGATATCACGTGATGCTCTTGCACATGCTCTGGGGGTGAATTTAACTTGATTAGTCACAAGATGGCTTCTCTGTGCAAAGGGTGTTATTTTTCAAACTGCAAACCATTCAATGTGTTTCTGTAAATAATACTGCTACATTTAACATTTTCAAGGCCCCCAAACCTAACCCAAGAAGACAAAAGAAAAAAAAAAGGAACTGAAAGAAACCAAACTTGAAATTGTAAAGTAAAAAAAAAATAAAAATAAAAATCAGAAAAAAATAAAATTCCAAATAAAATGCAAGTACTGTATATGCAAAAGTATCACATGACATTGATACTTCTGGTGATTGGCAGAGTATGAAGTAAACAATGTATTTCCCCACAAACTTGTACTCTCATAAGTGAAATTGAGAAGTGAAATTAACTAGAAAACTATCAATTTCCAATGAAAATGCTATAGGGTAAAGTATTGGTTTTTTTTTCTCGATCTCCCTAAATAAGAATCAATATAAAGTTCCGTGCATGGTCACTATGGATTATTATTAACCCATTTTTGTTAGTTAAATTGTAGGTAATGGATACAGGTACAGCAGACATAAGCCAAAAATCACACTGGACATCGGTACGGCAGCTGTACTGACGGACTGTGTCGTTAATGGTTAAGTTAGTTAGAAATTAAGCTGCAGTACCAATACTGTTTCATATACGACTGCCACACCTACATCCTGTGCCTAAATGATATACTGTAGCAGTACATATGGTAAAATTGCAGATTACAGCAACCAAAGAACCTGGTAAAAAAATATTGTTACCTCACCTAACCTAATGCAATATATAAGAAAATTAACATAGAAAAAATAGTTTTATCGACTGAGTGTAGTGAATTTCCGGAATTCAGTGGTTGCTGTTTACTGCAATATTACCGTACATATATGGCAGGTCATTCCTCTGATGTATGAATTAGTGCCAAAATTAGTATCTGGTTGAATGTTTGCTACACTTCAGGAACCATGTAAATAAATCTGTTACAACTGTCTAACGTTGTCTAGTGAGAAGAAATCAATATGACATCTGATGGAAGTTGAAAAAGCTGCACTATCACCTGAACACAGAAGAAATCATAAAATTTATATCAAACAAAACATTTGGATTAATTAATAACACCAATTACAATGTAGAGAAACATTAATACTACTGTACCTTGTTGTGTTGAAGGTTATCAGAACAACTGTGAGCGAGTGTCTACTGCTGATATATCTCTAATGAGCTTCCCGTCCTCTTCATCTGCTATTATAAGTCCAGCTTAGGTAGAAATATTATCTTGAGGTGGAAAACGTAATAAGGTTCTCCCGAGTGTTGTTGTGGGAGCAGCTGATGAACACACTACACCAACATGGCGTCTCATCAACACCCAACACCAACTACACGACTACACTAACAAATAATTCCTTTTAATAATGCTAATATCCATGTCTTGGTAATTTTTGATTGTGTTTATAATTTGAATAGCAATATCAAAGTTATGTGTCTTTCTGTTATGGTAGTATTATGATTAAAACCTCATTGAAGACATAATGGTTCTCATGGTACTTTATATATCTACAATAGATTAAATATAGATTTTAAACTAAATAAAATAAAAGCATTAAAATACAGAGAGAAAGTAAGAAGTGTATTTTATAACGCAAATATTATCACTAAAAAAGCACTTCTACGTTCAATATATGGGACCTAGCATATCATGGACAATACCAAGGACTAAAAACTACTTTATCATTGGACAATACCACTTATGCTTTATTGAGTTCTCTTTTTGGTTACTCATTTTGCAAGTTTGATGTACTGTTTCTTGGATGACACATTTCAAGGTCGTTTTAGGCCAATTTGAAGGGTCATTGACCTACATACAGTTTTTAGAAAACCATGCATGAAAATTAAGTTTTGATATTATTTAGTGACTATAGCCTCTTGACCTTGAATCTCTGTAGGGAGAAACAGCCTGTAGGTCCATCCATTTTAACCTACTACCCTCGCAATCACTACTAGACCATAATCAGTATTACCACGTACTTCACTACCACCATTTTACACCTCTACAACTACCACCACCTGATATCTGGGTTCCCATTCAACTCCCTTTCTGTCTATTATGAAAACGTTACATATTTCCAGAATGCGTACTATTAGTTTAATGTTATCAAAAACCACTTGACCTAACTTAAATTTAAGTGTTTTTTCTTTTCTAGTTAATTATTGTTTAGGGAACAGACCTAGTCCACAAAATGCAAATGGAAAAGTCTTACTTGTACCACAATCACCTTACATCACTACCACCATCAAACCCTGACACCTCTACCACCACCACCCTAGTTACCATCATCATTACCACTATCACCTTACCCCTCCACAGCAGAAAAATGAATCAAATGTAATGATGGAGCACTGTGAGGTGGTAATGTACAGGTACACTAATAATATTTATGGTAGTTATAGTGGTGGCAGTGGTAACTGTTATCGCCGCGACCTCTGAATCCATCTTGTTGCGCGACCTGTGACCTCGCCAGATGGGTGGATGCACAAGTTTTTTTTTATGACCATACATAGGGCTCGGGATGCCTGTCGCTGGCAGTATCCACCCAACAACCTTTGAGTGTACACATTAGCAATACTAGCTGTTAAGTGAAGCTCTAAGCCCGCACACGTGAGTGAAAGAACACCGTGATTGTTGGTATTATGGTGAAATGTGAACTACAGTACATATGTGCATAGCTTAAGGAAATTTGGATAGTGTATTTACTAACTGGTGTATAATGTATGCATGTAATGGAATGTAATCAGTAGTTAACGAGTGTCTCATTCTTTACAGGTTTTGACCATAACAATCAATAAACACTGAGTGAGTCCACGTTGTGGGTTTCTCTCTCCTTTAAGACATGACGTTATCTAACTGTTGAACCAGTCGGCAATTAAAGTAACAAAAAAAATGGTGATAGTAATGTAAATCTAGATGATGGTGGCAGTGGAAGTGATAACAAAACTGGTGATAAGGATGATGATGTAAGCACTTCTCTGATTAGATGAACAGGAGGGGGTTGCAATAATGATAATGAGAATAATAATGTTGATAGTAATTTCAGTACAGTACTGTACAGCATATTACAACGATGATGTAAGGCATCTTGTTCCACCATCATCACAGGTAAAGAATACATTAAAAGCAATACAATGAATTTTCCCAAGTTGAACACCCTTTATTAGCCAAGATATATATATGTACAGTACATCACAAGGCATAGCGGAAAAGAATTTATCATCATACAGTAAAAAGTGGTCCTCAATTACTTGTGTTGTAGGTCAGGTACAAATATCTAAGTACTGTGTACACTGAGCAAATATACAGGTATTATATTGTAGCCTGAGGTTAAATAAACAAGATTTGCCAAATATATTATAAACAAAGTGTGCCATATACAGTACTACAGTACGTACTCCTAATAACATAGGCATCAGAACTAGGAGGAGGGGGGGGAGCAGTAACCCCCCATTCCCACAAAAAAAGAAAAAAAGAAAAAAGAAACACAGCTAAGCTCTGTACAAAGTGTAATCCTCCAATGACAAGTGTGTTCCTACACCCATATAACAATAACACATTCAGTTACCTACTTGACAAGGGGAGAACACTCACATGTCACTAAACTTAATGGCAGCTCTCTGAATTTTCCCATCACTATTTAGCTTTAATATTTTTATCTCTTGTGGCAACAGTGAGTAGGTGTCAACTTGATCTTCCATTAGGTGATAAGTGCTGTCAGTTGGCAGTCACAAATTTGAGGAAGTCACAATACACCATTATCATATGCCAAGTGAGGATGAGAAGATACCTGTTTTTTCATACACTGTACACATTGTAGATACCAAAGACATATATACAGTACAGTACTACAGGGTACAGGCTTTTAGTTTCAATATTTTCAGTCACATGTTAAGTAAAGAGATCTCAGGAATTGTACCTTACAGTCTACTACAGTACAGTATAGTTGTTTCATTATCTGAGTTATCATGTCTAGGAAAGTAAGTTTACAATAAGAGATTTCAAGAGTAAAAGATACAAACAGACAATATTAGCTAACATTTACCCTGAGGACAATGCTCTCACATATTTTTATTCATAATACAAAACAGTAATAGGACATCACAGGCATTTCCTCTCTGAATAAATTCGAGTACCCTGTACATAAAGCAATTAGGATTAGAGAGAAAAAAAGAGTATTAAGTTGTAAGGTCTTTAGGTCAAGTAACTGTTATGTAAGCATTGTAAACTGGTCAGCAAGTAAGATACAGGTTATACAGAGTGAAACAATTACATCAATTTTACCTTTGAGAATCCATATCACAGATGAGTTTTACAGATGAACACAATGATGCTGTGCAAAGAAATATTTATTAGTTTATAACTTTATTGAGAGGTCATTAATTTTGTTAATGTAATCAGTAACTTTCAAATACAGTACAAGCAATAAGTACAGCAATGTAAAATTAAAAATGCTTCCTACATGATATCTTACGGTATTCAGCGAGGGATCCACAAACTCAAGGACTAGGAGGCACAAAATTGAAACTGAAATGGATCTAATATTAAATGTACTCTAACCAGATATATCAACAGTTCAAGAATAGTACACTGTATATTGTATATTTGGCATTGACAATTAATCTTTTTGGTAACATTAAATGGGGGAGGGGGGCATGCGTCTCCCCCCACAGGCATTTATTAAGATGAGAGAGGCTTGTTTAATAAAATTGACAAAAATCATCTTAATAAGTACTGTACAGTTATTTTTTTATTTTCTAGCACATTACCGGTAGATCTTTAATCCCCGAATAAAATCATCTGGCATCGACTTAATAAAGTATATAAAAGGCATCCCCATAGTGAAGGGGTTAGTCTATTAAATCGGTGTGTAAGGGTACAGTACTCCTCTGAGCTAAATAAAATCGTCTGGTCATTGACCAAATAAAATATCACAAGTGGGATCACCAAAGTAAAGGGGTTAATGTAGCCAAAGACAGAAAGGCAGCACAGTAGTATATATTAGGGAGATAGTGCATCATCCACCTTCCTTATGGTACTCATGAAAGGAGTTACATCTCAACAAATATGCATTTAGGTGGTGAATTACTGTAAAATACTGTACAGTACTGTATATTTTGACTAAGACAGAAAGTTGCAATATTTGTTGACTATCTTAAAAGCTGGACATCAGTTATTCATGAACATATAATGCTGAATTATTTATGTTTATTAAACAGATTTGATGCTTTGGACGTAAGTACTCCCTGTCCATTACTTTCTCCACTTAACAAATTGTATACAGTACATAAATTTTTTACAATCTAATTTTTACACTTAACTACAGTACTGTATTCCACCTGGATACTTCAGCATTTGTTGTATCAGTCATGCTACCTGTTATTATCCTGACAACCTTAATGACAAACCTGGAGGACATTACTTCGATAAATGAAGGTGAAATTGTATTTACAGTAATTAAAGATCTAGGTGCATTGTTGTTTGAAAAAGAAAATACGGCACAGTAAATGAGGCTACTGAAGTTTGGCACATATACTACAGTACAGTATATATACAGTACTGAACTGTAATGTATGGGTTCTACTAAAACTTGAAAATGACGAAGGAAAGTGTTCTGCACACAATGCAGTACAGTATTGTACACTGAACTTAATAAAACATTCCTTATGTGTGAAAAAAAACTAGTATATACAGTAGCTTGATTAGTTACAAGTTTTTAATGATATTAAATACAGATGAGTATGCTTCCGAGATTTCATACACTTTACTGTATAAAATGAAACAATAAATTCCTTTAATTTTTTTAAACATACCGGCATTATAGTAAAGTTCCACCAAATCTATAAATACAACTAATTTCAGTTCATTTACCTAATTGACAGAAATATTTGCACTGCTACATTATACCACAAGACTGTAGTCACAGGAGAATTCTTCCATATTATTATAGTTTTTCAATAACATTCACTAAATTTCAGTTGCTTTATTGACAATAAAATTTTTACTATTTTTGGACTGTGTTTAAAGAACACATTTGCAGTGCATTTTGGGGCCAAAAATTAATGAGAAAATACTCTATATCTCTGAAACACACACTTACAAATTTGCAAGTAGACACCCTGTAAATGTGCTGTCACACACATACACAGGTTCCAAAAACAGTACCTTGTCAACTTGGAATATTCCAGATGGGACACAATGTTTTATTGTTCAACATAATAATGAGAAACATGGTATTGAACCTTTCCTCCTAGGCTACGAGACATGGATATAAAGAGAATTTTTGGAGTTGGTATATCTGGGCATTCAGGTAAGAGCAGGTCTAAGATATAATATAAAATATTCTGAAACTTGGTGTGTAATCATATATACAACACATGTATTTAGACACAATATTAAATTCTGGTAAATACAGTCGTTTAGTTAGTATTTCAGTTTACAGTGATTGAGAGAGCCTTATCTTCAAATTTGTTTCATATTGATCTGATATCTCCATTTGAATTTATTAATATTGGCAGCACTGCATCCAACAGACGTTCATTTCCCAAATCAAAGTTAGGTACCCACACACAGCTGGGTTAACTGGAGGTGCCCCGGCATGAACCAGTAACCTTGGAACAGGTGTTAAGTTGTGTATCCTTCTTATAAATGTTCATACCAGTTAATGTCTTAAAATACCTCAGCACACTCTCATCTTTGGCTTATTCAAGATCTCAAATCATATAAAACAAAAGTGAACACAAAAACAGATGATACTTCACCATACAGCACAGTACTTTGCATTAGTAACACAATTTTGTGAATAAAGAATTATGAATACTTTTTTCATTAAATATGACTGACAAAATACAAAAGAATAGCTCATAAATTGTTTCTTTTTCAGTTTGTTCACCAAGATTTTGACTCACTGGCCATACATGATTGGAATACAACAAAAAGGTTGCTATAATAATAAAAATACAAGCAAAAATCAAATTTTAAGGTATACCCAATATTGTACTTACTACAAGTGAAACCCAGAGCCATGCACAGATTAAAAATCCTTCAACATGCTTCTTCAGGGCATAATAATGTGCATTCACAAATATCCCTTACATTTCAAACTTACTGATTTCACAAACTATTGACAAAATGACATAAATGTTAACAGATTTCAGCAAAAAATTAAGTCTACAGTGACAACAATAATGGGGTCCTTATCAACATACATGTAATAACTATTCTTGAGTTGGGATCAACTATTCCACACAGCTGTTGTGTTAACATTCTACAAACATATACAGGACTGTACTCTTGGTGGATGTAAAAATATCTTTATTGCACTACTATAGAGAAATTGAGTACCTGTACTGTATTGGAAGACATCTGGATTTCTTAGTACAGTACCTTGTGCCAGATACCAATTTAAATTAGAGTTCAATATACCTGTACCTAATTTTTTAGTAGTTTGTTCAGCTCAAGTAAGTCTTCAGAACAGACTTGCCAATTAAGAAATCTTTAAAAGTATCATATCCACACTGCCTGACAACTGTATATAACTGATCCACTTATTTAGCTCCTCATCTTTGGCATCCTAAGCAACCATTACAATTTATGGAAGTTTAATGGCTCCTGGTTGCTAAGCAACCAATAATGGGCAATGGGCATTGCCAATTCCCTTACACAATCATAACTGGGTATAAATTGATCAAATCACTACTCAGACCCACACAGAGAATCATGACTGAATACAGCATTACAGGCAACTGTATTATAAAAAAAATAAAACTTGTTTCATTCTTTCAGTATTCCTGAACACCCCTATACTGTTACAGCATCAACAGTTTTGACAATACTGTACTGTAATTATATTTGTTTCCTACACTGATGTGAGTTAAGGCTTGATGATCGGCATTATCAGTTTGCTACAAATCAGCATCATTTCTACAAGGTACATGAAAATTTTGGCAGTGTCCTCTTTACCTGAAGTCAATATAAATTTAACACTACTGTACTGTATTAATATTCTGGGGATCCTTAATCAAACTACAGTACTGTATAGGGATAAACCAGATACCCGAAGTAGGTAGGATAAGCACTCATAAGCAGTGTATTCAGGTGCTTATTCCTTTCTTCCCAGAAGGTAAGGGGATCTGTCCTATTACAAAAACAATTTGACTCATTTTGAAAATTGATCTGCATTAAAAGGCAGAGACATGTTAAAAAAATACAATACTGTACCTGTGCCGCACTGTACTCATCTCCACTAACAGCCTTTTCAGTAATGAATGCAAGAATGAGAATACCAGAGGATCAGAACAGTATTATTTTAATATGGATATGGTTTTCAAAGTTGACATTGATATTACATTATTTTGAATCTTCCTAAACAACTAACCCCCTACTTGTTGATGGAAGTCTGGCAGCTTCCCTTAACCCCTTGTGTACAGTATGGGGTCCCCTCTATACTGAATAAAATTATCTGGTGTTTGCCAAGGGGACATAGAAGAAGTTTAAAGTTAATATGATACTCGGTTTCATACCTATTTACCAAGAACAAAAATTCAAGTGTACAACTGAAATTTTTTACACATTCAGGGGTTTGAATCTGCTAGCTTAGGAGTTTTCAGTGTTTTCTGATGAATCTGGCAGTGTTAAGGAGTGGTGTAGTATGCTCATGATGATACTGTATACTGTCCACATTACTTAAAAACACTGCATGAGCAAGAGACACAAGTATGGTTGGCTTCCTTCATTTTATGAATCTAACTTACATCAAATTATTTGTATACAAAAAAGTCTTGGCTGTTATTCAATCCAAGGATACGATCAAGCACATTATGGGTCAGTAAATACAGTTAATGATCAAGTCCCAATCCAACTCCGAGGAAGATTTTCTTCTCTCAGATACAAAAGCAAATAATAATATGCATTTCCAATCCAACTTTACTGTGAGATTCTCTAGTGAATTAGCACACTTGACAAATGGATATTTTCCATCCTGATTCGGATGAACCTTTCTATCAGTACTTAAATATGAAATCTTCCATGACAGGAGCTGATACCCTGTACAGCACTTGCATGTGATATTGTTCTACTACCCCTAAAAGCCTCTGTTGAAACTGCAACTCTACCTTGCACACCACAAACCACCTAATAATAGTGAACAGTGGAAGTCACTGGCTTCCTGGAAGCTGCTGGATTGGTGTGGAACTGAAGTGGGCAACATAACAACAACTGCTCCTCACCTCCACTTAACAGGAATTCAGCATACATATACAGTACATGCAGTTATCAAATATCTATACAATACTCCTGTAACTCTCCAGTGTATCAGTGTACCAGTCCATGAAATATTTGGTTTCTGTGCATTTACTCGATTTTTTTTATATTCCTTTAAGAAATTTGAAGGATGTTACTCGTATGGAACCACGATCCTACACTCTTACAGTTCCAGGGTTAGAGGTGTGTTATGTTTCAATTGGAAGAGCTGTTTTATTGTCATCAGAAGAACATGCTACATTTTTTTACGTATTTTCTGTGGCTTAAAATATTGTCTTGGTGGAGAAAGTTGATGACAGGAATGAGGAAAAATCTGTATCAGGTACAGCAGTGTTAAATCTGATAGTAAATATAACTAGACTGCTCTTCAATGAGGAGCCAACTGGTTGGTTCCCTTTCCAAAGCTGTGACACTGACTTTAATATTTTCTTCCTAAAAAATGTTGTCATGGTGAATACATGCTAAATATAGGCATAATCATTCTTCCTATCCTTGAGTTCTGCTGAGGAAACAGTAACAAACATTGATAGATACAAATGACACTGGCTGCCCTTCTTACACCACCCCATCAGCATAAGTAACAAAGTATACAACACAAGTGTGGGGTATATTATGTACAGTATGGTAGAATAACTGAGGATACAGATCAAAGGTGGACAATACTAAACTCAAATATATCAATCAATATTTTGAAAAGATTTATTTCATATTAGTCTTTTCTGATAATTCAATAATTTATCAGGTTTTCTTTCCTTTATTTACTGTTCATCTCACTGTCTGACAACTGAGATAAGGTGCTGACAATTTTGTAGATCGCAATAAATTAGTATAAAATTTGTCATGTATTATATGAAATTTTGATAAGAAAACCCCATTAACAAAAGCAAGAGTTCTGTAGAATGTACAGTAGCCAAGACAACTATCTGTGCAGGTGGGGGTCGATATACTCCAAAATTTTACGTGTGACTAGTGACAGCCCTCATATACTGTACCAAAATTTCCCGTCCATGGTCTCATATTGTTTCCCACAAAGTATGCACAGATAGTTGTTTTAGCTACTGTACCTGTCTGTTACTTAAGTCTATTTGGGACATAGGAAGGGGTAAATTTTTTCATGTGGAGGTATATTTGGTACACTGTTACTGTAGGTGCATCCAGTTATGACTGATGCATTCATTACAGAAAAAAACTATAAAATGCCTTGGCCACAAAATTATAGTACTGTACTGTACAGGTACATCATAAAAAATATTTGTGCTTTACTATTAAAAAGATTGTCAGCATTCTCACCTCCCTGGTCCAAACCTGATGCATTTCTGAAAAATAGTCTGATGTAAAGTTTCTGATTTACAAATTGTGAATTCAATATTTGTAGCAACACAATATAAGTGAACTACATTATCTTTCAATAATCTTATAAGATTTCAATGATAATCACAAACTCAAATTCTTTAGTAATCTTAATTAAATTTTTGTGTTTCATTCAGGCTGTGTTTCAAAACACTCAGGTCTGTTTTGACAAATCGCTTAGATCCGCTTTTAAAATCTTTAGAAAGGATGAATGTAAATGAGGGACCATTTATACCAAGTTGTTTTATGAAAAGAAAATATGAACCATGATGTAAGTCTTTTGTCTCACACCATGTATGCCATGAGAGTCTGGAAAGAGAAGTTCATTTCCTCTTGATAATGATCATCTACTCTTACACTGTACAATAAAAGTTTCCTACTCTACACACCATTAGCCCAGATCCTGATTATCAAGACCTCACACACTCAGTTGTACAAAATATTCTTAACATGCAAAGCATTTGATATAAGAAACAAATACAAACATATCCTGTAGATGGAGGAAGAATTAAGTTCAGTTATTCCTGGCTAATATCAAAGTAGGTGTCATAGTGCACTAATCTATCAAGCCATGTAGTACCCAGTTCAAACCTACACCGCTAGTTTATGGTAAGGAATTGACCCATTGATTAAGTTCTCTCCATTTTCTCCTTCACAACCACTATAGTTCAACTACTGAGTGAGTCACTACCACTTTGGTAAATTCAACACAGATTTTATTTCTGATATAATTTAATTGTACACACTACGGAGAAAAATGGTCCTGAATTTGTTGAGGAGACAGAACAGCTCCATCAGTAACTAGATCTACCAACGAACTGCTGTGAACTGTAATGGTTGTTTAGGATATAAGTGGGTGGAGCTTAATTACTAGATCAATTACAAAAGAACCTGACCCTGTATAGATATGTAGATACCTATTATACACAGGTATGTGCATAATTTTGCACTTATTTTTCATCCCCTTTTATTTTTTGTATAAATGTAAGTTGTATAAATGCTAACTATTAATCACAGTTAATTATTACTACACTATTTTCAATGTCAGTTAAATATAAAAATATATTTAGAAACATTTTCATATACACAGGAGATAACTACCCATATTTATAACAAGATAAAGCTTGCACTGGAAGTTGGGACAACAATTACATCAATGAGTTACAGAGTCCAATGATACACCTTGTACACTTTCTCTGATTAAGTCGAGATAAAACATATGACACTCACTTGTTACCATCATCTAAATTCAAAATTTACTTTGACAATGGTGAAAACATCATCTGCACAACATACAAACACCTATTTCATATTGAGAAGTACCATGGAACAGTCTCAATGTGCAGTGATTACCCTTCATAAGAACATTACACATTAGCTGCTCCACAACCACCTTGTTACAGCTGCACCTTTTCAAAAGATTTTTTATATGTCTTTCCTCATCATCACCAATCATATTAGTTTCTTCTTACTAGATTTCTTAATTTTACAAGCCTTCAACAACTGACTTGAGTCAGAAATGTTTCTACCTTTGGTGTGTGTGTATATATATACGGTACATACAGTATACTATACTGTGTATGTATATATATATATATATATATATATATATATATATATATATATATATATATATATATATATATATATATATATATATATATATATATATATATATATATATATATATATATATATATATATATATCAAGAGGGTAGTTTATAACAAGGTACAGTACTGTACTATGATATCCCAAGTCCTGGTAAGAATCCTTTGGTTATGCCTACGTTCACACAATTTCCTATTGTAAACAATGCTTGGTTTAGGCACCTATTTTGCTTCCACACTTCGTATGCGAACAGGTGAGTTGTTTTTAGGTTACCTGACACAAGAGGTAGTGGGTGCTGATGGAAGTCTTATCACTTTCCTTCATTAAATAAAGGAATATAGGCACTATCCTCACATGAGAAAGGTTTCAAAGTTATGATGAGTGTTAATAGTAGTAGTCATTCCTTACATCCTAATGCTCTGCCATCACTGGTAAAAATATAAAACTCAAAACTGAATTCTCTTGAGCATCCGAATATCTTTATCAAGGGTACACTACAAAACAAAATACAAAGAATTCACTGCAGTTTTTAAGAGATCAAAATGAAAGTGCCTACCTCTCCCCACTTTAAATTTTGCACTTAAAAACTTAGATTGAGAGATCAGAGACGAGAGTAAAAGAGAAGATATGGGGTAATAATGGTAGTTCGCATCATGTCACTAACTTCGGAGGCGCTCACCAATTTTATCTTGTCATCATCACACTCCAGCCACATACTCTCTTGTTCATCCATGTTCCTACTTTCTTCACTGTCTGCAAATTTCAGAAGATAAAAAGTAATAAACTATACAAAAATAATAATACAAAGGCAACACGAGCACTCATAATGCCAATCCTAAAATTGCTCTTGACCAAATTTCTGAAAAATGGGTTTGGTCAGTGAACCAGTGCAAAAGAAACTTTGTCCATTGAACTAAAAGTAATAATTTATTTAAAATATTAATTTTTTCATAAATACTTTGTCACTAAAGGTGAGAAAGTCGTCAGCCATGCCATGGCAAAGTCCATGGAGCCATAATTGAAAAATGATAACTAAATGCTAGTTACTGAATTCATCTAAGATCTTATTGTAATAGATTCATATACCTACTGTGGTTAAAATCCATATCTGTTCAAGTTATTATGTTCATAACATCCAGAGATGACAAGTGTGCATTCCTGTCCTCTTACCTAACCAGAGAACTGCCATTGGTTAATGGACCCTCCCTCCCTCACTGCTCAATGTGCAACAAACAGAGACTGAACAGAGACCACCAGGCAGACAGCTGCTAATACCTCATACAAGTTGCCACATAATATAATGGATTAAAATTTTCATGAATTTTTATTATACTTTTGTTAAACTATACTGTATACCAAAGTAAATGCACGTCCCAATATCTATCTGTCCACTCAGAGTGTGGACAGATACTTTTTAAGATACTGTACAGTACTCTCTTAGACAAGTAAAGTAGAAAACAATTGATGACAACAAACTCAGTAATATGGTTAAAGATACAATTCTTCTCAACTGTGAAGAGGATTTTTTATACAACAGATATCTTAATGGATATAAATGTGCAATGTTAAAATATACACTCACCAATGTGACCATTTAAAACTGAATGAGGACGGATATGAGATAACTGTAGACCACAGCACTTCATCCACTGACAGTCCACCACCTTGCTAGTGTTAGGTGGTTGTGGCTGTGTCTGGTTCTGTACTTGCTGCTCCGGGCATGCTGATGAGTGCAGGGCACTAAGGCGAACAAATGACAAATAGTGCCCTGGAGTCGATGAAAAACATACATTATGCACAAATGATTATCACATACAATGTATACTGTATTACAATGACTAAAACACTGAGACAGCATCCCTGACAACTACAATGTTATAGTTATTTTTACCCAAAGATTGATTGCAACTTAACCCCAAAAAATTCTAATGTAAAAACTGTTCACAAATTACCATTCAATAATATAGAGAACTGGCAATCAATTAATAAAACTTTTGTGAACAATGATAAACTATTGTTAGCAATGGTACTAGAGGCTGATCACAGGTATATTCCTCCACAAACATTTCAGCCCCTGGACCATCTCTAACACCTTAAAAAATTATGCACTGTACAAACAATTTTAAACAATTCTACAATCAGCTTAGACAATCATCTTAATGACTGCCACTCAGTTAAACAATATTGAATATGTTTGGCTCTTTCATTCTCAAGCAAGTTACTGCACCTTGCTTTGAACTATGACAAAGTGTCTTTAAGATTTATAACAAAATAGTAAGAGTTGAAGTAAATAATCTCACCAGATGACAGAGTAGCTCCCAGGTGACAAACAACAGCTGTAAGATGGTAAGGAAGGTGTGGAGTCGTGTCAGGTTTACTACTTGAGCTTGACTTAGGTCCCTTGTCCCTTCCTACTTCAGCCAGTGACTGCTTCCGAATCTGTTCTGTGAGACAACCCCGACAGAAGCAGGACAGTTCTAGAGGCGCTGGCATGGCTTCGCTACACTTGGCAGTGAACATATTTCTGAAAATGCAAATTATTATTTTTTATCATGAAATTTTATGGGGTAGAAACTGATCCTCAGCCAACACAATGTTATTTACATTATAAATCTTGTGAACAGATGGAAACTCATTATCCATTCTCAACACATACATTCATGCATGCACAGCTGCACACACAGGGCATATATGACCAAGTGACACAAACACACATTCAATATTTTCTCCTCTCCTCTCTGAACCTTGGATAATTTGCCTACTCTTGGCAGATTTATAATATAGTTTTAACAGTCAGTAAATCACAATAATTCATGTAGAAGAATCATCCATAAATAAGTTGAATACTCTGGTTTCTGATCAAAAGAAACTATTCCATAACCAGACATACCTATGATATGAGCTGAACCTTTTGACGTGAATGACGAGGTGATGCGGCAGCTGGGAGTAGTGGACGGAGCGGCGCGCCTCGTTGTGATGGAAGCAGTGGTCACACCAATACTTATTGTTGTCTCGTAAGCATTCTTCCTCACACAGGGCAGACATAAACACTTGTGGTTCACTCACATTCTCATCCTCTGTTGGATTAGAAATATCATTTAAAAATGTGTTATACCAACAGTGAATTTTGGGTTGTGTGAAGAAATATAGATAAACCAGACAGACACTTTAAGGTCTTGTTCAGAAAGCAAACACCATAAGAGAACTGATCTATTACAGCAGCAAGAGGGAAGAGTGTGTATTGGCTCTTGATTTCAGCAACAATGTTTTACAATATTGAAGAAAAAACTTCCATCCATGAAACAATAATAATCAATATTAAAATGATAAATATCCTGTATCATGGTTAAGAATTTGAGTACAGTACAGTATTAAGAATATTATCTGTACTAATCACCACTAAGGTAATTATAAGCCTATTATATTGTACAGTACTTGTATACTGTGTTGTTAAAATTTATATTACGGGTGAACTAACCATCAAAATCAGCTTTAGTTTTAACCGGAACACAAACTTCTAAAAAGTTCTCCTCACGACCAGTAACTTGCTCACACTCCGAGCAGCAAGTTTCTAGGCACATGCGGCCAACAAATTTAGAACCAACAACATCAACGGCCTGAAAGAAAACAAACTGATTATACTCTACTCCAACATTTACTACATATCAGCAATGTATTAATACAAAATAATTTCAAAAACTTGTACAAAAATAGCCAGGGTTAGTTTACAGTAGTCGTATTGTTTATCTATCAGCTTAACTCCTTTGATTGTCTTGTGTGAGGAAGATCAAAGGATAGAGACCCTCAGAGTGGGAAATAATAGTCACTATGATGAAAGACAAATACTGAAGATGATAGCATAATACTAAGACAAATAGAAACTTCCATTCATACTTGTCCCTAGCATCAGCACTTGAACTAAATCAAGAAATTTTTGTAAGACAAAACATTTGGAGAAGTTATGAACAGTGAGTCAAAGATTAGAGGTATGAAATGGAAGCCCCCCTGCCACAAAAGATCCACACAGGTACACTCTTACCAAACACTTCTTCAACGCTATAAGCATTATGGAATCTGAAAAATGAACAAAGAATCTGAAACCATTCCGAGATGACAAGCCCCATTCTGCTCATTCTCACATCCATCGTGTCCAGGTGTTGGAGAAGTTTTGTTGAGACTGTACATTTACAAGCAATGCAAGTTCTGAAGACCCACAATATTCTATGATACATGTTACAAACTCACCTTGCTGGAATCTTCTTCAATAGCCTGTATTCTCTCTGATCTCCTACGCAATCTTTTGGGTTCAGGAGGACTGAGGTCAACTTCCTGTTCCATTCCTGTTAATTCTGTGCCAAGTGTGCCATTAGGCTTGCCCTGCCGCAGATCTTGTGGCAGATGGCACAGTTGGTCCAAGAGGCAGTGAAGTAGTTCATGAGCATCTTGTTGACGATTACCCTCAAACATTGGATTAACAACTCTGAAATGATGAACAAATATGAATTTTTGAAATCCACAGTTATTTAGAATGTAAATACTTTCTAATCATAATTGTATGATAATATAAACCAGCACCAACACTTAACATATAACACTCTGTTAATTTTCTAACTATGAACCCACAAACATAAACAAGGGAAGAAATACAACAAAATGGATGACTGATACTGTAGTTTATTACCACTGAAGAATGAAGTTCAGACTATAGAAAATGGTGTACTTGTATTACATAATTATCTTTATCTGTTATTTTGACCCAAAGCTACTTTTATGTTGGGTGGAGAAAGGTGCACAGGAATCTCTAAGCAGGGAGGAAATAATAATCAGTGATGCAGGACATTCACAGAAAGCCACAGTGAAGCACCAAGAAACATCTACACATATTTATTTTAATCCTCAACTTGCATTTACAGCACAGGTATACAAAAATGAATCTTAGCACCCACAGTTATTCACAAAAACCATATCAATTCACTGTGCATACATTCATTTCACAAAAGAATGAAAGAATAAAACGCACTGCAGTAACACAGAAGATAAAGACAAACAAGGCAAAACTGACACGAACCACACCACCAAAGCTTTAATAACAATAATTATATTTTCATTAGTACCTCAGAGCCTCTAAAAACTCGTAAGGCTGAAAAGCAGGTATTCTTTTGTTGTCTGCACTAGACCTCTCCTCCTGGCCAAGGCTGACAAATACACGATGCAGCTCAGACAAAAACTGAATGCGCTGTTCCAGGTTACCATCACTCTGGTCCCTAGAGAGAGAGTAGTTAAAGTAATATTGAAGTAGTAAGTCAGAATAAACCATAAATGTAATGTTCAAATGATGCATTAACTAAAACCTCAAATTTAAAACAATGTATGATTAAGACAATATAGTACGCCCGAATAATTCGCGGATTTTTATTTTGCGGTCCTCTATTATTCACGGATGACACCCTGAATGTACCCAAGAATGTCTGTGGGTAGTTTTAAAGTGGCCGGCATTTTCGCAGCTAGGACAGGGAGCCATTTGTTCTAGAGACAGTAATTTCTTTTCCCTGTATTGTATATATACAATATGTGTGTGTGTAGACACACACAAAACACATATATATATATATATACAATACAGGTACTAAATGAAATAATTGTTCTAAGGGCAAACACATAAAGGGAATATACATTTCTTTGTACACAAGTAAAAATGTACCCTCCCCACACTGGTCAGCAAATGTTATTCGCAGATTTGGCGATTCATGGCCATTTTGAGAACCTAACCCCCGTGAATTTGAAGGGCATGCTGTACTGCATATTATATGGACTAAAAGCTAAAATTAATTAAATTATCAACACAGTCCTACTATGCTGAAAGGCTGATGGGAATACACAATTCTGTCACACTTATTCAACCTACACAAAAGAATAAACTGTAAAAATAATTAGTTTATACCTTTCCCTGGTCATTCTACCCCCAGTTTAACCATTAACTTCTACATCATCATCCCCCTCATATGACAAAAGTATCTCAATTTCCTTTATTCTGTAAATTTTCATTTTTTGGAGGGTCATTTCTTCAGTCAGTGGCAGGTAATACCATATGCAGTATCAAGCAGCTAGTGTTGCTATAATTCAATTTATCATTTCACCACTTATCAGCTTACCAGCCATTCAGGTGGTTGGTCAGCTCATTGTTACTTTGTTAGGATATATTTTGTTTAGCGTCATTACAGGAGGACACCAGAGTACCCGGAGGATACCTTTAATGTTTGGTAGGGTCACAATGGATAACATCCTTCCCACGTGTGTCCCAGGCCAGGACTCAAACCCAGAAGTAGGGGAGAGAGATACATGCTTTCCAGTACGTTTGCGGCTCTTTAATATTTTATGACGTCTTGGACTTTTGTCATGTCTCAGGTTTTTGTCCATTTACAAAATAATTAAGATGTCATCAAGGATTACAGAATCCTGAATAAATGAAGTCCTGTATCACCACCAGGCTGCCTGATTTAGTAACTAATAATTGGCTAGAATAATGGAAAACACTATAAATTTTTAAAATAAGAAAACTGAATGGAGAAGAGGACTGGATACCCCCATTGTACACTTGCTACAAAAAGTATCTGCATTTTTTTACAAGACAATACGACACAACAGACAAAGGATTTTGACAACCCAACCGAGACAACAGGAGTCTTAATGTTCATTTTGACATCCATCATACCCCACCTTGCAGATACTTTCTGTAGCAAGTGTACAATCAGCAAGAAATGAGTACAACACTACAGAATGCACTTGCTGATGGTGGAACAACTGTTGGGTGATGTAGCATCTTGTCAAAGGGCTGTGCTAGGGCAACTCATAAAGTGCTGAATGTTAAGCATCAGGTTAAAGCCCAGCCACCCTGCACCTTAACAGGAGGAGGATTGTATAATTGAAAAAAAAAGTAGATAAAAATTAAAAGGTAAACTACTTACCCAGCAGACTGTAAATGCATATGGAGGTGATGGAGGTCATGGGTGAACCCCGGCAGGAACCTAAGAGCATACAGCACTGAGTTCAGGAAGCAGGTGTTACCCATGTTAGCCAGAGGACACACCCCAACCACTCGACCACCACCATATCCCCCATCTCCAACCCCACTACTTGAACCACCTGTTGACTGGGCAGAACCTCCTGCCGTACGTCTCCCGCTGCTGGTGGTTGCATTTCTCCCAAGACTCATCTTTCGTAACATGGGTGGTGTCTGTCAACAGGAGGAAATCTCTGAATAAAAAAACAATATGATAACTTCTGATTAATCTATTAGTTAACAAAACCAGATTAATTCTACATTGTCTTATTTCTCATGTGGGGTATATTTAGAGGCATTTTCAGCTGTATCTGCACATTTCCTCACTGCAAGAAAGTAAATTTATCCCATAATCCTAGCCCATTCAATCCTTCATACCTGAGGCTCCTCATTTTACTTCTACTTGCAAGCACCACTGTGAAGCTTGTGAGCTGCCGTTAGGTAACAACACCTAACCTACGCAGGCATGGTTCACCTCTGTGATTTCATATATACGTACATATCAATATGATTTACCTTGAAGATATTTACATCAAAATGCCACTAAAGTGTAAATGTTACATTATTACAATATACAATACTGTACAGTACTATTAAAGAAGCAAAGGAAAGTTTAAGAAATTCTCTGGAGTAAAATCTATGAGGCTCACTTTATTCCTGTCGTCAGAGTCACTGGTGCTGGAGGTACGAAAACGGTGACTGGTGCGAGGTTCAGGAGCTGGAGATATGTCTGAATTGAGAGAGCGTTTACGACTCTGCCGCAGTGAGAGACGAGACTTTCCTCCTTCTTGTACTGAGCCTTCACCCATGTTATCCAAAGCAGTCATGGCTACTGAAAACATCCAGACATCAGTAATAATACTCCACAGGAAACATATCTTTTACATTTCAACATTATGCCCAACATTGGAGGGGGGGCGGGGGCGGCGGCGGACGAGCCCTAGGTGTTCTTTTTACCAGTTATAATTTTTGCTTTGATCATTAAGCACTGCATTGTAAATAAGCATAAATATTGTCACAACTTATTTTCATTAATGTACAGCAAGTATATTTGACCTATTGATTTTAATAACCAAAATAAGTTTAAGGTCTGAGACAATATAATAATCTGTGGGGAAACTAGACACCCAGTTCATTGGTACAGTTTCATTCACTGGAAATACTGAACTGAGGTAGAAAAACGTGAAAACTTTGGTCTAAAAATCTTTACAAGAGTGAAAGTTTACACACACACACACCTATACAGTAAGTACTCCATGTGCATCTCAATAATGAACATACAATATCAATTCTAAGTGATTTGTATATAGTACTGTACTGTGCTATACAAACTAGGAGGTTTTCATATATACATATCTTTTTGCCTATGTTTGTATACATATTTACACAGACATAGATGTGTGTACTACTGTATACAGTACTGTATAGGCTTGTGTCTGACATTTGACCATTTGCTCTTATGTCTGTGGTTTCCTGGCGCAACTAAAGGTAGAGACACTTAGGTAACATGTTGTGTGATGAAGATGTTTTATCCCTCAAGGGATTGATGGTGCAAGACTGAACAACAATAAGCAAGCTGCTACACACCAGAAGTACATCCCACAAGCACTACCCAGCTCTTTTCTGTACAGGGACAATAACAAATGATACAATCTAAAACCTATTTCAAAGACAATCATAAGGATTTACAACTGCCTGTATTCCTATCAACAATGCCCATATCTGTTCATAAACTAAACAAGTCCTCCCAGGCATTCCCTCATCAAAATACTGACCTAAAGTAAAGGAATGTAAATACAGTACTGTACAGTATTATTGATTCCTCACCAGTTCCATAGTGAGGGGGCGTTATGTGCAAATTTAATAATAGATTTGGGTAAAAAGAATTATATCTATCTGTCCATTATCTTTACTACTTTCCTAATTTTGTGCAGGGTGAATAAAGGAGTAGAGACGTCTCCGAGATGTGAAGAATTAATAGAGTGAGTGGTGCAAGACATATATTGAAAAAACCAGTACAAAATATCCTCACAGACTGTACTGTACTTGGTCAAATCCTCAACTTGAATACGTAGTACACTGAGAGAATCCTGGTAAAACCTGACATATAGACTACTTGTATAGGTCACTTGTAAATGTCACGGGCAGCACTCAAAGTTCATCCCCACGTAGTCTGACAAACACCTATAAACCTATATTTATGTACAGTATCTAGATATGTCTCATATCATTAATTCATCTTAGTTTCAATAGGATAATTGTTGTTATAAGAAGACATCACCAATTAATCTAAATACAGCTTATTCATCCAAATATTTTTATACCTGTATTGTCAACCAGTTAAATTACACATACTGTACAGTACTGTTAATTGTATGAGTTTTTTTTTTAATTCTATATCATGACACAAATAGAATAATGAGTACAATATTCAGTATAAATAATATAATTAAACAAACATAAGGCAAATGATGTTATAAAATAATATTCACATGTAGAAGAGCAACTTTTTTCCATTGATGCTTTAGAGGAAACATGATATTAAGTGGTTAAAATATCATCCCAGAGCACGCAAACGTGTTTGATTCACAATGTCAAGGAGAAATTCTTCTCTGACTGCATACAAAATAAACTAACCTACTGATCTTTGATAACTGGTATTAGCTAAGGTGTTTGGTTAGTTTAGATTTGTTGGTCTATTTCATTTGTTGACAGATAGCTATGGTTTTGCCACGTCATCTGACCTAACCATGCACACACATAATGCCGGTCTAATAAGATGAAAAATGCTAGTCTTTTAAGTTCTCTATCTACTGACTTTGATTATGCATTCTACTCATCACAATCAACATATCAGTAATTTACTTGTCAAATATACTAACAGTCATCTTATTTTAATCATAGAAAATATTACCTGTTTGTGGTAACCCGACAGAACCTAAAATGCAGCCGTGAAACTAATTAATTTTCTTTGCAAGATTAGAAGTTGAAGAAAACAAGTGCTAAAAAATCACTTCATGGTGACAACTGAGGTAAGATGGTCCTGTGAAAGTTGAACAAGAAAAAAGAAATTTGATGGATTATGGTTTTAACTTAAGATCTTTCACTGTCAACTTGAATTAAGGCTGTGCTAATAAAATTTCCAGAAAAATATGGTAAACTTAAAATAACTTGGGATCTTTACAACTCTACTTCAGGAGGAAAAAATATATATTTAAGCAAACTATGATATACCAAGTCACTATGGTACTGCGTCTCACACACAGTGCATCCAGACTAATAAAAGCTGTCACTGAGCTCTGACTTTAACAGGAATGAACTAATGTTAGGCAGTGATCTAAGGCTCATTCTTGTATAAAGCTGCTGTACTGTAGGTCTATGATATTCACTCTCATTTGCTGAAGCATGTGGAGGCTGTAGGGGCAGTGGTCTATTTACCACTTTTTATGTTTTCATGCACTGCACCTAATCTGTATCTTATGCATAAAAACACCCCTTCAGAGAATTTTGTTGGCAAGAGTGACACTGTAGGAACACATTCATTATCATCTTAGTAAACATCATAAATTATAAAGAATACTGTACAGGGATCCTACACAAGCCGCTGGCCTCCTTACCTCAGCACGGCCATTAGGTAAATAAAGTAAAATCAGAGTGGGTAAAATTTAAGGAAGCAATCTTGTCATAGCTGTCCCTATATTTCCTGATTTTTTTTAATAGGTATAATTGTTGATATAATGTATTTATATTTGTCTTAATAACAAACGGAAAGTTATAAAATATGGGAGAAAGGGTAATAAATACGTAAAATGAGAAATAACTAGAAATACAGTCATATATACTAAGTATATAACAGCCAACACGAGACCTGAAGAAAATACTTGAGTAGCCTCCACAAGGTAGACGACCCGATGGCGGACCCAGAACAAGAGGGATAGCACCAAGAACGAGGCCGGAGCCTAGAACACCTAAAGAACCTTACCAAGACCCGTGCTGCAAGGAGAGGATTCAACAAGAGGCTCTGATAATCCTAAATGACAGCACATGAACACACTCTACTGGACCTTTTGGTGTGAAGAATTGAGAAAATTGTTTAGTCTCATACACCCCCTCGGAGACTCTATACGAACACTTTCATTATCATCTGAGGAAATTTACACTAGGTATATTCTGTTCTCTGCTCACCAATTTGAATACCATGAATCAAAACAACATTCGTAAAATATCCTTCAGACGTATTCTCCTCTCCTCCTCTACCCTGGACTGTTACACAAGAATTATAAGAATGACCTCATTTCATAATATAGTTTTTGGTGTATGATAATTATATAACACAATGAGTATGATAATTATATAACACAATGACAACTTTGTACAGATGTTTTTATATACAGTAACTGTCCAAATTCATATTGAAATATTATACGGTACTTTGTTACTTTATCAAGGAAAATATAACTATTTTCTCTTATTTGTAAACCAAACATTTAAGTTATACCTTATTTAGAATACCTCTCTCAACAAGGAACTGTCACAAAATAATACTTCCTGCACAGTACAGTTTGGTGTCAACTCCAGGCTACCACAAAAATCACCATAATATTCCCTTCAAATTTATCTCCAAAATAATAATATGAACCACAGTGAACAACTCTGTACTATAGTTATGTTACACAACTACACATAAAATTCCCTCACATTAAAGTACAAGGTTAGTGCCCCCTGCCATAACACAAGCACACACACACTATTTTCCCCTCTAATTTTAACACATAACATACAAATTATAACAACCATACCCATTAACTAGTTACTACAACGTTATAACAACATGTGAAGAACAATGAACAATATATAAAATTCTCCCACACAACTACTGTCACCTCCCCGGCCACCAGAACACACGATACTTTTTCTACCTTTCTAACCACAACCATTACCATTATATCAAGCAGGTGGTACTGTAGTGTTAAGGCAGTGGTTAAGGTTGAGGCTGACTTACCCAGGGCGGGAGTGTCATAGAGGTTGAGGCAGAATCACAATCAGAAAACCACAACAACAACAGGCAACACAAGATACCTAATGTTGATTGATATACCACGACTCAGACTGGCGACTAACACATCCAGTCTTAGAATTAACTTTATTTGAAAAGGATAATCTAAATTAAATATTAAACAAAATAAAATTATTTATATGAGTTATTTTTCTAAGGTTTGTTTTGGTTAATTGGTTGATGTTGCTTGAAAAATAAACAGCTTTCCTAATCCTTTTAACCGGAGAAGTGTTTAATTTTCAGAATACATTAGCCAACCAAACATTAAGTAACCTTACCAAGAAATACCATATAATCTGGAAATAAATTTGATATAAGTTATACATGAATCGGTTGCTTTAAAAAAAATTATATGTTGAGAGCGGGGTTTTATTCGTGGTATTTCTTTTAACATTAGAAGTGTTGCCTGGGTCGCCGATCCTATCTGTGCCTTTTGTTTAAAGTCACCCATTTAAATTTTCACTTTTTTAAAAATTATAATTCCTTACGCTGTAAAGTTCTAATACTATTCATCTACGTTATTTGACGTTATAATATTAAACCCTCGCATCATGAGGCTCAAATATTATTTCTATATCAAGTTTGTCCCAGCTAACACATACGGAATTGCAACGTTTCTAATTAGTTGTAGATTAGTTAGTTAAATACCACACACTACAAGTGGTAGCACATGTTAAACATCACACACTTCAGGATAAAGGCAAGTTCTGGTGTGTTTGTGTGTCAAGACCATGCTGCTGCAGATTTATTAGTTCGTTGTACAATATAATGCCAGTTGTATAATTCCCTGATCAGTCTGCCAGGCACTAAATAACGATACATTATTCTTAATAAAGTCCAGAACCTTGACGTGTGTGCACCAAATTATCCTCGTGAGCAGAAGAAATATAAATGGTACATTGTATACATTCTGCGTTGTTTATGTCTTGTTTCAGTGAAGTTTTTTCTATTCTCTTAAGGTTTATCCACATGCAATACTTAGAAAAGATGAAGGAAAGAACACATTACAGGACACTATTGAGATAAGTACTGTAGGATTGATTAGTACAGTACATTACATGAAAGCCCAGGTAAGCAGAACCAAAATACGAAAAGTGTACCACATCCAGGTAGGAATTTAATTGATTTTATCACTGATGTACAGTTGCCTGCACTTATACCTACGTGATACAGTGGCTGCATTCTGGGTTGTAGGTTTAAGTTATACTGTTTTTTAAGTTGGGATGCTAATGTATTATTGCTTGGGGCTGTACTGCATATGTTTCTTTCGCAACAATCTAAATGGGGTGGATATACAGTATTTCCCTTTATTTGCAACACAATCCAAATAGAATTTGTATTTCTTCCTTTTTTCTCTGTTTTTCACTTAACTTTTCCACCCAGCTTGATTGCAGTTGTCAAATATCACAAAGTTTAAAGTTTATCTCCCTAATCGTAGTAGGAAGTGTTAGCATGCTGTATCCTTTCTTAAATTTAAATTAATTAAATAGTGTATGTGTGATTCTTATCAGAACATTCAAACATGTAACGTATTTCGGCCTTATCCACCCTGAATTATATATATTTTCAAGACTGAAAGCTGATACTTAGTCTTTTTATTACTGCTTTCTACTTTTTGTGGATATCATAAAGATTAGGTCTACCTGCCCACTTGCTTTTGATGTAATCTTAACTTATATATATATCTACCACCTAAGTTCCTTATTTATGTTATTTCATGTACTGTATAACATGGTATAGCCTTTTCTTTTATGTAAAAAAACATCATTGTTCGTGAATAAATAAATATATAAATGTATAAGCAGACAATCATGTATGTTTATGCAATGGCTGCTAAGAATAAAAACGTACATGGCTTATGACAGGAGTCTACGCTAAAGACAAGCTCCTCCTCTAGACAACAACACGTTTCTATAATGACCTTAAATATTTATTGTAAAATTAAATCAAGAGATGGCGCTGCAGTCACGGGCTTAACGTTAATTGAATGTAGTACAAGTTTCTCTATATATTCCTTCCTTGGTATAACACACCATTGTGACGTCACTAGCAAGCCATTTGACTGAGTGAGCCGTGGGGGAAGGACCTGTCGTGACCTGCTGTTACGTGTTCAAATTTTTAGTATTTTTTTATTAAGTTATTTAAACACAAGCTTATATCTCTACTTTCCTCTGTGGTGAGTAAATTATTGGTATTTTAATTTACATAATTAAGTTACTTGTGATGTTAGAGAGTTGGTGAACCACCGCCATGGTAGTTTGTCAACCCAACAAGTTGTTACCGAGAGTCTTATTTCGTCATCAAATAGAAATTTAGGTGATGTTTTATGAAAAGGTAATTGCAAAGATAAACGCCTCCATTTTATATATTATGCTGCCTTGGTATTAGTGTAGTTTATATTGGTGTTTCAGATTTTGGTTAATGTAGTGCCGATGCGGCCTTCCAGAAAATGCCTCAAATTTCACCATATCATAGTAAGTTTTTTCTGTTTAATATACCGGGGAAGTTAGGTAAGGTTAGGTAGGTTTGGTTGGTAGGTTAGGTCTGTTCATACCCACAAATGTTAAGTAGCGTTTATTTTTAAAAATATCCATTTTTTTAACATATTTCCACAAACTTCAAGTTTCCACTATAATATAACAATGAAAATCCGGCGTTTTTATAATTGTTTTCAATTAATTTCGCTCGCGCGTTAGTCCTATATAATTACCAGATATTTTACCATTATCAATAAGATTATTTTTGGTAAAGGTGTAGAAAAGGGGGACTACCAGAAGGAATTGTCCGAATTTGTTGTATTTTTTTTCTACACTAATATATTAAACACAAAAATGGAAACGACAATGCATGGAACCTAATGGAACCTAACCTAACATCCCAACCTATGGGTGTGTTAGGTCAGGTTCTATTAGGTTCATGCATTATCGTGTTAATTTGTTTTAAACAACTTACTTTAATATTGAGGTTGATATACATCAGGAATGGTGAGGAGGAATACACGAAAGCGTGCACCATCATTTAGGAAACGTCTCTTGAAAAGGGATTCAGCGAGATAAAAAAAATGGCGCCTGGAGGAGAATTGTGACTTGCTCATAACAATAGCAGCATAATTTCAATGGGTAAATAAATGTTTCAGGCTCTGCTTATCAACTCCAAAATGATCAATCACATCTTCAATGAAGGCTTTCTTTCTATCTAATAATTTCTGGCGATGAACTCTGAGCATGTACACTCGGAACCATAATCTCTAGCCCACCTGGGTCGGTGCTGGAGGTTAGAACAGTGTCCTTTCTGGACGTGGGCCCACTTTAACTATCACGAGGCAACACGAACACACAGTCATAGTACGGCTGTATAGATGACATTATGTATAAATATTGTATATGACATTTTATACTCTGCATTATCTTCATTATAATGGAGACGAAGAAAAAATACCATAGGTTGTAGTTGCGAAAGTATGAATGGAAATAAGCACTTCCAACCCACCCAGTGACTCCACACAACCTTTACAGTGCTTGTGTGTGTGTGTGTGTGTGCCAGACCACGATGATTCCCATCATACGCATAACTATATGAAAAATCGTGTTTAGTTTAACTACATATTTCAAAAACCTTAAATTACATGTGGATCAGTCACTCCTCATTTGTGTCCATGACAGCAGCAGGGGTCCACGACAGCAGCAGGGTGCAGGACAGTAGCAGGGGGTACCTGCGGTGTAGAGACAGTAGCTATAGAGCCGATGAGAGCTGCCTCTACCTGGGTAAGCCAATCTTCCATGTTGCTTGAAGACTGGGAGAGTGATCAGTTTCTCCTCCATCCTGTGTGAGTGCGAATCTCCGGGGGTCACCATTTGTGGGGTTATATGAGATATTGGTTCGCACTCAGGATGGGATGGAGAAAGGAAACTCACAATGTGCTCACTGTATACATATTGTATTGGACGTACAATGCAGCTTGTTGCTGGGTAGGAAGCATGGTAACAAGCGTTGAGTAGAGAGAGCTGGTTGGTGAGGGTGCCCAGAGGAGCACGCGGCTTGAGGGACGCCGAGGTCGCCGGCAGGAGCGGGAGCCGCCAGGCTGGCGCGGAGGTGGTGTTGCTTGCTGGTGGCACTGGGTAGAAAGAGACTGGTCACAGCGGTGTCAGGCCTTATAAGGCGTGGGTAGATAGTTGACCCCTGCTTCGTGGGCGGCGCTGGAGGCGTAGGCTGGGGAATTCGAGTAGGTTCGGTGCTTGTAGGGGAGGAATCCACTACAAACTCACCAACACCCTGTATTTACTGGATAAGTTAATTTTGAGAGTAGTTTTACTGTGTAATATATATTTTTACCTTTAAGGGTCTTGACGGTGAGTAGTTCTGCTGTGTGATATATATTATACCTTGAGGGTCTTGACGGTGAGTAGTTCTGCTGTGTGATATATATTATACCTTGAGGGTCTTGACGGTGAGTAGTTCTGCTGTGTGATATATATTTTTACCTTTGAGGGTCTTAGCTCTGCACTTTTAAAGATCTGTGGAAATATAACTAATGGGCACGTGTTGTAAATTAGGTTCAGTAGTTTTGGTTGGGTTGGTATATTTTGTCTGTTTCAAGAACTGCTTAATACCACAGCTATCATCAGGGAAAAGGCCTATAATGATGACTTTATCAATTATCAAATACTGTGATGTTTTGACTTCCACTTTCTTCACAGTATCAACTTCTTGTGAATCACCAGACAACAGATAGCAGCTGTGACCCTTGTACTGCTGTCACAATCACCACTCGGCGTCCTGAAGAGAATGTGGTGCTGGGAGACCCAACAAGAACCTTCTTGCACGCTACAGTAGGGTCTTCAGTGGTACTGGCCTTGAATTTAAAATGTAAGTATAGTACCTTCCTAAAACAAATTATTCTTGCCAAAAAGAAATTAAAAAGTAAAGAATGCAAATTGAGTACAGTACATACTGTACAGTACTTAAGGATATATTCTAACTGCTTTGATAGACGTGTTATTTTATGGTAATCCCCTCCCTGGATATTAGATCATAAAAATGAAGTGTTTAGCTTATGTTATATTTAATTATGTATACAGTCAACCCTTGCTTTACGCGTGGTACCCTGCCGAACACGGAATGCTCACTTTCCGCGGTGTGTGTACCCTTTTACGCGGAGAGCAGCGTGAGCAGGGTGCGCACAAGGTCGCCCAGTCATCAAAACATTACCGAGTTCTTCACCCGCCACCCACCACAGCCGGCCCAAGTCAGTGATAGTGATAATGATAGTGAGGATATGGACTTATATGGACTTTGAGGGGTTTGACAAAGAGGTCCTGCAAGCCTCTGTGGTGGATAGTGATACAATTGATACAAGTGATACAGGTGAGGGCCAATAATCTGCCCTCTGCCTCGGAACCAACCCCCCATCCCCGTGTGCCCAGCCATCTTTTCTACTAATGTACGTGTTAAAAAACCTAATATTATTGATATTTCTCTTGATTATTAATTGCGTGTGCATACCATCATAAAATTAAGAAGTTATTTTTACTACAACGTAGGTATTGTGTCTGAAAAAGTGGAGTTTGGGGGTCGGCCCGGTCTCTATTTCAATTAATCCCATATGTTATGTTGTTCACTTTACGCGTTTCTCACTTTACGCGGGCCGCCGTGGGTTCAATTGACCGCGTAAAGTGAGGGTTCACTGTATTTAATACTATATAAGAACCCTAGAGTTTAATTTTAAGTACTGTAATTTAAGTTATAATTTCACCACTTATCAGTGTGCAGTAATATCTCCGTTAGCCGGAATCCCTCACACCCGGAACTCTCCGATAGCCGGAATTAAAATTTTCTTGGAAAATCATTCCCAAAGCTAGAATTATCCAGAAAATTCTGGCTTTGGGAACGATTTTCCGAGGGGCAAATTATATGGAAAATTCCAAGAAAATTTTCCCGGTACCCGGAAAATTCCGGGAAAAGGGAAGTTGTATCCAGGTTTAAGTGATGATGTAATGCACAATTCTTGAACTCTCAACAATATTTTTACGTTACTCGGATTATTCCAGGGATGCGGAATTATTTTTCCCGGCTTTGAGAGTCATCTTATTACCCGGAAATCTCTCATTCCCTGAAGTGTCCTGCACCAATTGTTCCGGCTAATTAAGATATCACTTTACTGGTCTTTCAGGCAGTTGGTCTGTTCTTTGTTAGTACCGTACTCTGTTATGACATTGTCCCGTGTTAGTACTGGAGGAAATCGTAGTATCTGGAGAAAACCTGCCATGTTTGGTAGTGTCACACTGGATAACACACTACCCACATATGTTTGAGGTCAGGACTCAAACCCAGGACACAGTGGGTGAGAGATATGTGTGTAATCACTGTAGATAAATTGAGTTTTGTTCATGGGATGAAATAGTAGTCTGAAGCCTTTGATTGAAATGACTTAAGCTTTTAATTAAAATGACTTAACCTCAGGAGTAAAATGACTTAGCCCCTTGATTTAAGACGTTTATTTACTGAAGGAGGTAAACCATCATACTCAAGGGGTTAATTCATCATACTCAAGGGGTTAAATCATCATATTGAAGGTGTAAAATCATCATATTGAAGGTGTAAAATCACCATACTTAAGATGTAAAGTCATCATGCTGAAGGGATTAAATTATACTCAGAGATAAATCATCATTTTGAAAGGATTAAGTTACACTCGAGGGATTAAATAATTATACTCCCAGGGTTGAACTCCAGTGGTCAGCATCATACTGAAGGGTCATACTTGCATCAACACAAAATAAGTAAACATAAGAACACATTTAAGTACAGTACATTATGCCTTTTATTTCAGGTATGGACTGTAGTATCCCTGAAGAGGCTGAACGAGGGTCCCTAATGCTGGTGAATGATTCTGCAGCCCAAGGAGGTAAAGTAAGTGTGCGTGTGGGTGGGTTAAAAATAAAGCATGTGAAACACAAAAATTTGCAGATCAGCACAAGATGCACGAATTTCTCAATCCCACTAAAACATTTTATGGGCCAATTACTCATGGTGCAGCCCCCCCCCCCCTCCGCTCATCCGACGGTAACTGCATGATTAAAAACAATGTAGGCCTTCGTCAGCGCTGGAAAGAGCACTACCATTCACTGCTCAACCGAAACACCGATGTGGATGTTCTGACTACCCAGCAGGTCCCTCAGCATCCAGAGCTGACATGGGTGGTTAGGAGGAGGGTTGGGTGGGAGGAAGGCTGTATGGAAGGAAGAAGGTGTATGCATGGAAGTGAGTGTAGATGTGGATGGGAGGTTTTCCCATCCACATGCCCTTCTTCCCATCCACACACCCTTCCTTCGCATCCACACGCCCTTCCTTCGCATCCACACACCCTTCTTCCCATCCACACACCCTTCCTTCGCATCCACACGCCCTTCCTTCGCATCCACGCTCTTCCTTCATCACCGCCCTTCTTCCATCCACGCCTTCCTTCCATCCACCCTTCCTTCCATCGCCTTCCTTCCATCCACACGCCTTCCTTCCATCCACACGCCTTCCTTCTATCCACGCCTTCCTTCCCATCCACACGCCAGCCCATCCACACACGCCCTTCCTTCCATCCCGCCTTCCTTCCATCCACACCCCTTCCTTCCATCCACGCCTTCCTTCGTCCCGCCCTTCGCTACTCCGCCGTAGCTATCACGCCTTCCTTTCATCCCGCCCTTCCTTTCATCACCGCCTTCCTTCCCATCCGCCCTTCCTTCATCCGCGCTGCTTACATCCGCCTTCCTTATCCACCCTTCCTTCCATCCGCCCTTCCTTCCATCCGCCTTTCCTTCCATCGCCTTCCTTCCATCGCCCTTCATTCCATCCACATAACTTTCCTTCCCATCCACACCTTCCTTCCATCCCGCCTTCATCTACTTTCTTCCCATCCCCTTCCTCCATCCATACGCTGTCCATCCCGCCTTCATCGCCCTTCCTTCCATCCGCCCATGCTTCATCCACCGCCTTCCTTCCATCACCGCCCTTCAGCCCATCACGCCCTTCCTCCATCCCTTCCTCCATCCGCCCTTCCTCCATCCACATCCTTCCATCCGCCCTTCCTCCAGCCACTTTTCTTCCGTAAACACCCTTCCTCCCATCACGCTAACATCCACCTTCCTTTCATTCCACCACACCTGATGGTCTTTAAATCTTTCCAGATTGTGTGTGGCATCTCAAGTGGTGCTCGGCTTTAGGCTCAAGTGGACGCTGACTGGCTGGCTCAGATGGACGGGTGGGAGGGGGATGGGTGGGTGGGAGGGTTGACTGGGTGAGAGTTGGGTGGATAGGAGGGAGGGTTAGGTGGGTGGGAGGATGGGTGTATGGGTGGGAGGGAAGGCGTCTGCATGGAAGTGAGCGTGTGTATGGATGACAGGTCTTCCCATCCACACACCCTCCCATCTACACGCCTTTCCTCCTATTCACACACCCTTCTATCCACACACACTTCCTCTCATCCATTCACCTTTTCTCCCATCCACGTACCTTTCCTTCCACCCACACACCCAACCTCCCATCCACCCGCCCTCCTGTCCATCCACAAACCCTTCCTCTCATTCACACACCCTGAGGGTCTTTTTAAATCTTTCAGATTGTGTGGCTGATTTGCTCAGGTGGACTGCTGGCTGACTGAGGCAAACATCTGGCAGGACAAGAACCCCACCAAACAGGTAAAGTGCTTGTGACAGTATGGTATGTCTATATGTAAGGAATTTATGAACATTGTCTAAAACTTTTTTTTTATTCCAGGTTTGTGTGGCCGACTGTGGACCCACAATGAGGTGCTTCCTGGAGGTGGTAAAGGTTAAACTTATATTTGTAATAGTAACAGCACCATAGTTAGAAGTAGATACACAGTAGTAACTCCGCCTTGTTCAACTGAACATGCCGGTCCCCAGCCCGGATAAAGGAGGAGGGCTACTGCAGTGTTGCATGATCATCACTTCATAAACTCTTCATTTTCAGACCAATTCATAATACAAGGTACAGTAACTTATATTTTCTCAAGACCATATTCACCAAGACCAGCAATTTGGTATTTTAGCTTTGTATAGATGGATAGTGTCGAAAAATGAGTTTCTTCCATTTAATGGTATCTTCAGGTTTTGAGACCATATTTAATATTGCAAGACTAACCATGTAGAGTACACAATATATTAGGTTTTATAGACAGGAAATTTTGAAAACTAAAAGGAATTGTATATAGTTTATTTTCATTTGTATTATACACTACATATGTTAGTTTGAAATAGTCCAGAAGTTTGATACAGAAAGATTACAAAAGAATTTGTCAAATTGCCTTGGGTTATACCTGCTGTCTAGGTACTTAAGTTTACTAGACATTCAGGTAGTCCTAAGTTATCAATTTAACCCTTCATTATCTAGTTTTAGTGTAGGAGGAAAGCGGGAAAACTTGCAGTGGTTGGGAACGTCACACTAGATAAATTTTCTCGCATGTCCAGACAAGCACATTACCACTATGCTTAACCATTTTTTCTTGGCAGATGCATTGTGATGGAGGCGTCACTATCTATCAAGTATTTCCGAATTCAACATTTATAATGGACTCCACTTAAGGTTAGTTTATTACACTAGACCTTAATGATTTTGTTTCTTATATCAGGTTTTGGTCACACATAACTCAGTTTGATCTAATATTAGCAGTCTTGTACTTAATTTTGACCAGCTACAATACATACCAGTATAGGGATATTTCTAGATTTATCAGTGACCAAGTCTGTTTAGTAATTATCACTTCCACCACTTGTCAATTTACTAGCCTTTTGGGCAGGTGTGTAAATGGTGAGGGAGTGAGTGGGCAGGTAGGTAGGGGTGTGCGTTATTTGCTAGGTTAACACCCTTCACACATCTGTCCCAGGACAGTTTTGAGAGATCCACACTCTACCCTTGTCCTTAGGTCAAAAATCAATTTAATAACGTTACAATTTTAAACTTGACCATTGGATTTCAAAGTCTTTAGCTTTTTGTACAACCAAGTTAATTTACATTGTGTTGTACATAAATTTATTACAGTATTTGAATTCTAATTTTACGAGGATTTCTTTCCTAAATTTTAGGTAAAACTGACCTCAACAACTGGTGTGCAGTGTCCAGATTGTCAACATTCCGTAAATAAAATCCCTACTGTACTTTCATGTACTATTTATATGCATTACAGTACTTCCAAAATAATAGTATGTACGTATACAGAATCGAAAACGTATCTTTACGGACATGGCCGATGAATTTCAAAATGAACACCGACACCTGTTGTCTCCGAGGTGTCATTGTCAAACCACCATAAAGATGCACTTTTGATGTACATCTTATAATAACTACACTGAAATTCGATATTACAATGCCATCTGTAGGTACCGTCCTGTGGTCATCTTTTTAATTTTGATTTTGCATACCCAATTGGTCACTACATGGGCATTAGTTTGCAACAGTTCTAGATAGGCTGGCACTTGGATGTCAATTAATGATAAGTATAAAAAGGCTATCATGTTGGCATCACAGGATCCATATACTTTACACCTCACCTTCAGGTTTCAAGTTCAGCTTACAAGATTATTATTACGTATTCTACTTTTCCAAAATCGGAGTATAAAAGATATCAAATTTATTCAGGGTTTATTTAATTATGAACATATATTGTAAAATGAGAGCCAACATTATATTCTCTTTCTTGATACAAGTGCCAACCATTACACAATAAATTACCCTTTTTTAATTTGTGGGTTGACTTAAGGCTTACTTACACATTCTTAAATATTACTTTACTGTACAATACTTTTAAATATTTTCTCAATTCTTAATTGTATAAATAAATTTGATCTTAAGGTGGTAGTCATGAAGGTTTGGGCTGTGGGATGGTCGAGACACAGTAGAGAACAGTCGCTGAGGTCATCTGGCCATCCTGCTTTCACATCCGGTACATTGATCTTGTACACCAACCACCTGTAATAAGATTTTGAATTTAGATCATTTTTAATTAACATTAATGTATCATTACCAATACACAACACTTGTATCCTTAAATATATCCACACACTAGCTCCCTCCTATAACACCTTACATGTAAGCAGCAGTCTTCTCACAGGCACCACAGTACATGCCATTTTAATCATAAATTTATAACATTCACTATTAACCATTGTATGAGCACACCACGACTACCTGTGCACGAGCGTCCCTCCACTGCCCAACGTACGAGCGCCCCTCCACTGTCCAACGTACGAGCGCCCCTCCACTGCCCAACGTACGAGCGCCCCTCCACTGTCCAACGTACGAGCGCCCCTCCACTGTCCAACGTACGAACGCCCTTCCACTGCCCAACGTACGAGCGCCCTTCCACTGCCCAACGTACGAACGCCCCTCCACTGCCCAATGTTCTTCCTCCCAACCCTTCTCACAAAGAAAGTCACTCATTTTCATTCTTACATTCCGTGGTTTTTAGGATAACCATACGAGAGATGGGTAACTTAACTGGGGAGGCAGAATTAACATGCGTTTCATCTTGCTCAAGGTTGGTTGTCACATCCTCCATGTTGGCCTTTAAGTACATCATCTGTCACCTGCAATATATTTCGAGTTATTTATGTAGAATGAAGGTTAAACCTACAATATCCTTCTACCACTAGACCACCTGTACTTAAACTCCAACTGTACACAAGTGATCAAATTTAAATAATTTACAAAAATCAATTTCATCTAACTTGAAAATTAACTTTGTATTCATGATCAGTAACGTAAGTGGCTCAAAGTAATTTATTAATGTTCTTTAAAAATATTAGATAAATAACGTTTTTGTATAATAGATAGCTTAATACCAATTTGGTTCAGTCTAGATTACTTATGTCTAATCTAAGTTAGGATGGTTAGGTTAGTAAAGTTAGTTGAAACCCACAACAACTTGCTTTATTTACTACTACGTATACTAGTACTAAATCCTCTAATAACCAATAGGCATATAGCCTTGTATATTTACAGTCACTACAACTAATATTAATTTTACTCTATTATCAGTCTCTACAGCCCCCCAACACACACACAGTCCTCCAGTGTTGAGTGGTTTATGGTATGACCATAATAGCCAAGATAAATAGGTAACTTAACTGATGAGGCTGAAGTAACATGCTGGGTGTTAAATCTTGCTCAAGGTTCTGTCACTTCTCCATTGGCCTTCAAGTACATCAGCTGTTACCTGAAACATGTTTAAAGTTACTGTTTATGTAGAATTAATGTTAAATATACAATATACATCTGCCACTAGACCAAGTGTACTTAAACTGTGTCCAACTGCACATTGGTTATCACTTTCATAATTTACGTGACTCAATTTTATCCAACTTCAAAATTAACTCTCTGAATTCATGATCAGTTAACATTAGTGGCTAGTGAAATACATTGAATTTTTGTTCTCCAATAAGCTTTTTATTTAATATATTTACTCTATAATAGATAACTTAAAAACCGATTTGGTTCAGTCTAGGTTAGTTGCATTTAATCAAAGATTGGCTGGTTAAGTTAGTTGAAACCAAACTACAACAACTTTCTTTACTGGTTACATTTACAACTATACTACTACTAATTTTCTTGAACCAATAGGCATGTAGACCTGTATATTTATACGTAATGTTACTATAACAAATATTAATCTTGCTATAAGATCAGTCCACTCAGCCCTCCAACACACAGCCCAGTGTCGAGTGGGTTTTGGATGACCATAATAGCTAAGATATACAAGTAACTTAACTGATAAGGCTGAAGTAACATGCTGGGTGATGAATCATGCTCAAGGTTCTGTCACTTCTCCATTGGCCTTCACGTACATCAGCTGTCACCTGCAACACGTTTAAAGTTGTAATTAATGTAGAATAGACATTAAACATACAATTTCCATGTACAATTAGGTCACATGTACAGTACTTAAGCTGTCCCTAACTGTACACGAGTTCAATTTTTAATAATTTACACAAGTCTATTTTATCTATATTCAAAATCTCAATTCATGATCAGTTAACGTAAGTGGATAATAAAATAATTTAAATTTAAGTTAATTTTTGTTTGTATCTAGTATATTTACTGTATAATAGATACCTTATTACAGATTTGGTTGTCTAGGTTAGTTACGTTTAATCTAAGTTAGGCTGGTTAAGTTAAGTTAGGTTAGGTTAGTAATGTTAGTTGGAACCCACCCACAACTTGCTTTATTTACTACTGCAATACTACTAATTTTCTCTAGTAACCAAGAGGCATGTATTCCTGTATTTTTATACTGTCACTACAACTAATATTAATTTTACTCTAAGATCAATCTGTACAGTCAGTCCACTCAGTCCGCCACAGTCCTCCAACGCACTCCGTCAGCCACGTCAGCCCCACACACACACTCCACTGCCCAGTGTAGGAGCACAGTGTTGTGTCTTTTTGGATGATCATACTAGCTAAGATATACAAGTAACTTAACTGATGATGCTGAAGTAACGTGCTGCTTGTTAAATCTTGCTAAAGGTTCTGTCACTTCTCCATTGGCCTTCAAGTACATCAGCTGTCACCTGCAACATGTTTAAAGTTGTAATTAATGTATAATGAAAAATAAACTTGCGACTTTCCATCTACCACATGTACTTAAACTGTCCCCAACTGTTTACATAAACCATTACCTCCACACTTGTTCACTCAAATTCCTTCTCACCAACACATTACTGCTACACTATACTGTACTACACATCTCTGCACTGCTTCATGCACTATACACAAGGTTTACTACAGTTCTCCTACTAGACCTTCCCTCCCTCATGCCCCCTTAAGTGTCCCCCTCGACAGCTTAGTTTGACTTGGTTTGAATGACAAACTTCACCACATCCACCTGCCGACCTCGTGTACAATTCCCTAATTAACCAGGAACACAACATAATCATACACCACCTGTTCCCACAACCAGTATACAACACCCCACACCCTCTCACGAAACGTTAAATGACCCCACAAGCCAAACCCACCTACACTCAAAACGTTGTACGACTCCACAACAACCCACCCACACCCTCACAAAACATTTAACGACACCACAGGAAGCCACACCCCTTCACAAAAACATTAAATACCATAGCAGGCTACACCCACCCGCACCTTCCCACTAAACGTTAAAATAATACCTCAAGGAATACTGTTGTGTAGTGCGAGAAGCTTCACTTCTCACTCGTGGTCTGTTGTCCCCTCATACTGCACCACACTTATGACCTCATACTGCACCACACTGACCACGTACTGCACCACACACTGCACCACACTGACCACGTACTGCACCACATACTGCACCACACTGACCACATGCTGCACCACAAATAACAAGAGGGTTTTGTACTGTAGTTGGATCAGTAGTCATTCCTTGATCTGAAAAAGAAACGAAGATTCACCAGCACATTGTAATACGTAGATTGGCTAAGATTAAATTGATCTTCAGCTGAAATGAGTTGGAGAATCAATCTTCAGGCGAGCCAAACATTTTAACATTTTCTATAAGTTAATTACATGGCTGTTGCCTAATTTACCAATACATTTTAACGGTGTCTACATATACATCTTGACATTTATTTTAGGAACCCGGTATTTTTTTTTTACAAATAGACATCCAACGAACCTCTAGGGTAGGCTACTGTGCTAGGTTAGTTTTGGTTGTTGAGCAATGTTACTTTATTTAATATATACAGGGTGCTGTATTCTGAAACCCCTCGACCTTCTGAAAGGTCTCAGCCCTCCGCCGGCTCTCTCGTCTCGGCCGGCTCCCTACCTCACCTCACCTCGCCCCACCCCGCCTCGCCTCAGCCGGCTCCCTACCTCACCTCGCCCCGCCTCAGCCGGCTCCCTACCTCCACCTCGCCTCACCTCACCTCCACCTGTCCCTACTCCTTTGCCCACCCCAGCCCGGCTCCTCCCACCTCGCCTCCCGCCCCTCACGCCTCGACGGGTTTCCCTGCCTCCTCGCCCGCCTCCTCCGGTTCCCTACCTCGCTCGGCTCCCTACCTCACCTCACCTCGCTCGGCTCCCTACCTCACCTCACCTCGCCTGGCTCCCTACCTCACCTCGCCTCGCCTCGCCCGGCTCCCTACCTCGCCTCACCCGGCTCGGCTCCCTACCTCGCCTCGCCCGGCTAAAACCCGTAATAAATTCTGTTTCAACTCCCAGAAATCGTAGTTATAGAGTAAACAAAGAACTTGCCAGTAAAATATATTATATCGTAATTCCGCAAAAAATCGTTATATATTTGTTAAACCGAGTCATTCTGGCGCAGTTTTTAATGCAGAATACAGTGGTGGTGAACTTTTGGGAAAATACGTAATTATTGAGTTATGACCACCCGGCTCCGCCGAAAGTGGGTTGGGCTTCGAAGCAAGAGGGAAAATGTGAAATTAAAAAATAATACAGTTATCTAACCCAATCTGGTCATTGTACTCACTTACTGGTTAATTATTACGTAAATACTGATGTATGGTTTACGCACGTTACCCGCCACCTGCTTACAGTTTAGGGTCGTTTGTCATGGCTCATTTGGCGGTATATTTGCCTAAAACATTAAGAAATTACTGGTTAGACGTTAGAGAAACACTTAATATAATACTAATCCATATTAATGTATTTGTTTAAGCTGCAAAGTAGTTACCATACACCTTACAGCCCAGTGAAACTTGGGGATACGACCCAAGGAGGCAAGTGAACTGTAACAATCGGCTGGCAAGTTTTTTACTTAAATCAGCATTTATTACGCCATAATTAAGTATATTAAATACTACCCAAAAGAATAACCATTTCTCTTGGCCATTTTGACTGTAGACAGTTGGGGAAAAACATTACACGTATATAATGGAGACTAGAGGTGAGGGGCAGTTCGGGCTTACCTGCTTGTCAGCTGCAGCCGGTGAGTGGTGATGGTCGGTGAAGAATGGGGCGAAAATGAGTTAGTCGAGACTTTATATATGAAGGTTGAGAGTGACGTCACGAAGCTTCATTGAATCATTTTGATGCTTCATTGAAGCATTCGAAGCTTCGAATATGAATATACGCTAAAATACCCAAAAACGTCAAATTTATGGCCCAATTTCACTTTTGATTAACTTTTAGGATATAATACAGCGAAAATAGTGTCCCATGACGAAAAAACTAAAAACAGAAAAAGGAAAAGAGAGAAATGCTGGGACTCGAACTCGGGCCTCAATGAGTGGCAGGTAAAACGCTTATCCACTGGACTTTTCGAGAAAGTAGATAACCAACTTTCCCGGAAAGTAGATATTTCCCATTTTCTATGATACAAATTTCCCGTTTTCTATGATAATCTACTCGCAAAATTAGGTAATATTTCCCCAAAAGTCGATAATTTACTTCCCAGAAAAGTCGATAATCTACTTTCCCGAAAAGTAGAAAAAAAATCTACTTTTCGGGAAAGTAGATAACCAACTTTCCCGGAAAGTAGATATTTCCCATTTTCTATGATACAAATTTCCCGTTTTCTATGATAATCTACTTCGCAAAATTAGGTAATATTTCCCCAAAAGTCGATAATTTACTTCCCAGAAAAGTCGATAATCTACTTTCCCGAAAAGTAGAAAAAAATCTACTTTTCGGGAAAGTAGATAACCAACTTTCCCGGAAAGTAGATATTTCCCATTTTCTATGATACAAATTTCCCGTTTTCTATGATAATCTACTTCGCAAAATTAGGTAATATTTCCCCAAAAGTCGATAATTTACTTCCCAGAAAAGTCGATAATCTACTTTCCCGAAAAGTAGAAAAAAAATCTACTTTTCGGGAAAGTAGATAACCAACTTTCCCGGAAAGTAGATATTTCCCATTTTTTATGATACAAATTTCCCGTTTTCTATGATATTCTACTTCGCAAAATTAGGTAATATTTCCCCAAAAATTTGATAATCTACTTTCCCGAAAAGTAGGGTTTGACAAAATCACAATTCAACTTCTCTTTGTATAACAGGTCCAAGGAATAGATCCCACCAAAATCGTTACCTCTTTACTATGGGGTATATTGAAATACATGCAGTAATTTTAATTACAGAATATATTAAGAAACAAACAATAAAACAAATATATCAGTATGTACAAAAATAAACAAATACAAATTAAATCTGACCAAATAAATGACTCAACCGAGTGACAAAATAATGAACATAAAAGTAAAGACTTATTTAGTTTAGAAACTACGATGAACAACGTAGTCTATCCACCACACGTTTCTGCTATTATATATATATATATCTTGATAAAATCACACGGGAAAATGGAAACAACGGAGTACCTTAGCTTTCGTCTTTATTCAAGACATCTTCAGAGGCAACTGGATTACATGGACAGAGAGAGGCTTAAATATACAGGGTGACCTAAAAACATGAGGTCAGGTCATAATGATGACATCCACTAATCCCCACACCAACACAACCGTAGAGGAGCTTAAGAGAAGGGTGGTGACGTGACTAGACAGGTCAGGTCAGAAAAAAGGGACCCACAAAATAACCTTGGGCCACTGACAAATAAATTTATGTAACATATTATCAGTTTTGAACTGACCATCACTAAGGTTTATTGATTTTAATTCCTTAATCAAACTAGCTTCAACCAGAAGTCTTTCTGTGACACAAGATGATTTGAATACTTCTAAGCTTTTTTCCCAAGCAATGGGGTGATTATTATTCCTAACATGAACGAACAAGGCACTGCTTTCAGATGCAGTTCTGATATTATACTTATGTTGTTTGATTCTGAGCTGCAGTGTTTTTCCTGTCTGACCTACATAATTACAATTACATTGGCTACATGGAATACAATAAACACTTCCATTTACATTCAAACTTGGGCTATTCCTTATTAACATATTGGTAATGGTTGAGTCATACTTGAAAACAACATTAATATTTAGAAGCTTGAGGGACCGAACTAAAGGGACAAATTCATCACGATAGGGCAGAGTCAAAATATTCTTAAGTGTAGGAACTTGTCTGGTTACAGAGGAATGAAAGGATTTTTTAGCCCTTTTAAAGCAACGATCAACAAACACAGAAGGGTACCCAAGTTTCTGTGCAATAGAACGAATGTGTTTAAATTCGTCGTCAATAAATTCAGAGTCACAAATACGCAGACATCGTAGGAACATAGCAGAAAAAACTGACATTTTGGTAGACTCAAGGTGATTGGATAAAAAGTGAATGAAACTGTCTACCTGTGTGGGCTTTCTATATACCTTAAATTTATAGTTTTGGCCATTTCTCATGATAAGCATATCAAGAAATGGAAGGGATTCACTTATTTCTCTTTCAATTTTGAATGTGATACTAGGGACAATATTATTAAGCTTGTCTAAAATTTCAATGGGTCACTGTTTTTAGGCCAAAGACAAAGAACATCATCTACATATCTATACCAAGGAGGAATACAGTCCACTACATTGGGGAGTAATCTAGACTCAAAAAACTCCATATATATACAGGCTAGAGGAGCAGAAAGACAATTACCCATGCTCATGCCAAATATTTGCTTGTAGAACTTCCCATTTGCTCTAAACACATTGTCAGTTACGCATAATTCTATCAATTTCAGGAAAGTATCATGTTCAATAGTTAAATCTAGCAGTTGTAATTTATCTTTAAGAAATGAAAGTAAGTCTTTCACAGGTACTCTAGTGAACAGTGAATTTACATCAAAACTTATTAATTCGCAAGGTTCGTTGTGTTTCTTGAGTTTATCAATTAAATCACTGCTATTGCGTATATGTGAATTAGATATTTGGCCTGTAAGAGAGGATATCATCTTTACCAGCCACTTGGATAATTTGGGCTGGGTTGCTGGGTTGGGTTGCTGCTGTTGCTGTTGCTG